>NC_080391.1:21559381-21902002 GCF_028751815.1 Salvia miltiorrhiza | reverse complement strand
ATGAAAGAGAAATGGTGAAAAGGAATCAACCTCGACGTAATACGGTTTCTGCATCGTCAATACAGCCCTTTCACTGCTCGAAAACTCTCGACCTCTTTCGCCGGCGCCTTACGAAAATAGCAACAAGCTAAGTTCTCATCCTCCGATCACCTTCGACCCTTCGGCGACACTCCGCGAGAACTAGAAGTAAGCCTAGCTTCGTTTTGAGAACTATAGCTATGGATATATGGCTATCGAAGGAGAACTCTTAGAGCAGGCTGCGTAGAAGATGATAAAGAGGGACTGCTCTGGCTATGAAATACAAGAGAATGCACGCTGCCCAAGTTCAGATGGAATGAAACTAATGACAGAAGAAGGATTTATTTATAGGCAGAGATAGCTACCAAATCCCTGAACTTAGCCGCCGAAGAGTGGAGTTCCAGCTATTCTTCCAGCTATGAAAGGCCCTTCAAAGCAAGCTGCCAAAGCTTAAAAAAAGGACTATATTTAATGCAACGAAGGGCATTTATTTGCTGTCAAAAGTGCTTATACACAGCTGAAAAGCTAAAGTTGTTGCATGGGGTCATTAATGGGCCTAATGATTCAAGTTGATTTGAACAAAACTCATGCAAAATGGGCCAAGTTGATTAAGCCCAATATGTCATGCTTTGATGAGTTCCATGTGATATAATCAAGAATTTTACTCGAATGATTCAAGTATAAAGCCCAAACTTCGTTGCTCGTCCAGGAAACCAGCCTCTGTCCGATGCTAAGTGTAGCTCCGGGCAGCCAAGTATCCGTAGGGTGATGGAAACTTTGCCAAGTCATGATGATGCCTTGCCGTTCATCTCTCAGGATCAGGTTTCCGTCGTCAAGGAGCACCGCGACCACGCTCGACGTGGACGAGGACGAGGAAGTTGACCAGAAGATATCACTGCCGTTGTAGACTTGAAGATCTCCGTTGGAAGATATTTGTAGCTTGCAAGTGGTTGGGTTTGGCAATGGATTTTCTCTTTTTGCGATCCAAACTAGAGGTTTTGGAATCTGGGTGTAACGAATGCTTAGGTAGAATCTGTTTGTGGATGTTGGGAAGAAACCCATTTCAAACGTTCCACTCTTTGAGGTTAATGTTTGGTTTCCTGTGAGAGATTCCCTTTGTGAGAGCGTGTCTCCTGCTCCAATGGATTTCTCAGCCATGAGCAACGCCGCCAAAATTATTGAGATTGCTACTGGATTTGCATGCATGGCTGCAAGAATATTCATTTCAATTATATAATTGATGAGCCTGCCGATACCAGATATTATTATTTTATAAAGATATATGGTATGGTGTTTGGTAAAAAAAAAATCAATTCAAGAACTCCTAAATACGAGTATAAACTATTTATAAATCCAAAGAAATTCAAGCACTCCTAAATACGAGTATAAACTATTTAAAATTTCAAAATCAAATAAAGAACTCCTAAATACGAGTATAAACTATTTATAAATCCAAAGAAATTCAAGAACTCCTAAATACGAGTATAAACTATTTAAAATTCCAAAATCAAATGAAGAACTCCTAAATACGAGTATAAACTATTTAAAAATCCAAAATCAAATGAAGAACTCCTAAATACGAGTATAAACTATTTATAAATCCAAAGAAATTCAAGAACTCCTAAATACGAGTATAAACTATTTAAAATTCCAAAATCAAATGAAGAACTCCTAAATACGAGTATAAACTATTTAAAAATCCAAAATCAAATGAAGAACTCCTAAATACGAGTATAAACTATTTATAAATCCAAAGAAATTCAAGAACTCCTAAATATGAGTATAAACTATTTATAAAATTCAAATCCAAATCAAGAACTCCTCGATAAGAGTTTAAACTATCAAGATATATTTCGAGACTCGTCTATTACCAAAGGCATTTTGTCCATAAACAAGTCTCGATGGGGCAATTTGTAGACAATTAAATTTGTCGTCGAATTAAATCGTGCCACGTGTAAATTCATGAATTAAATATTCAATTATATTTTCTATTTTATTAAATGGGATTTTATTCCTAAATTAAATAGATATATAATTAATATTTAACATAAATGAATTAATGGGCTTATGGACACCTAAAGCCCTAAGGCCCATGCATGGAGGCCCAAAGCCCATAAAGCCCATGAAGCCCATCTCTAAAATCTATAAATAGAGGTGTTGGGGTGCTCATTATCACAACGTGAAGGAGCGGAAGATCGAAGAGCATAAAGAATTCTCTCTAGTATCACAAGTTGAAGTGGAAGATTGAGGAGTTCAAAGAATTCTATCAAGTCTTCGAGTATTCATCAAGTATCCTTCAAATCTTCAAGATCTTCAAGGCAACATTCAAGTATCCTTCGAATCTTCAAGTATTTGAGAATTCAAATCTTCAAGTATCATTCGAATCTTCAAGTATTTGAGCGTTCAAATCTTCAAGTATCCTTCAAACTCTTCAAGTATTTCTGCAAATCTCTGAAGTGATCTTCAAGTATCCAAAGAAATCAAGTTCGAAAGCTTCAAGGCGTTCTTACAAATTCTAAGGACGTTCTTCAAATCAAATCAAATCAAGTTCAACGTTCAATCCAAAATCATGACTTAAGTCCCTTGGATTGGTGTCATCAAATCAAGTATTTCAAGAACCTTCGATTTTGTTCAAGAATCAAATGGAAGAGAAGAATCAGAGGATTAACTAGAGATTGCAACCCGCATAAATCTATCTTCAAATCTATCAAATTATCTTTGTAACACTTTTGTATTTTATCAAATTGAAATACAAAAAATTTGTGTTTACAGTTGTCATGACTTTGTTTTTATTATTATAATAATAATAATACTAGTAATTTATAGTTACCATATTTTACCTATCGTTCAAACGCGAATTAGATTCATTCATGTAATTTCAGGACAAATTAGTTATTTAGACAAAATAGTATTTTTATATATGGTTATCTTTTATTTTTATAATTATGTTTTATTTTACCAATTTTGAAAGGGTAAAAGTTGGAATATAACTATTCTCAAAATAAAAAATAAAATATACATTTAATTATTTTAAAATATACGACATAAATTATACTCATGTAGGTCGTTGTTTATCTTTGTGTACCATTTAAATATAGTATATCTTATTCAAAATCTTGAAATCACAAAAAAAAAAGCAAAAAGGAATAAGCCGGATTGGATAGGGCAGGGTGGGGTGGGATAGACCTCACGGGAGAATATGCTTACGGAATATACGTGAAAGACTACAGTATTATGTAAAGTAGACGCAGTGATTCCAAGTTGGTTGCGTGGGCTTGGATAAACCTAGACGAACGATGTGTGTGGATGGATCACCAGAAGTTAGAGCAGGAACATGAGCCATCACGAAAGTGATGAAACCTCAAATTATCCCTTACTATTATCTCCCTCCCAATCACCCGCGACGCCCCACACATGAACATGTGGCAATCCTCACATATCCTCAAATTCTTCACAATCCTTATAGCACCCTCACTCCCCACCAGCAACGCGTATGCTAGTGCTTGCTTCTCGCTATGCTTCATCAAAATCCGCCTCTTCTCCTCTTCTTCCACATCATACACCACAGCGCTCACCTGCGCCTCATATCCATCCCCTCTCACTCTCTCCATCAGCTTCTCCAACACCTCCTTCACCTCTTCGTTTCTCGGATGTGTCGAATCGCCTGCGTAGAATTCATGAGTCACTCCCTTCTCCCCTTCAACCCAACTACACGCAGCAGCACCATTCTTTCTCAACCCCTTCACCCTTATCTTCTTTCTCACCCTCAACACATCTTCCCACCTCCCTGCTTTTGCATAAGCATCGCGTAGCAGTATGTAGTTCCCGATATTGGCAGGCTCGAGCTTGAAGAGATGCTGTGCTGCAACCTCAGCAATCTCGGAATCACCATGCACGCGGCTAGCTGCGAGGAGAGCTCCCCAGATGCCGGCATTGGGCTCCATAGGCATAGTTCTGATGAGCTTCAGAGCTTCCTCCAATCGTCCTGTTCTTCCCAGCAAATCCACCATGCAATTGTAATGATCCACGGAGGGTGCGATACTGTATGCCTTCTCCATTTGCTCGAAAAAGGACTGCCCTTGCTCGAGCAAACCACCATGGCTGCAGGCAGTGAGAACTCCCAAGAATGTGACCGCATTGGGCTTCACATTCATCTGCACCATCTCCTCAAACAGCTCGATTGCAGAGCTAGCACGGCCGTGCATTGCAAAACCGATGATCATGGAACTGTAGGAGTAGACGTTCCTCGTTTGCATACATTCAAAAACATCATATGCTTCCTCCAAGCACCCACATTTCGAGTACATATCAATCAATGCCGAACCTACGTGAACGTCATTTGCAGGGCTAAAACCAGAGCTCTCAGCTACATTTCTAACCCAAACGGCATACTTGTCCGCACCCAATTGAGCACACGCGTTTATAACTCCGACCAACGTGACCTCATCAGTCTGCACACCCGCACTCTGCATTCTCTCGAAGCACTCCAACGCCTCCCTCGGCTTGGCATTCTGCACAAAACCAGTCACCATCGCCGTCCACGCCACCATATCCTTCACCGGCATGATACGAAACAGCTCAGCGGCGCAATCCATCTCCCCCGCCTTCGAATAAGCATCAATGAGCGAAGTCCAAGAGATTAAGTCTCGTTCAGGCATTTCGTCGAACAGCTTCCTCCCGCAATCCAACAGCCCGCATTTCAGATACATATCCATCAAAGCGTTAACTACAAACAAATCCGCACCAAACCCACCCAATTTCACACTCTCCCCGTGAAGCTGCCGCCCCAAATCGGCATTCGATTCGGTCGCCGCTCCCTTCAGTAACGCCGCGAAAGTGAAGGACAAGGGAATCAAACCGCCTCCCCGCATCGAGTTATATACGAGAACCGATTCATTCAGCATCCCATCAACCAAATATCCCCTAATCAAAGCTGTGTATAGAAAAGCATTGGGGTACCTCACCTCGGAGAAAACGGAAACGCCATAGGATCGCGTGGAGACATTTAATTTCGATAGCATTCGGACGAGCTTGGCGATTATGTACGAGGACTGATGAAGGCATTTTCGAATTATGTAAGCGTGGGTTTGCTTGATCTGGGAGGGGCTTCTGCAATCTTCGAGAGTGGAAACGACTTGGGACTCAAGTTGTTTAATTTTTTGCAGCTGAGAGAAGGGGATGAATGGGAGCTGCTCATCGCGAAACTTGGCGACTGTGGAGATTAAGGTTGAAGATTTGATTATGGGCGCAGTTAGCTTCTTAGAGAGTGAAACCATTACATATCACTCAGATTCGGTTTGCAGCTATTTCTTCTTTCTATTCAGCTTCAAACTTCAAACTGCTTTCGTCGAGTACTCGTTAACAAACTGTGCAGCAAATGTTTGATATATTCAATATTCTATTAGGAGTCCTCTCATAAATAAAATTCTTTAGTAAATAAAATATATATTCGGCAAAACTCTTTTTCCTTTTATCTTTTTCGTATATATAGAAAGAAGCAGAAGCTCTCAACTTTTGCATAATTTCATTAATCCCCAAATCCCCCCCGGGTGAAAAAAAAAAAAAACTCTGCATAATTTTGAACCCCAGAGAAAAAAGAGTCAGAATTTCCGAAATTAATAAATCCATTCCATCTCAGGTCTGCTTTCTCTCCCTCGCTCTTTGTATCATGCATAGGCGTATTAAAAAGTGTAGGCAATGTGTTCGATGAAATGCTTCTAAGATTCTTGTGGGATGTTGAATTGATTTTGAAACTTAAAAAGTATCTTCTTGGGAAAATTCGGAATCTTACAAGGCGGCGTCGAGCATTCTCTGGAAATAGTGCTTTTCAAACTTGAATTTCAGTACTAATTTCAAATTCTTTGCGAGATGTTATAGAAGCTTGTGTTAATGTGTGTATCCGTTATTCTGCAGCTGATCAAAGTGTTTGGCGTTGGAAAGGTTCATCATGTTTGCAACTGCAATCAGGTATATTGGTAAGAAACCAAAACCAAAAATGAAACAGATAGAACTGAAAACCCCTCCGGAGCAAACGCAGACGATCACGAGGGTTATCTTCGACGTCTTGAAGGAACACGGCCCTCTAACCATAGCAGACACATGGGAGCATGTTAAGGTACTCTTGTTCCTCTCGCTCACCAGAGTAATGAGTATCACCATATAAATAACGGTATACAATACAAGTAGAACCCACCAAAAACTAACTAGTACAGTTCCTCTGCGTTGCAGGACTTTATTGAATTTTATGTACATTTAATGCCCGCTTCTGCCATTGAAAGACCATCCTCTGTTTCAATAATCATTTGTCTAAAGATTTGCTTTTTATCACACCATGATATCACATTCTTGATTCGAAATAATCAAATGTCACTTGTGATCATGTGCATAGTTAGAAGATCAATGTTAATATTAACTAGATTCTTGTAAATAATACCCATTAGACTATGTTTCCTACTGTTGTGAAGATCCTCGATTCAAAATGTTTGGTATATTGGCTCCTTTGATTTAGCTAGTTACTTCAACAAAAACTGTATCTATTGCTGATCTCTTCTTGGATATCTGCTGATATTTATGCACATTCCTGACCTCCATATTGTATAAAATGGGATTCAGTGCTTATGTTTTGGGAAGTTTTCAATCATAACCTGAAAAATAATATTTTTCCTTTGCACTTGCTAGATTTTGCAAGTGGCTTGAAAAATCTTTCAGTTGAGCATTTTTGTGCTGGCAGACACTTTATACCGTCCTAACAACTTATCTATCATACAATCATGTTGTGTTGATGGTCGAATGTATCTGGTTTTTGTTATGCTCACATAAGAAAAATATATCTTTCTCATGTTGAAGTAAATTGTGAAAGAGTGGTTGATGATGTTTGCCTCACTTGATCAGGAAGTTGGGTTGAGAGGACTCTCGAGCAAAAGACACATGAAAATAGTTATGAGATGGATGAGAGAGAGGCAGAAGCTAAGGTTAATATGCAACCATGTTGGCCCTCACAAGCAATTTCTATACACTACATGGTTCACAAAACCTGATGTCAAGCCAACACAGCCGGAAACTAAGCCGGTGAGGCCGGGTAACAATGACGCTTCAAGACCAAAGTCGTGATCTTGTTACAAGAAGTAGGTTCATGCCTCTCAAACACTTGAAAATTTTGTCATTTGTATTAGTTGACGAGGGGAAATTTGCAGTTGTCGTCTAAGCACACGCTTTGTGATCTCGTTTTTGTGTAGTAGCCATGTTTTTAAGTGATTCTACCATACAGGCCAACCTCGTTCTTGAGGAGTTATACATTTGTGTATTGATAAGAGCATTTTCTATCTTTCCCTAGTTACATTGTGGAGGCCGGGACGAAAGATAGGAGAGTTCGAGCATGGTAGTGAAGTTGAATGCCTTGCGTAAAATTGTTTGACCATTTCTATTTCTAGAATCAAATTCAATCACAAAATTCTCAATTTAGTAGACCCCCACATCAAAATCTAACCAAAAATTATCAATCCATCTCAGCATCCATTTTCTGCATATAAAAGTGTGGCAGATCATGTAAGACTGAATTTTCATCCATCATATACAAACTAATAATAATAATAATAATAATAATAATAATAATAATAATAATACTCCTTCCGTCCCATTACAAATGTTCTATTACTTTTGGGTACGAAGATTAAGAAATGTATAGAAAATAGATAAAGTGGCTTGGTGAAAATTATTTAAATATTAGGTATAGAGAGATAATATATTAAAAAAAATAAAAAAAAAAGAATGCGACATTTGTAATGGGAGGGAAGAGTAATAAATTAGAAACAGCTAATTTGGGCCCAAGTTCATTTAGGGGACAGCCCAATTATATAAATAGTAGGAAGCCCGTTAAGCAGTTTCCACCAAAAGCTTCAGTTATATCGCCGATGTCACAATCCGACGTCGTTAACTACCTCGCCTAAAATTTTCAGGTGCCTTTCATTCCCATCTGTTCTCTCTCTCAAATTTCTCACACTTGGTAGTTGGTACAATCATTTTGGATTAATAACAATTTGTACACAATCTGAAGCTCAAAAATTGCAACGAGTTGCGATTTTTCTCTGGCGAAATTCGGGATGACGAATTATTTATGGCTCTAGTTGAATCTTGATATGAATTTTTGAGCTGGAAATTTGGTTAACTGGAGTTTTTAGATAGTGTATGTGATCTCATGTTGATTTCGGGCAGGACAGATTTTTCTGCTGATGCGATGCATGGATTATTGGCTGCAGTAATTACTGGTAAACTCTGTACAGCTGCTTTGAATGAAAGTTTGGAAACATTTTACTGTTTTATCGATATCTATCCATTTGATTCTATGCATATTTTTCAGCTGCTATTTTTGGCGCAATTGGAGCCGGTTGTGTGGCCGTACCAAGTACTAGTTGCTACGTCCTCGATAACACCAGCCATATTTATGATTTTGTATCCTTTATTATGCTATACATTTTGCGGTAGTTGAATGCCAACAAAATGTGCTGTTTTAGCTTCTTGGAACAAAGGTATTTGGTTGAGTATATAGCTTTAGTTGATTGTGGTAAAGGCGTAAAGCTTAATCTTGTAAACTGTGTTGTAATGAAGGATGAGATATGTATGTCTATAAACAATGTCGTCTGTGTCAAAGTGATCTTTTGGCATCCTATCTTGGAGGGCTCCTTCGACTGAGGAGGATGGAAAGGACCATAATGTTTCCCGTTTATCTAATTTCAAATTGTTTTACCTTAAGTCTTTGCTTAGAGTACTTTGGTTGGACAACTTTTCGAGTATGACGATGAGAAGGTAATACCATTTAGGATTAGGAAATCATAAAATAATGAACTTAAGTCTCTCTCACAATGCGTTCTTCAGCTGTAGTTGGACTAACCTGTGCTTCTGATATCACTATATTCATGCAGGATCCAGATTTGGTGGTACGGTTCTGTAAAGATATCGAGACTAGATCCCAGCCGGTAGTAGATATATAGCCTTCTCATTCTTTCAATTTCCATTAACGGTTGCCCAGTAACAGCTTTACTCAAATTTGAAACCTGTGGAATAAAGTCAATTTTTTTTCTCAGTAAGAGTTTTACTCAGGAGCAGAGAGGTAGCATTTTATTTGTTTCTCTTTTATTTGCTCTAACATTTGCTTTAATAATAAAAAAAAAGCAATTTTATAAACTATAAAAGCTTATTGTTCTTGTTTGCTTTGAGCACCAAAAAGTCAAAAACCACTCATGATGATGATATTGCTAGTTTGGACCGTACTAATATGTAATCAATATGAAGAACATGAAACAAAATCTTGTAGTACACTTAGAATGTCCTATCCTGGAGCTGAAAGAGAATCAAATGAATAATGAATGTGCATATATGTTTGCTTTATGCTAATTTTCCGTAGCAAAAACTAGTAGCTTGAGGCATGTTCAATTGTCCATTTTTCACAGTTTTCTGTGCATGTGTTCGGGAGTAGAGTGTTGTATTTGCTATATTAATTGAAGTCCTTGACATATTATGATTCTAATTTATTTTATACATGTTTGTCAACTAATAGGGATATGTAGATTTTGGAAGATATGATAGTCTCAATTATTTTATTGCCAGTGCTGGTCGTGGTAACTTTCTTCAGGTTAGTTTGACTGGTTATCATAAGTTTCTGTTTGTTTACTTAATTCACAGGGGTTATATGCATTGAGGTACTTATGGAGGTGAGTTTTACACACTGCATTATCATTTGGATATGCGCATTGCCTTTTATTGTAGTGTAACTGCGT
This sequence comes from Salvia miltiorrhiza, assembly GCF_028751815.1. NCBI lineage: Eukaryota > Viridiplantae > Streptophyta > Magnoliopsida > Lamiales > Lamiaceae > Salvia > Salvia miltiorrhiza. Next base: position 21,892,211 of record NC_080391.1, on the reverse strand, counting down.
GTTTTATTGAATGGTGATTTTCTGATTGCCTTATTTGCTATGATTAATTGAAAGGTGCAAAGATTGAGATGCTGTCATTTACTAAAGACTATGCTATCTTTGTCTTTTTGGAAGTCGTTTGTTTCAAATTTCAAAATGAACTTCCTCCCAGAAAAGTTGGATCCTCTATGTCCTATTTTGAGCTCAACAGGAATTTATTGTGATTGCATGATAACAAAATCACTTTTGAATAGTTTCATGCAATACTTTGTTATATGACTTTTCAATAGTCTTGTGACTCTTGTCATTCTACATTTCCAGGAATACTTTAATGGTGACATAAGGAACTGTGAGAAAACTTACGATAAACTGGGACGCACGGCTCAGGTGAGAGATTACAGCTTCACAAAATTTTGCATATGTTTCATGTTGGTTCATTCTTTTGTTTTTGCTGGGAGTAGTGTTCAAATGTGGAGTCATGCAGCTATCTTTTAAGTTCTGCATGTAGTTATATCATATTTTTCTGACAAAGGTGACTTGTTTCTCAATTTTTAGGTAAATATAATATGTGGAAGTTGTCCGAATGGACAATGTGTAGGTATGTGATGCTTCGTTATCATTGTAGATTAGATCTGAAATCATAGAAAGACCTCTTTCTGTTTGGATTGAACATTTCTCAGTATTGTCACTAATGATCCTGTTTGTACTGGATGTGGACGATCCATTTCTTGTTGTACAACTATTTGTTGAAGAGGTTGAATGAGTTGACATCTAATGTCATCTCTGTCCTCTGTATCTTGTTCGCACCAAATTATGACCTCCCAAACTTTTATTTTTCCTAGATAGGATGGTCTCTGTGTTCATCATAAATTGGCTCTGACATGATGCTTTTTTTCAATCCAATCCTGTGGAGATTGAATTCTCACGTCTTATAAGATGCATAGTGGTGGCATTGTAAAAGGTGGTGAGAGAAGTTTTATATGATTGAATGCACCAGAAGGAAGTGAATTAATAAAGTTAGAAAAACAATCAAGCATGTTTATAAACCAAAGTGTAACTACAAGAAAGATAAACCCTGTATAGCATATTAAACAGGTACAGAAAAACAATGTTGCTGCTAGTTTTGGCTTGGTTTAGATATAAAGAATCCAAAGTGCCAATAGAGCGCAGAGAACCATAGTAATTTTTAAACTAAAATGTGTTGTATTGGAGCATGGAGAGTCATAATGATACCATGACGGGTTTCACAAAATTCTGTCAGCCTTTCCCATCAAAAGCTTGATTAGTGTGATTCTTCATAGTTGAAGATCCATAACTTTATTCCTATGGCTTTCTGTCTCCTGCCTAGAGAGTCAAACAAACATCTGTTTATGCAAAAGCTTGCCAAAGGCTACTATCTTCATTATAACATGCTGTTTTTGCTATCTTGAGCATGGAACGGGTATCCTAATCTGAAATTCTTCTTTGTAGACCATACTTTTATGGCCAAAGTATTTGATATGCTTTGTATTTATGATGTAGGTGGACTTGGATGCATCTGCAATGTTACATATGAATCTCCTTGCAGGTATCATACAAAATTCTTGCAATTATACTTTATTTGTCCTATTCTTCACCAAGTGAAGTAAAGCCTCCTGAAATGTTGTCAAACACACACTCACTTTATGCAACAAGGCGAGTCATGCCCAGTTTCCCACATATTATGGGAAAGAGGATTATTTCTTTCTTTATTTTGGAAGAAAAAGAGGATTATGCAACAATAGGTTATGGGTGGTTTGGAAATCTTAGATGTTGAGTAATCTGTTTTGTTTCTGGTAAGAAGTCACAGTCCTGTTGAGAGGAATAGCCTACATTATGGACCTTTATGATGGAACATACTCTTTGAAATATATTATGCTACCCCACTTGCATAAAATGAGATTTATTCTTAGACTTCTGAGGTAAAAGAAGATGAGCTAAAAAGATAAACATGTAATTTGGCATGTGAGTCAAACTTGTGAAGAGAACTAAATAAAGCTTGGAATAGAAATGATAGCAAGTATTCAAATAATTATAGGTGCAATATTCTTGTTGTAAAAAATTTCTGTCTCATTTAGATGTTTTTATCCGTGTTACTTCCACAGTATTGTTCTTGTGCTTCCAATTTCTCTGATTATGTTGCTGGATTGGGCAGAGTACTCATTGATCTCGCCCTACCATGTGTGAAGCCAGGCTTGCGTGTATTTGAAGGCTTTACAGTTGGTTTTCATCCACGGTCATGGGAAGTTGTAAGAAGCTCTATTATTCTGTGAACTTTTCTTTGAGTAGTCAATTTTGTGGTAGACCAATTTACTTATCTACATAGATCATTAATGATTGTAGGTCTATAATGGCCTGACACAAGTGGGTTATGAAAAGGTTTATGATGAATTTAGGTACTAATTATAGTCATTTCTTTCTTTTTCTCTATGTGTCAAGATTAAATCCTCTTTAGTTTTTTCCTTTTTTCATTTTCCCATTTGATTATGATGGGATTTTATGCTGTATGTAGCAGTATGACCAATGGTTTGTTAATTAATGTTACAGCTTCAGCACTGAGCAAAGAGATGTAACCCTATACCTGACAGCAGTTGCTTCCCTCTCGAGTTTAGTGCAGAAACCCACAATCAAGGTTCATTATTTGTTTGATATCCGTGTGTATTTGCGTCAGTCTATGTATATCACCTAACATTTTGTTCTTTTCTTTCTTCGTCTTTCTTCTTTCTTGTTTTTTTATCGGATGCCATCTTTCTCCAGATTTCTCCGAAGGAAGGATTAAATGTTAAGTTGTCTGGCTCAGGAGCAAAAGGCAGCCCACCAACTACTTTGTCTCCCACAATGATAACTGTAGATTGGAGATGTAAATTTCTTCATGATTCATGTGACAAATTGGGTTTTGTTTTGTGTTGCTCCTAGTGATATGTTCCTCCTATGCTTCTACTTTAGGTGTAAAGGCCCGAGACACACCTTATGAAGTTGATATTACAATCCCAGTAGAGAATTATGCTCCAGTTCAGTTTACTTTTGCAAAGTTATGCGGTGAGCATGAAAATGTCAATATTCAACCACTCACTAGTGTCTACCGTGCACAACATCATTCTTTATATATGCTCGTGCATGATTGCTTACCAAAAATATATTCTTAGGCTTGTTTTCGGCATTTGCTACAGTACTCTATGTTCTCTGATCTTCTCTCTCTCTATGGCTCCTATCTAAAATTGTTTCAGTCCATGGTGGTCTTGTAAACTAGTAATGCTAATCTTACTTGCTTTTTCAAACTGTATAGAGCACAGTCAGGACGAACGTGGCCAATCTATGCGAGGATGGGGTATATTTGGAATACTCTCATGCATGTATGTCTATTTACTTCCTGGAATTCTGCATTACTACTCTTACTTATTCCACCTGCTGCTAGTGGAACTGAGTTCTATGAGTCTTTTAACTGCACAATGTTGCTTTTGCAAACAGATTAATCGTTGGTTTGACACTCTCATGCGTGGGAGGTTTCATTTATAGGACGCGAGTGCAAAACCTGGTAGGTTAACTGACATTCAACTATGCTTGTTTCGTATTGTTGGTGAAAACAATTTCCTTAACCAGAGCTTGAGATAATTAAATCCACCATTTCTCGTGGGAGATAATCCTACTCATCACTATACTCGTTGTTATGAATAGTTAATCAGTTAATTTGACTGTTTGACACCTATCATTGTGCATTATTCAAGTTTTAACCTTCATGTGCAGCGTGGGCTCGATGCTGTCCCTGGCATGGCTATATTATCGGCATGTTTGGAAACTGTAAGTGGACTCTATTGTGGCGATACTGCTACTCTCAATGTGCAATCCTAAGTTTGATGATCTTAATATTATACTTTGACTCCACGGGTCGACTTAGACAGCCGAGCTACCAACGGTTTCTAAGTCGAGCTGCCTAAAGTGCACCTATGAGCAGTGACTCCATTTATACTTAATAATATGCTTATAATGCGCAGGCAAGCGGAGGCGTGGGTGGACCTAGGTATACACGCCCGGGCGACGCAAATGATCCTTTCGTAAATCAAGCTACATGGGAGGAGCAGTCAACTTCTACTCGTCGCACTACGCCAACGAGTGAAAGAACTTACGGGTCGATCTGATTCTGCATCCAAATTCTCTACCATAATTTCTTCTCCAGCTTATTGCCTTCTTTTTAAGTAATTATTTGTTTCGAAGCACCCCATTTTGTTTTAATTTTAGGTTGCTATTTCAGACTCTACATACAATGTCGAATGGAACTAATCTTAGTTGCAAAGATGATAGCATTATAGCAAAGGTAGAATTCTTCAGTTTCGTGTGTACATTTATTCATTTAAACTAAATATTTATGCAAATTACGCAAGTAAAGATCAATTTAACGGCGTCCATTTTAAGATTTGATTACGTTTATCTGGTCTTAATCCTTTTAAATATTTGTTTTAGTCCAAAACTATTGCAATCTTGACCAATTAGTAAATGAGAAGATAATTTTTTTGTCAATGGATAGGCAAAGCTGCTAATGTTTGACAACCATCTGCCGAATTACTATTGCATAACATCATTAATCCACATCGTTTGTAATCTATAGACTGTCACATGTGTTTATTTATGAATGAAATAGAGGATAAAACACAAGTAGACAATAGAGGATCGAAATCTCAATAACATGTTCTCTTAAGAAAACACATAAACCTGCCTCAATCAATGTAATATACATTAAATTTGATTAAATTGCATGCACCTTTACCTAACCAAAAAACTATCACGAAGCATTATATAATTTCGTCCGAAAGCAAACAATTTGAATCGTATATTTGTATATCTGTACGTAATTTTGCTGAAAAAGTCATGCTTGCATGGAGGAAAAGAAAATAGTCAAAATGAATGTGTCACGTTATGGTATGATAATAAGAATCTTATGAAGTAAGAAGGCTATTAATTAGAAAAAGGGGAAATAATATAGAGAATGATATCTTTTGACAAAATCAGAAGAGCAGTTGCCCCACTATTATGTCCATATATGGCCTTTACAAACCAGTCAACGTTTACAGATCACAGAGAGAAAACAACTTGAGGAAAATATAAAAAGTTCTTTAGGTATTATTTTCCTTTGTTTTTACCACAAAAAAAAAAAAAAAGCGATAGAGATAAGATAATCAGCAATCATTACTCATACTTAGGTAAAAGTCGCTCCTCACAAAAAATGCAAATCTCATTGGGCGAGTGCTGTGCGCTCAACATAGAAGATAATAGGGCAAATTGCATAAAAATACCCCACTTTTTTTCAAATTTGATTTTTTGACAAACTTTTTTTTTGTTGCAAAAATTTGAACGAGCTTTCAATTTGTTGCAATGTCCGGCCCGTTAAATTTTCGGGCCAAATGAATGCCAACGTGGCATTAAAAATGCCACATCACACTCACAAACCCCCCACGTCACCCTCTCTCTCTCTCTCTCCACGACCTGTTTCGCCCCCCTCCAAATTCTCCCATCGTCTCTCCCGCTCCCTACTTTTCTCAAATCGCCGGTTCTCATCGTCTCTCCTGCTTCCTCATTTTCTCAAATCGCCGGTCGCCGTTCTTCTGAGAACAAAACAGGTAGTGGTGTCCAAATGGAAACCAGTGCCGCCGCCTGAGAAAATGGGGTGAGCCCTAATTCGCTTGCTCGCCGCTCTTCGGCTAGAGAAAACGTCGGTCCTCAATAGGGGTGAGGAGCAAAATATCCGAAATCCGAATATCCGATCCGAACCAAACCGAAATTTAAAATTTGGTTCGGATTTTTCGGATTTTCGGATCGGATCGGATTGAATTTTAAGCAAATTTCGGATTTTCGGATCGGATCGGATTGGCACCTTAAAAATCCGAAAAAATCCGAAATCCGAATTATATTTATAATATAATTAATATTATAATATTATAATTAAATATATATAATTATTAGTTTTTAAATAGTTAAATATTTCTAAATTCTAACCCTATACTCCCATTTTGGTTGATTATAATTAATGGCTTGTTAATTATGACCTTAATTTGATTGTAATTATCTAATATGTTAGGTTGACATCTATTTCGGATTTTTCGGATTTTTTCGGTTTTCGGATTTTTTTTGACATTTCGAATTTTTTTTCACATTTCGGATTTTTCGGTTCGGATCGGATTTTATCCGAAATTTTTCGGATTTTCGGATTCGGATTTTCGGATAATACGGTTCGGATCGGATTGAATGACTCAAGCCGGTGGACCCGAGAATTTGGGCGGTGGAAAACAGGGAGTCGGAGATGGTGATGTGGGGAGACCCGAGAATCTGGACAGATTTGGGCGGAGGAGGAAGTGGCGCGACGGGGTTGAAAGGTATTTGGGGCGGCGCCGCCCCTCTGTAAACCCTAACCAAGCAGCGCCGCTGCCCCTCGATTTTTCTTGAAATCCTCGCCGGGAAAAAGGTCGATGATGAGATGATAACATCTCTGAGACCACTCCCCCTGAAATTCTCGATTTTCCTTGATTTAGGAGCATTTTTTTGAAGTTTTTTTTTTTCTAGAATTGAAAGTTTTTCTTCTTCATTCTTCAATTTCTGATTTCGGGACGGCGTGGTTGTTGGGTATCTGTGGCGGTGGAGGGAGGAAGTCCGGCGAGTTGTTTGGAATTTGGGGGCGGTGACCGTTGCTGTGGAGGTCCCAGAATTCCGGGAGGAAGTGGCGGCGATGTTGTTTGGAGGGGGCGGAAACAGGGCGTGGAGAGAGAGAGAGAGAGGGAGAGAGGGTGACGTGGGGGGTTTGTGAGTGTGATGTGGCATTTTTAATGCCGCGTTGGCATTCCGGGCTGCCAACTAAGATTTAATTTGGCCCGAAAATTTAACGGGCCGGACATTGCAACAAATTGAAAGCTCGTTCAAATTTTTGCAACAAAAAAAAAGTTTGTCAAAAAATCAAATTTGAAAAAAAGTGGGGTATTTTCATGCAATTTGCCCAAGATAATATTACGATTCAGAAACTCAAATGTGAAGACAAATAGATATTGTTTTGTTTATGTCATGTGCAGCTTGTATATTAGGTAGATGCATATTTGTAGAGTCAATATAAATTATTTGAGTAATTGAAGCCCCCTTTGTCAACAGAGCAGGTGATGTACTTTCCAATTCATCATCTTTTCCCATATACCCTCTAGACTGGGTCTTTTCTTAGCTACATCATAGTTCAATTTCATATACTCTTACACAAATCATATACTTCACATATTATTCTACTTTACATATATATAATAAAAATATTATATTTAAATCTGTATCATGGAGACAGTAACCAATTCAACTCAAAATCCTACCAACTCCAATTACTCTGACTCTGTTTCTCTCAAAAGTAAAGTCTATAAATACTTAAAACACTTGCATCTCCCAAATCATCAAGCAAGCCTTTCCTCAAACACAAACACAAAAATGGCCAACTTAATCTTGATTGTAACTACTCTTGTCACAATTGCTCCTCTCTGCTTCTGCCACAGCACAAATGGAGGCTACCTCTACCCACAATTCTACGACCGGTCATGCCCACAAGCTCTGCCAATCGTCAAGTCCATCGTGGCCAAAGCCGTGGCTAGAGAGCCTCGCATGGCTGCTTCACTCCTCAGGCTCCATTTCCATGACTGCTTCGTTAAGGTAGGTTTTGTTTCACATTGTAGAGAGAGATGATGCATATATACTAATGAAGTCCTTAATATTGTTTGAAGGGATGCGATGCATCGATTCTTTTGGACAGCGGTGGAGGCTTAACGAGTGAGAAAAACTCGGTTCCCAACAGAAATTCAGTCCGTGGATTTGATGTGATTGATGAGATTAAATCAGCGGTGGAGAAAGCCTGCCCTCAAACCGTTTCTTGTGCAGATATATTGGCTGTTGCTGCAAGAGATTCCACAGTTGTTGTGAGTGCATGCATGCATTCCATTAAATAGGAGGTAGATGAATTAACATATGTTTATGTGGTGGTGCAGGCTGGTGGGCCAAGTTGGGTGGTTCCATTGGGGAGAAGGGACTCAAAAGGAGCAAGTTTGAGTGGATCAAACCACAACATCCCAGCTCCAAACAACACCTTCCAAACAATCCTCACCAAGTTCAAGCTACAAGGATTGAACATTGTTGATCTTGTAGCGTTGTCCGGGAGCCACACCATAGGAAAAGCAAGATGCACGAGCTTCAGACAGAGGCTCTACAACCAGACAGGAAACGCAAAGCCAGATTCCAGCTTGGAGCAGTCCTACGCAGCCCAGCTGCGCACCAGGTGCCCACAGTCCGGCGGCGATCAGAACCTCTTCCCCCTCGACTTCGTCTCCCCCACGAGCTTCGACAACGCCTACTTCAAGAATCTGCTGAGTTTCAAGGGCCTCCTCAGCTCCGATCAAGTGCTGGTCACCAAGAATCAAGAATCACTGGAGCTGGTGAAGAGATATGCGGAGAGCAAGGAGGTGTTCTTCGACCAGTTTGCCAAGTCCATGGTGAAGATGGGGAACATTTCGCCATTGACGGGCCGCAGAGGAGAGATCAGGAAGAATTGCAGGAGCATGTCTTCTTAGAATACCATTGCCATTGCTTCTTCTTCATTACTGTCGTTCGATCTACTTCTGCCTTTTCCATGCTAATCACAATCACTCTGTCGCTGCACTGTATTCTATATTTATCATCATTTTATGTGTCTCGTGACTCTTACTCTATTACAGTATTTTAATACTAGTTTAAGTTTTTATAAAGTTAAAATTTATTATTAATTACTCCTTAACTTTTATTTACAAATACTATTAATTTTTTTTTAAATACTATACACACCGTGATTTTGAATTTATCAACCCTGATAATAAATTATAAATGATAAAAATTACTTACATACCCTAATGAGCCTTCGTTAATGATCATAAAATTAAATTAAAGCATATAAAACATAAATTAAATAAATATATGCAAAAAAATATATAAAAAAAATTAAAAGACACAAAATGAAACACTACTTGATCTTTAAGTACTCCTCCTATCCTCATAAAATGTCGTTCTCGTAAAATATAAATTTATTTTTGATAAATTCTCCACTCACAATAAGTGAATACTATATTTTATGAGGACGAAAAAAGTATTATATTTAGCTCTAAATCTTAGTGTTTCAGATTTATAAATATGTATTTTTAGTTTTTTTAGTTTTTTTAACTTGGGGGAGGGTGCACGGTGGGGTTTGAATCATAAACTTCACTATTTATAGGTAGGAGTTCGCATCGCTTAGTGTGCTTTGAGAACATTTTTTTTATTTAGAATTAAGGACATGTATTTTTTTTTTTTTTGATAAATTAACAGTATTAAATAAAGAAATTTAAAGGTCGCGCCACATGAGACTCGAACCCGAGACTTTTGGCCTTAGGCATTAACCCCTTACCGCTTGGTCAACACACGCAGACAAGGACACGTATTTTTAGTTATACAGTCAGCGATTCAAAAGGCTTAAATTTAATTTGGAAAAATACATTTCCTAGCCTCAACTTTTTTTATTTGACGAAAAGTTAATATTGAAATACTATTGATTTGGCCATTAGTTTTGTTTGACGTGAGCGGGTCAAATTTAGGATCCAGATTGAAACCAACCCACCCGAATCCTTAAACCCTGTTGTGTTCTGTTATCGTTTCTCTCGGGTTTTCAAATTTCAGCCAAACCCCTAATTCCGATTCTTCAAACTCTTAAGATCCTTCGAATTCATCTCCATCTCTGAAAATTACTGCTATTTTCCCAATAAAATCTAATATTTCTTCGCAATGAAACACTATTTTACCCGCTTCATTTCTCAATCCCTCTCCCGCCTCCCCAAATCCATCACACCCAGTCCCCGAATCGAAACCCCGCTGAAAAACCCTAATCTGATTCGAAGATTCTCGGATACAGCTCAGGAGTCGAAGCCTGCCTCATCGCAACGAGTAGATGAAATCGTTGACGAACTTTCTGGTCTAACACTGCTCGAAATAGCGGACTTAGCTGAGGTTCTGAGGCAGAAATTGGGGATTGAGGAAATGCCGATGATGGCAGTTATGATGCCCGGGATGGGATTTGGACCGGGAATGGCGGGGACGAAGGGGAAAGGCGCCGGAGGCGCGGCGAAAGAGGAGGAGAAGAAGGAGAAGACGTCGTTTGATTTGAAGCTCGAGGGCGGTTTCGATGCGGCTTCGAAAATTAAGATTATTAAGGAAGTGAGGGCGTGCACGGATCTGGGCTTGAAGGAGGCGAAGGATTTGGTGGAAAAAGCGCCGACTTTGCTGAAGAAAGGCGTGACGAAGGATGAGGCTGAGAAGATTATCGGGAAGATGAAGGAGATCGGGGCTAAAGTGATCATGGAGTGAGGTAAAGTGGTTGATCATAGTCCTTGTTGTTTGATGTTCTACTCGAAACTGTGGCTGAATAAAAAAATATAGGGGTGAGGTAAAGTGGTTGATCGCAGTCATTGTTCTTTGATGTTCTACTCGAAAGTGTAGCTGAATAAAAAAAAAAATAGAGGGGGTTTGCATCTGATTTATTTTACAATGTGATGTTCTTATTGAAACGTGTTGCTATATTATGTTCTAAACTTGGAAGCAAGGATGTGAATTTGTGTTGAGAGTATATATTGATCTTGACATATGTAAAAATTTGAGGGGAAAAAACAAATTCACAATATTTTCAATGTCATTTTGGATGTTTCCCTAATTTTAGTTTGATATTCCCTAAAAGTTGAGTGGAAATTTCCTTATCTGGTTCCAATAGAGGCCTTGTTTGATGCATTGTGGGAAATGGAGGTTCAATGTCTTATAGATGACTGGAGTTGCATATTTGAACCTTGTGTGTGTTTGGATTGAAGAATGACTTTGAACTTTTTCCCACAGTTCATGATGCACACAATTTGTCCATGCCTTTGTAATCGAACTTTGATTTCAGGGTCATCGTAGTTTCTGTGAAGTGCATTGTTTTGATTAGTCATATGAGTAGAGTACAATGATTCTTTTCAGCCGTTTTTGCTGCAACAGCAATGATGGAGCAGGCGGGGTGATATCCACATATACAAGCAACTTGATGAGCAAAGGGAAGAACCAGACTGATTTTCTACAGATCCAGAGATTTTGGCAGAATATGCTTTTACATCTTTTTATAAGCAGCGAAGGATTGCCTTCAACTTGTAAAAACCTAGTTGCAGCTTCATACTTGAACTATTCATTTAGCAGATCCCAGTGGTTATTAGTGTAGAATTGCTTTGGATTTACATTTAGAGATGTTAAACATATTTCCTTTATTTCTCTAATTGAGAGGAAATTGATTAAGTATATGAAATTAGGGCATGATGGGCATGTTAGAGTATTTGAGCAGGAGGATATGAGGAACTGGAGGGAAGTAGATGATATTTTTGACATTGATATATGTAACAATCCCATGGTTTATGGCAAACATGGGATTTGCTCAAATGGGCAATGCAGTTGCCCTGGTCAAGCTCAGAATCCACAAGCTTTAGGCTTGTAACTGAAAGAAATCCTTAGCTAGGTTGTTCTGAAGTCATTCCATTTTCTTGTAATGCTTCAGACAATTCACTGTTTCTTGGACCTTGAGGATATATCATACTTCTCCTTCAGGGCTGACAATAGCAATACAAATATCAATATTTGCAAAGAGGCATGCTTCTTGCAAAGATATATTCATGCGCTATAGCTACTCCACCAGTGATTTTGCTTATTTGCCATAGGAGGTATTTTCTTTGATAAATATGCTAAGCAAGAGAAGAAGAAGACTAGCTTGTTATGGCCTGCGCTTGGATCAAGTCTCTTTAGTGTATTTGTTGTAATTGGAAGAAGGAGAAGTTGTGAACAGAATGAGGGATTTTTAGACAATGTAGCTGGCATGCCCAGTAGATTTTCTTGTCAAGAGTTGGTAATTGCAACTGAAAACTTTAGCAAGAAACTTGGACAGGGAGGATTCGACACAGTTTATGAAGGGTTGTTAATACGAGAATTGTTGTGAAACGCCTTGATGGAGTCTCATATCAAGAAGTCATTTGTTGTAGAGGTTGAAGCTCTGTAAACTTGGTTGAACTAATTGACTTGTGTGCAGAGAAAACTCACAGATGTGTAGGGCTCTCTGGGGACACAAGGATATTCAACAGAAGTCATGATAGGTCTCTTGATTGGAGTTGTAGAAGAAAGATCATTCATGAAGATTGTGTTGCAGGCAAAAGATTATTCACCTAGACATCAAACCTGAGAACATACTTGCTGATTTTTGAATTTATAAACTCATTGAGACAGGAAGCAGACCATGAGGTTATCTCATTTTTTTACATTTCACAGCAAAAACTCTTTCTCTAACACGAAATACTCTCCAAACAAACCTTATATTCGCTCTGTCGTGCCACAACCATTGTTCCTTTACTGCGGCACAACTATTGTTCTCTGCAACGCCATACACTGACATAATTTCAATTTAGTCAATTTTTAAGTTTTTAGACGATTATACCCCTGTAGTAAACCTCGGCCATTTTGCCGTGTTGATTAAGATTTACCATTTCACTTTTTCACATTTCATGCAAAAGAATTCTTTCTTGATCATGAAATACTCTCCAAACCTTATATTCGCTCTACTGCGCCGCCACTGCTCTTGCTTTGCCGCGCCGCAACCACTGCTCTACTACGCCACAACTACCATTCTCCGCAACGTCATATAATGTTTTGTTTTCGACTACAATTTCTTCATTTTGGTGTTAAAATGATGACTCCTACTAAAAGTAGAACCATATCCGGCGAAGAAAAATAGGAAACATCCACCAGTACGTCATAAATTTGGCGATGTGGAAAGTCAAGATGAAGTCCATCAAGAAATAACCCTTAAAAAAAAGGAAAAGAAATAACCCTTTTTATGGATTTATTGGTATAATATTTTTTTAACGATTGCTGTCCGATTACATGTTATTTTGTTCAACAATTTTTTCACAAACTGTTTATTTGAATCAGATCTACAAATTTCTTGCGATCTCATAAGTCATAATCAAATCTAGGATTTTGTTGCACATTTAGATCAGATCTAGTTTTTTTATTGTTGTTGGAATAATTGATACGAATAGGTATATGTGTATCAGTCGTTCCAAGTACATTGATGCCAGCTCATGGAACGAATGGTGTGAACGTACTTATTCGTACTAATCGTTTCAAATCTTGACATAAAATATAGGTACATTCTGTTGGAATTGATTTTAACTCCATAATAAATTCTCATGTTTATTGTATAGTGTATTGTCTTTCTTCATTTTTGTGTAGAGGAAATTGACTAAGTCAAGACTTGGAAGTTTTGGAGCTACAATCGAATGAAAGACACGAAGCTTTCAGTTGCTACAAAGGAGGAAGTGGAGAGAAGATAGAGAAGCTTGTTGAGATAAGAGATGAGCTAGTTGGGCAGCTCCTAAAAACAAGGAAGGGGTGGCTTGTGTGGACTATTTATTTCAACAAACTCAACGGTCACTCATCCACCTCCCAACCCACGATTTCTACCTTGGAGATCAAGTTCGGAAGGCCTATAAATACCAAGGAGAAATTCAGTTCAGATCACAAATTCAGAGAGAAGATATTGAGCTTAGAGAGTGATCTGTGTACGGGTGTTGTGTCTTGTGTCATGTTAACATTAGCTATAGCATTCATTTGTTTTGTTGGATTTCGAAGTATAGCTCTTGAATCCAGTTTGCGTTTGTTAGTGAGAGTGTCAAGTGTTCAAATACCTAAAATCTTGTAAAGGTATTTTGGACGTGAGTGTTCATTATCTTTTTAGTTATTTTGCCATAAGGCTTCTTCAAGTTATTCTATAACTTGAAGAAATTGTTTCCAACTCTTGTGTTCATTTTTATTTCCGCTGCAATTTTTCTCTGTGTGCACTGGTGTTTTGTTGTCTTAACACAGTGCCTCGTATCCGGGTTCCGCGAAGTTACACTTTCACATTCGTATCAGTCGTACTAAGTATTTTGCGGTAAGACTTGGAACAACTAGTGCCCCAAATCTTGGAATGACTAGTACAAATAGATACATTCATACCAAGTATTTTGCACCAAAGCCTAGTACGAATTAAGATGATTTCTACCATTTGTACCATAACATCCAACTTTATTTTGTGATTTTGTGAAGGTTGTATGGAAAGAAAAACATTCCATGATTCAAGCACCCCCATAAAGTACACTTGATACATTCATACCAAGTGTTTTGCACCAAGACCTAGTACGAATTAAGATGATTTCTACCATTCGTACCATAACATCTAACTTTATTTTGTGATTTTGTGAAAGTTGTATGGAAAGAAAAACATTCATCCATGATTCAAGCACCCATAAAGTACACTTGATGGCCAAAATTTTGATTTGATTTAGTTTGATTTTAATTCAGTTAATTTGACTTGATTTGATTTTTTAAAGAAACAATACATCTGTGTGACCATTTTAAAGAAGAAAACACAAAATTTGACCACTGATTTGAAAAACACAAAATTTGACAAATTTTTTTACGTTTTATGACTGTTTTGCCCTTAATTAGGGCGGGACGGATTCGGATTTGCGCGCGGGTTAGGTACACTTGGCACTATTAGTGCCAAAAGTACCAACAGGAAAAAAAAATCAAGTAAATTGGTACACTTGGCACCATCAGTGCCAATAATGCCATGCACGATTGGTACTAGTGATCATATTAGTGTCAATAGTGTCATATATTTGTGCTGATATATTGTCTTATCTTATATAGATGAGTGTAGCTATATGACCATTTTGAACACTTACCCGTTGGGTTTAGATTCTCCAGTTAAGGTTTTACATTCTCCATTTTAGGGCTCGTTTGGTTTTCAGTAAAGGATTATGTAGGATAATTTGTAATCAGGATATTTAGCGTGGATAATGACATATTATTAATACTGAGTTGGTGTTTGCTATCATGGCTAAATACAGAATATCCTGATTTAAGTTAATCCTAAGAAATCTGGATTAATAATACTGGATCGTGGGATTAAACCGGATCATCCGCATTATTATTACTAAATAATACCAAACACTAGACTGATCAGTACTAAATTAGCTAATACAATGTATTAGCCAATATCAAACACGCCCTTAGGGTTTAATCATCGAATGATACTTTTGACACTAATATTACCATTTGTGCCAAAAGTACCAATTTACTTGATTTTTTTTAATTTATGTTTGTACTTTTAGCACTAATATTGTCATTTGTGCCAAAGGTACCAATTTACTTGATTTTTTTTTTTCTATTGATACTTTTGGCACTAATAGTGCCAAGTGTATTTGATCCACGCGCAAACCCGAATCTGATCCCCTGTAATTAAGGACAAAACAATTTTAAAACGTAAAAAATGATCAAAATTTATGTTTTTTATATGAATGACCAAATATTGTGTTTTACTGTTCAAAATGACTATCTCTAAATGAGACTCTTATTTAAATTCAAATAATATAATTTTAATTTGATTTGATTTTACTAAAAAATCAAACGGAATGCTCCTGATCTTTCCAACAATTCTTAATTAAGAATGCTCACTAATCTTACAAAAATTCGCCAAAAAAAAATTAATCTCACCAAAATTCTTAATTGGGTAAATATCAGTTTATAGCCTATCATTTGGGCATTTTCTCAAATATATCTTACCCTAAGCATATTTACAAAACAATACTCATCATTTCATTTTTTTTTTCTTATTTGTGGCCCGCAAAAATAATTCTGTGACCGGTATTTGACGTGTCCTG
Organism: Salvia miltiorrhiza; assembly: GCF_028751815.1. NCBI lineage: Eukaryota > Viridiplantae > Streptophyta > Magnoliopsida > Lamiales > Lamiaceae > Salvia > Salvia miltiorrhiza. The sequence goes on along the minus strand of NC_080391.1, from coordinate 21,876,435 downwards.
CCAAGCGCCATGTTGGAAGTACACGTGGAATAAAAAAAATAAAAAAATTTAAGAAATTCCATATCTTTGAAAACACATATGAAGTAGTGTGGTGGGCAGAGGGCGGAAATGGAGATGGTGGTGGGCGGCGGAGGAGATGGCGGTTTGCCACCGCCTCTGAAATTCCGACGAGACTGATGCCGATCGTTCGGTCTCTCCCTTCCCCGGCGAAGGGCGCCGCCTTCGGCCCCGCCACCACCGTCATTTTTTTCTCCTGCCTCTCGCCTCTCGCCCGCGGCGGCGTGGCTGCCTTTTCCAACCGAGCTGGTCTACTACTCTGGATTCCGTAACCACTTCTCGTCAGAGGCAATCTCCAGAGCTCTCTCCCGCGGCCAGAACAACCCCCTCCTCTGCCCCTCCGGCCTCTACACTGAGCAAATTTCCGGCACCTCCTTCACCTTTCCCCGCAACCAAAATCAGCGCGGGTCATACTCAATATCTGCTATTTTCCATTAATTGTTTTCACATCTCAGAATCAATTGCTTCAAGTTTACTAGCTTGGTGCAAGCAGTTGGTTGTATCGCGTGAAACCGTCTGTCACGCATGAGTTGTTCCGACCTAGAATCCCGAATAAGTTTCGGAGGCCGGCGGAAGTTCTGGTGGCGACTCTTGCTCCTCCTCCTACCCTGACTCAAAACACTAAGACCCCCAAAATCTACAAATCCCTAATTTTCTCTCTCTCTCGCCGTGAACAGCAGCCGCCCTCTCTTCTCATGACGAACAACGAGAATCGCCGCCGCCTTCTCCTCTTCTCTTGGTCGGACAGCAACAGCCTCGTCGTCGTTGCCACTCTCCACCACCTCCATCTCCCTCGCTCTCTCATCGGAACGGGCGGCAGCCTCCGTCACCGCCATCCTTCTTTCCCCACTCAGTCCCGATTGGACTCATGCCTCACAAGCACTTCCAACAAGAATCAAGCGCAACAAGATCAAAGTTGTAAAAACTGAAGTTTTAACAAAATTTTAAGGGTTTTGTTCTTCTTTGTTGCCGCAGAGGAGATGGTGGTCGAGGGGGGGAGTTAGAATAGAGATACAATGAAAAAAAATATTTCTTTTCTTTAACATTCGAGATGCGTTTTTGGCAAGGTGGATTTTTGTTATTTTTTTTTTAATTACGCATGTATGTCAATATGGTGCTTGGTCGGACACGTCAAATACCGATCGCCGGATTATTTTTGTGGGCCATAAATAAGAAAAAAAAAATGAAATGATGAGTATTATTTTGTAAATATATTTAGGGTGTGATATATTTGAAAAAATGATGGGCCATAAACTACTACTCCCTCCGTCCGCCAAGATTATGTCACAATTACTATATCGGGCGTCCGCCAAGATTATGTCACTTTCCTTTTATGGCAATGGTCCCACCATCCTCTTTAATATTTTATCCTTACTAGCACTCTTTATTTACAAAAAAAACCACTCAAAATTCATTCTCAACCACTCATCTCATAAAGTGGTGGGACCCTTTTTCCACTACATCAAAATCATCACCAATTTTATTAAATCCCGTGCCCAAGCAAATTGCCATAATCTTGGCGGACGGAGGGAGTAATATTTATCCTTTTTAATTTGATAGTATAAATTCCTTAATTAATCAGAAAGGAACGACGGTTAGTTTTATTAGTAAGAGAGTGGCGTGGCGGCTGTTTTTGTATAACTGAGAAAGTGTGATGAAAGCGAAGCTGAAACTATAAAGCAGCTGAGATTCATGGCGGCGGACTGGCAGTGGGAGAACGCGGCCGCCGGATCCGCCGCCGGCCTCGCCACTGTCAGCTTTACTCACCCTCTCGACGTCGTCCGCACTCGATTTCAAGGTCTCTATATGCAACAATTTATATGTCATCGTCTTCGTCCACACCTGCAATTGATTAGGTCCGGAATAAACATTGTTTTGATTTTTTATTCATTGAATTAGTGAACGACGGTCGGTTACTGCACCTACCTACCTATAAGAACACTCCTCAAGCTCTATTAACCATTGCTCGCACTGAGGTTTGTTTTGATTTTCCTCCGTTTTGAGATGTATCATCTCTCTTGCTTTTACTTTCTTTTTTTACGAAAAAAAAATGATGTCTTGCCTTCCTTTAATTATTATGAGGTCCTTCTGCGATGAATTTGCTTCTTAAGAAGGAAGAAAGAAAGAGCTAATTTAAATGCTTGTGTTGAACTCTTGATAAAAGGTTTGATTCCAAAGCTTGCATTCCTTTGCCATTGTGTTGAAGGGGCATATAAATGGTGTGAGTTATTTATTTTTATTTTTTTGAAACGTGGTGTGAGTTATTTTTGATTCGCTAAAAATTGCTTTGGATCATTAAAAACAAATGATGATAGAAATATTAAGTTGCATTTATTTGTTTATGAAAATTCATAGAATTAGTATATATGCCATACTTTTTTAATAATATAGTAGTATATTTTTCTCTGATGAACTGTTTAATTCATGTTGTATATTTTCAAAGCTCATACTCAAGTAAGCTTGTGGGTTTTAAAATTATTCAATAAACTACATGTAGCCCAATTTAATTTTCAAAAAAGCAGCTCAACAACATGTGGAATTACACCTTTACAGTGCTTCAACATATATACTTAAAAACAAATGTAGAACGGGTATGGGCTTATGAATTTTGAAACTAGCAGAGTGTTAATGGTTTGTTCTTTAATTACCTAGAGAGACTTAAGTTAGGAGCTGCTTTAAAATCTATGATCTGTCTTTGGGTAGTTATTTATGGTGCATGTGTACTCTAGTTGGCATATTAATCAAATCTTTTTAGTGATGTTTTATTGTAGAGGAAGAATTCATGTTTATCAACATTCCTTTGTTTCTTAAGGCTAAAATGAACTACTTCTAGAGCAACAAACTCATGCGGGTTACCATCAAATTTGGTCTACAACTTTATTTAAAATACCTAAAAGCAACCATGTTTTTCAAAGCCCAGCTACAATTTTTACGACATTGATGCATTTGAAAAGCAACAGGTGTTTTAGTTCAGCCAGAGCAGTTTGAACTAAAGTTTGGTAACCATATTTGCATGATTCATGTGGCTTGTTCCAATTAAAACAGTCATTTCATTCCAAAGATGATATTTTTGTCCATGTTCTAAATATGACATTATATTTTGCTTCAGGGTCTCAGAGGGCTGTATGCTGGCTTTTATCCTGCCGTTCTTGGATCAACAATTTCTTGGGGTTTATATTTCTTCTTGTAAGCCTCAATAACAGAGTCATGTCCAATATGCTTAGTAATCTTGTTGGTTAACTTATTATAGTATTTTGTGCTTAGAGTGTCCGTATACATGAGGAAAACCTGCAGAAGCAACAGACGAAGTTCATTCTCTATCGGTGAAATTGAATCATGAATCTTTGCTATGAGTTTCACTTTCCATGTCTAGACATACATGCTCATTGTGCAAGGGACGTTATTTAATCTTTTTCTAGAGATACCTTGGTCCTTGAGTATAAAATACTTAAGTTCTTGTTCTAATATTTTCTTTGTGAAAATATTTGTCCTTTTAATTTGTCAACTAATTACAATTATATGGAATTATGTCTTCCTTCTAAGGTTGATGAAACCTTTTATCTTGCTGTTTCATATATTTCTGAGCCTCTCTCTTGAATTTCTGCTGGACTATAAAAGAAAATATGACATGCTTATCTGACCGTGCTGCTTATATTTTTCTTCTATTAATTTTAGCGAACAACTTTATCACTAGTTTGGCTGCTGAACATTTGCTATTAAGAAACCGCAACAATTTGTTTGATCAATAACCATGGTTGTCTTATTCCTTTGCAGCTACAGCAAAGCCAAACAGCGTTATTTGAGAAGCAGAGAAGAACTGACCCCTGGTCTTCATCTTGCATCAGCTGCTGAAGCTGGAGCCTTGGTCAGTATTTGATCTTCTTATCCTTAAAAACTGTTTAGGACAGCTATATACGTAAGTATATACTAACTGGAGGAGGTCCCTGAAAGACAATAACTTGTTCTATATTGGTTAGGCTATGCTACTGAAGGTCATGGATAAACTGAAGTTCAGAAAGTAGTTCTATTCAAGATTTTTCAATATTAATTTGACCTCGCGTGGCCAGTGTATAAGAGCTCTGAAACAGTCAAATCAATGTTGCTAACTAGATTAATTTGTTAGTAATGCTGTATGTTTCCATCAGATGATTAGTATTAAACTCTTTTTCATGACGACTTGACGAGATTCATAGACAATAAAAATTCTGGAAGACTCACTCTGATTTCTTTTACTCTCTCTGGCTTTTAAAAACATGTGGCAGTGTGGGTGGCACGGGTTTTGAGAAATGTTAGATAAAAGTGTATTGTGAGTGGAAAATGGGTCCCACTTTATGAAAAGTAGGGATAAAAAGTAAAGGGATTGTGGTGGGGTAGTGTTCAAAAATGGAAAGTGCATGTTTTTGTGAGACGGCCCAAAAAGGCAAAAAGTGCATGTTTTTAAGAGACGGAGGGAGTATTTTGCCATCTTTCCAGTTGTCTCCATTTTTTAAAGTGAGTAAACTGACTGGTTCCTCGCCTTTCCTCAATTTCTTCTCTTGCTAATGTAGTTTTGGTGACTCTTCTAGGTCAGTTGTTGTACGAATCCTATATGGCTGGTGAAGACAAGGTTGCAGCTTCAGACTCCTCAGCAAGCTCGACCATATTCTGGTTTTCATGGTAAGCTCTGATCTTATACTGATATGTATGTTGCACTTTTGGCAAGGCAAGGTCTTGCTTTGTTTGGTTCTGTAGAATGGTAAAATATGGAGACATAGGAGAGGAGAAGAATAGTTTATTATGCCTGATTTGTTTCCAATCACTGGAAAAATGTTGTCTTGTCTATGTTTTAACAATATAAGTTCAAAGATGATTAGACTTCTAAGAATCCTATGTTAGCATTCGTGTGTGTCGAATCATTCCTTTTTTTTGGTGTGTGTGTTTCTCTTACTTGGTCTCAATCTTTTTAATTGTCAAGGATCTTCAGTTTTCGATGTTGATTGTTGTCTCTAGGTAAACATTTAACTTCTCCATCTATTGAATTTCAGATGCTTTAAGAACCATACTGAGAGAAGAGGGATGGAAAGCTCTCTACAAAGGGCTCATTCCTGGTCTTTTTCTGGTTAGGCCTTTTTTTTCTTTCTATTGTCAATATGTTTTGTTGTTTTTAGGCGTTTATCTTTTTAAATCTCGATGAACAAGTTAGGCCTAAATAACTTACTGATTTTGGTGCTGTTCAGCAGATTACGCATGGTGCTATTCAGTTTACAGCATATGAGGAACTTCGGAAAATGGTTATCAGTTTCAGGACTACAGAAAGTGAACAGAGTCTTAACGCTGCTGTTAATTCATTGGTGAGTTTCTGAATCAGTGACACTTCGTTATCTCGGGAGATTATTCTGTATTAACTGCAGACAGGCAGGCATTTATAGGTTGTGCTTCTTTTCCCAAGCTATGTGTATGTTCTTTGCCTTTGTATATTATGTTATTCATCAGAAGCAACATTTGTCATCATGGAGTATTATACATTACCTCTTTCCTTTAGGGAATAATGTATAGTCTTATAATGTTGCAAAATTTATGCATTCTTTTGACAAGTGCATTGATTACACCTCTTTCTTTTGTTACCTTGAAGCAATAAGAAGCTAGAAAGGTTAATTTTGACTTGAAATTGGTTTATAAGATTTGAATTTTCTGGCATTGTGGTTACAGGACTCAATTGATTATGCCATATTAGGTGCTTCTTCAAAGTTGGCAGCCATTAGTTTGACCTATCCATTTCAGGTAGGCAGCCTTTTGAAGAGATTCATAATATGTAGTAACCCTTTCATACTCGTTATCAGATGATACTTCTTTCTTGTTTTGCTGAATGTTGTCTTATGTTGAACAGGTTATTCGAGCTAGATTACAGGTAAAAGTAACTTCCGATTTGTAATTTGTCATGACTTCTTCAAACTGCTTTAAGAGGGGAAGAACACAACTAGACCATATCTTAAATTTTCATCTGTTTGCAACTGAAACCAATGTTCTTTCCCTGCAGCAACGCCCGACTATTAAGGGCATCCCGAGATACATAGATAGCTTGCATGTTGTCAAAGAAACTATAAGGTAAGACGAACTCTACTGTTCAATGCGTTTCGTCTCGTGATTCCGTTTGAATGCTTCCTCTTATTATGACCACCTTTTCTAAAAGCTCAAGATTGTAGAGAGGAGTATCGTTTTTGCATGTAGGCTAGTTAGTTTTATCAAAGCATTGCTGCATGTGCGAACATTTTTATGAACAAGTTGGTGAAATTCAAACATAGGACCTTTCGATTAGTCTGACTATAATGCCATGTTTGTGATCACCCCATCTAAAAGTTTAAACTCTAGTCTAATATCTTCAATGCTCGATCGCTCCATGGCACCCTTATGAGCTTTTCATCCTCTGTGACACGCAGATTTGAGGGTTTCCGAGGTTTCTACAAGGGCATAACTGCAAATGTGCTGAAAAATGCTCCCGCTGCCTCAGTTACGTTTATCGTGTATGAAAATGTGCTGAATATGTTGAAACTTGCTAGGGGGAAAGATATCTGATTTTGTCATTTATTCATTCTTTGTTAACTGAGGCTACTATGTGTTTATGCATTTTGAATGACGAGAAATTCATATATTGATTATAGTTTCATTGTTTTCAACTCTTCAATCTTTATACACGTGCATTTGTATTCTGTGTTACCTTTTAGCTCTTATTTTTTATTGTTTACTTTATTTTTATTTTTTTGAGAAACCTCTTAAGTTTTATTGTTGCCCATTTACAAAAGCTTTGGAAGTCCCAAGTTTCCAAATAATATGATGTGAAAAAGACAGTAACAAAAATAAAAGGACAATGAAATTAAGATTGATTTGCGAAATTCTTTAAAGTGGTTTACAATTAATCTATTATACAATTTGGAATTCGAATTTGAATCAATCCTTGTTTGGTTGGTGGCGTCCACTCTGCGATAATACCGAAGTTGGAAGAACTTTATACGGGTTAAGTATTCCATTAGGATCTAGAACTTTCTTGATGGCCGCCATTACTTGCACCTGCATGCCCAAAAGTTCAATTCAAATAAGTATCAAACATCTTAATTATTGCATGGGAAACCAGACAATCACAGAATTTGCATTGAAAACAAGGATAAAATGGGAGGTTTGGCATCATTTCTCTACACAACTTTGAACTATGACACTTATCATAGGAAACTTATTCAGGAGTAGATTTTATTTTGTTTTCAGACCCTACTCCATCTTCAATGAATGCACAACGTATAACATAACTGTCAAGAAAGAGCAGATCCAACAATCTATGAATTTTTCAGGAAAGACAGCATAATTTCTTCGTTGAGGGAGTTCCGAAAGAGGTCAAGGCATGTTAGTCCATAGATGGCCATGGAGTCTAGGCTAGAGTGCTGACAGCTAGAAGAGGGGTTTTGAAGATTTGAAGAAGCAACAAACAGTGAAAATGACCTTTCATTATTGACACGTGAAAAATGAGATTAGACTTACAGTTTCAGCTGACTTGCTGTAATGAATTTTACTTGCTTTCATCAGTCCAATGCCATGCTCAGCACTGATGCTTCCCCGTTGCTTAGATGTCCACTCATATACAAAAGGTTCGATCTTAGCTAATATCTGGAATGAATGCAAATCCTTTTAGAAACAGCTCAGAATTAGAGAATCTACAGACGGAAAAGGAATGCAGCTGTTACACTGTCGTCATATTGTTGGGTTGAAATGTTAAGATGTAGATTGCCATCTCCCAGGTGACCATACGCCACGACATTTGATGTAGTACCTAGAATTTTTATATTAAGGATTAAGTTGAGCTCAGAGAAGCAAAAATTTGAGTGAGATTATAGTTTATTATCTACCAAGACGTCCACGCATTTCCTCTACAAGATCGTACATCTTTTCTGGGGGCAAAGACAAGTCATACTTATAAGTAGCCCCTTCTTTCAACAGAGCTTCAGGTACTCCCTGTAAATATCAAAATGTAAATCATCCGAGCATTTTAAAGTTACGCTATTTAAAACGCTGACAGAAGTCTAAATTATTACCTCACGTATACGCCAGAATGATGATGCTTGATTTATATCTTGTGCTACAACTCCATCAGTTAACAATTCACTTTCTATAGCCTGAACAAGGAATGCTTCAAGCTTCTCCCTAGTGATATTGGTGCAAATAACAGGGATTCAAGAAAGAGCAGTTCATCAGCGACAACTAAGTACTTGTATCTAAAAATTAGTATAACCTATAGCATCTTTAATTCAGTAGTTCATGGGTGGTAGCATTATGAATACAGACAGTTGATAAACCAAAATAAGGTGCGGAAAAATTGGTGATGTCTAGTCACAATGGTGAGACCAAAACAACTCTAGCAAGTCTAGTTCTTAGTGATGATCTTCTGACAGCATGACAAAGAGAAACTTCGAGATCATCAATTGTTACTACTAAGTGAGTATCAAACAAATTGTAAATTGTGTTTGGTCAAAATCAGAGAGAGAAATAGGGAGAAACCATCACATAGAAGGTACAATCCGTTTTCCATGAATGAATCATGTACTCCTTCCGTCCACGATATTGTTTCCATTTTTGCCATTTTGGTCCGTCTACAATATCATTTTCACTTTCATTTATAGCAGTATGGTCCACAAACTCCACTCACAACAATACCCACTATTATCAACTACTATCCGTCACTTTCTTAAAACTCGTGCCGTCCACAAAGTGGAAACGATATCGTAGACGGAGGGTATGTGCTAATTCTGGTATATTTTTCCCATTAGTTCAATATCACGGGCACAGATCCAAAAAAGTACAAAAGTCAATTCAAATCCTTAGGATGATGGAAGATTATTATTAAAAGCAAGAAGAAAAGGAGTTACTTGTCATGAGATTCCATGCTGCCAGTAGTCTCAATCAGAACATAGAAGTTGTGCTTAGAAGAAGGCAAAGGATCACGAAGACCATCTATATGTTTCAAAACCTGTCAAACAAAACCCAAAGCTAGAAGTTATACATGATTGCGAACTATACAAAAGATATTTCCACTGCAATCGTAAATCTTTCTTAGAGCAGAAGTTTGTGGTATTATTATCAAAATATAGACTTAGAGGGTGTTTGGCTAAGCTTATTTTAAAGAGCTTATAAGGTGTAGTTTCTCAAGAGCTTATAAGTTGTCAAAGTATTTGAATAATTGAGTTTATAAGCTAGAGAGAGAATTTTGTTGTAGAGAGAGGAGAAAATCTTTCTCAGAGAGAGAAAATCGAGAGATGAACTTGAAAGGGTATCTGATGGAAATAACAAACCATAGTTGAATAATATTAGAATGATGCATATAAGATTATGAAAAAATAAGTTGGGGTAAAGGAATTGGGAGAGTTTATAAGCTCTTGGAGCTTATTTTTACAACATATAAGTTGTTTAGGGGCTTATGTTGCCAAACAATTTATAAGTTGTTTTAAAGTGCAGCCAAATACCCTCTTAGTCAAGGCATTCCAGTAATACTTTAGAAAAGAAACTAGATATTCATCCACATGTGTAGGGTATGTATAGATAATGTCTCTCCATATATGATTGAAGCACATGATCTTGCTCATGTTCCACAAATATTTTCCGGTAGCTCTTTTACAGTATCCTTTTAGGCCTTCACCTTGCCTCTTTTAATTGAGTTAATAAACATTTGTCCTCTAATTCTACATGTTGTAATGAAGTATATAAGGGTTTCCTTATTCATAGGATACACGCATTAACAAGGTATCATTAACTATTGAATTTGTCATTTTCTACTAGATTTTTTAAGCTTTAGAAAGATTATGAGAAACATGCATAACCTATAAATCTGATTTACTGTTATTCTATATGTTTTTAAACAGGTCAAAACTTGCAACACATATAATTCCTTTTTTTCCTTGGTCTTGGGAATACAGCATGAATGTAGTATCACAAAGAGAAGTACCAATCAAATTCCTTTGCATAGAACCATTCTTGAAAAGTAACATGAATAATCAAAAAATAATGTAGCGATCTCAAATAGTGATCCTTCATCCCTCTCCCCAAGTAAGGTCTACATCAAATATATGCAATGATTGGCCAGCTCGAATATAACTAGCAATATATAGAAGGGAAATTTGCCACATATATCATGAAAAGCTAATGTGGCGATTGCAAGTAGAGTATGATAATGTATAATTTGACACAGGATTCACATAACTAGTTAGGAGTGTTAGTTTCATCTAACGAAACTTTACCAGATCCATAGCATTGATATCCAAAAACTCGAATGCAGAAAGAATTTCTCCAAGCTTCCTCTTAGCTTCCAACAAGATTTTCTACAAGGATCAGAGAGTCATGTAAGATAGGTTCTCATCATCACTCTTCACTGTACCACGGTAGATTGGAGGCAAAATATATAATAACCATTTTGGATAGCAAAATAAAAATAGTAGCCATAACTTTAAGAATATAAAAATTCTACAATTCTTACTAAAATGCCCGAATAATTTCAAAATTCATAAATTATTTCAATATTGATTAAAAGGATAAAAGCAGATAATTAATGATTTTATGACAAATAGTAAAAAACCTAATCAACCTCAATTTCCAATTCTTTCATTCTTGTCTGCGCACAAGCCCCGTCACCATATCACTGCCGCATCTCCGCCGCGGGCGCTGTTTCACCGTCACCTCTCCGCCGGAGCACGCACCATCGTGGTTTTCTGGTGACGATGGTGTGTTCTCCGACAGAGAGGTTATGGAGAAATGACACAGGGCACGGAGATACGGCAGTGATATGGCGGCAGGGCTTGTGCGCTTACGGGAATGAAATAATTGGAAATTGAGGTTGATTAGGTTTTATACTATTTGTTATAAAATTATTTATTATCTACTTTTTCCTTTTTATTAGTAATATTGAAATAATTATGAATTTTTTAAAATTTTAGGGACATTTTGGTAAGGATTTATATATTCTTAAAGTTGTGGCTACTATTTATATTTTCCTATCTAAAATGGTTAGTAAATTTTTTGCCTCAAGAAAAAATGAGACTATAACATAGAAGCATCCAAACAGGATGAACAGAAAAATAGACATTAGTTTTCATTATCCTTTCACATCTATTTAGGGTTCTGGGTTTGAGTCCTCCGTCGCGTGGTCTTTAAAATTTCTTTATTTACTTATGTAATTTATCAAAAAAAAAAAAAAAGAATGTAGGAATTCGAAACTACTTTTATTTGAAAAACTGAAGTTTCAACATTTTCAAGTAAACACATGTGGAGGATTTGTATGGATTCAAGCTTTACCTGACAGCTGAGATAATCTTCACAAGCAAGAAAAGCTAGATTTACTGAAGACAACTTCGGAGGGGTAAGTATGGAAACCTTTGTTACGATTCCTAAAGACCCCTCACTCCCTACAAGCATCAACAAATAACTATAGTTCAGCAAAGATCATTTGCCAGATCTTGATATTATGGTAAATCCAACAAGATATTCTTCACCTATAAACAAATGCTTCAAGTCATATCCTGTGTTGTCTTTGCGTAAAGTACCAAGCATATCAAGCACAGTACCATTAGCTAAAACAACTTCAAGACCTGACATGTCAACCCATATAAGGTATGCTCAAGAAAAAGAAGAAAACAGGGACTGATTAACAGACAACAAAATAGTAGAATCCACACATACGACATAGAAAGAACTATGCACTTCCATTTGTGAACACCCCTAGTAAGAGGTATAGATACATCAAACATTCTGGAAAAGAACTTCTCAAAATCATTTATTATGTTGAAAAACCTTCACAATTTTTCTCATCCTACAGCAATTTCTCATGAGTCATGAATAAAGTGGTTGTTTTCTGGTGAAGATAAAGCCAACCCTAAAATAACAGATAATAGCAAGGCCAAATATAGTTAAACTAGACGTCCTCAAAATGAACTTGAGCATAACACCATCAGCAAGGCTTCCAAATCTGTAACAATTCTTTGAAATACATTTTTCTCTCAATTGAATTGCTTGATCTACGTAGATGTCACTCAAAGTCATTTCCACAGGATTGAGGTTCATTGTTGTGGTTGTTTGTATGCAAGAGATGGAAAAAGAAAACAAAGAAGACAACTCACCAAGAACACTTCCATGAAGTGAACCATACCGGAGAAGGCGCAAGCCCCCAGCATTAGTTGAAACATTTCCACCAATTTGGCAGCTTCCTTTAGCACCCAAATCCAGTGGCATAATATATCTGAAGAAAAAAACAATTGCAGGAATAAAGATGAAGGAAAATTCATGAAACAAGCTTCACAAAGTTCAAATGGTAATTAGGAATTACAAGTGGAAACCCCTGCTCAATCCCCCAAAAGAGAGAGGTGAGGAGGAGACAATGAACAAATTAAAGATTAACTGAACATATGTTAGTGATAGCATTCACCCCTGGGAGCAATACACTAGAAATACTCCCACTTTTGGAAATAAAAGTTCCTTTCCATAAGTCCTGTCTCACTCTCAATACAGATGGGAGTTGATGAGTTCACATGTTGAATTTTAATGTACAAGAGCTGAAATCTCTAGCTTCTTACACTTCAGTACCTAAATTGTTTTTTTGTCACAATTTCCAAACTAAATTATACAAATCCGCACCATCCAATCTTTAAGCTGTCAGCGGCAACTTTCTACATAAAAGCTGTAACTTTCTTGATGGGTGTTTTCAACTTTGCATTATTTCATGGTGTGCATGGAAAATGTAATTCACTGTAATTACTATATTCCTTAATGGAGCACCAAAATTACTTAGAACTTCAAAGTTGTATTACCGCTGAAGGAATTGGAATTCTTCATGATGTTATACAAGGTGCCTGTCCTTAAGACATGAATGAAATAAATTGAATAATACATTACCCTTCATTATCGAGAAACGAAATCAAGTTTTCCAGAATGCATCCAGCTTCACATACCAGTATGCCGCTAACCTATTTACAACTGAAAAGGAGTCAGCAATGCAAGTGCTAGCATTAATATCAGAGTTAATCTAGAATATCAATGCTTCTGGTTGTAGTCTTCCTTTTTCTTACTTTTTTCCCCATCTGGAAACTTACTCCTGGAAGATAAGATAAAAATTCTGAATATCCCAAGCACAATTATTTAGAGATAGAGTGGCTAAAAGTACAACAAATATATATTAACAGAAGAGAGGATAGCTATAGATCCTGCAAATCCAATGGACCTTGCAGTAAAAAGGTCTCACATATAATATTAGAAAGGCTGCCCTGGTAACCAATGCAAATATATGGATGTTGTTTGCAATGATAAAGTGTTACCTTGTCAAAAGAAAGGATATTATTCATGGAGCCAATGTTGATGATCACCTGAAAGGAGATAGATATAAAGGGAGGGAGGGTTATACAAAATAGTCAAAGATGAGGGAACCATAAAAAAAATCTACTTTTAAATTTCATGGAGAAAACACATTTTCTCATCTCCACTAGGTATCATCAGTGAGAATTAATTGGAAAATGTGTCCTTCCCACATTGAACTGTCCATAAGGTGTAAGTGGACATGAATCTCAATAACGAGCTTGAGCATAACTGAGGGGTAGCTTGAATCAGGAAAGAAAGAACTATGGTAATACCTCATCATGCACAGGAATACTTCCTCCCACAAGACCTGTATTTCCACCTTGGGGTACAACAGCTAAGCATCTGGAATTACAGTAATCAAGAATCTGAGAAACCTATACAGGGGAGGAAGATCAACAGTTATAGCAGTAAAGAAACAAAAGTCAAACTTTGCCTACTAATCAGAAAACAAAGAGGAGAAACCAGAGTGCACAGAAGGCACCATTGTACATCTAAAAATTGTTTTTGCTACAGAAAGAAAGTAAAGCTCACACTAAAATATTTTGATCATTAAAAAACAAATTTTCTTTCTTTTCCATAAAAGGACACATAAGTGTCTGACTCAGTGGTGCAGATAAAGATCCTCTGACTAACATATACAAATTCTCTCTAGTTTCAGCATAAACTATATTTAGCAGCGATCAGTACTAAGAACAAAAGAATGCAGCCAAGTCTAACACCTTGGTGCCTGAGGTTTTTAGACTGCTGCCAAGTGCCGTGTGTTACAAACACAAGAAAATGCTGATCACAGTGTTTGGTGGTAATTATCTCAGAATAGTCTTCTCTGAGTTGAACTCAATCTTATCTCAATTATACAATGGGAAAACTCCTTTAGTTCTACTGATTCTACACTTGGTTTATCTCTAAGGTGTATAGACTACTCCATATATGTACGTGAGAGGAGACTCCAGACTAAAATTAATCAAGAAATGAAGAAGGAAGAAAGCAAGTAAAATAATGTTGAACATGAAATTTTAAAAATGTATTAAGCAACAAAATAACCACAAAGAGCCAAGGTTTTGAATATGCAAAATAATCATTACTTTTTTTATATATAAAAATCACTAAAATGAAGGATGTTAAGTTTGGTAGTCGAAAGAAGACATTAACCTCCTGGGTGCTTCGAGGTTGTAACATAAGCTTACTTGAGCCTTTGTACTTCCGCATCCAATCTGTGTTTGCATCATCCAGCTTTTCCTCGTCCTGGACCACACCTCTCCCACCCAATACTTTTTTGAAATAGCTTATATCATCTGAATTTATTGTAGCAAAAGACTTGTTTCTCTCTGGTATTAAGGCAGTGGAAGCAAGATTTCTATGATGTGTTCCGATGCCATTGTTCTGAAATTTACCTAAGCAATGTAGAATACCAACACCAGAACCTCTTAAAAAGCAAAAATTTTTCGACATAATTTTTCTGTGAAAGTAATCATCTTGCATGAACTGCTCATAAATCCGAAGAGATGTGTAATTACGACCTGTCACCAAAGACGATGCAAATCAGCGATGATACAAAATAAATCAGAACAATTTTCTTCTCTTTTTTTCCTTCAAAATTCACTGCTTATAATGAGACCAACTCCCGATTTGCTTAACATACTGCACATGAAGTCCAACTGATTAACCAATTATTAGACTACAGAAAATCACCTAAGGCAATTTGCCTATACTATTAAAAAGGGGGGAAAATGAAAATAAATAACAAACCGAATTCATTATCCTCGTGTTTCCAGTCAGTCCAAGTCATTTTCAGTTAATAGCACTTCTTCAATGATTTCAACCAGCACATCAAATATATAAGTAATCTAACACTAAAGACATGCATTGCGTGTGTCAACAACGGTATGAAACTGAAGCTGACATCGCATGCAGCCATCTGGATACAATGTTTTCAACTTCCCTTAAAAAAGAGTCGCTTCCTCAAAGCATTTTTAAATAAAAAAACAAAATTTGATTACAATTTTTCATCATCACACGACGTCGCAACTGGAGTAACAGAACAACCAAATAAACTTCCTAAAATCTCGTGAAAACCGAAAGGTCCTCTGCTAATTCTATAATTTGCACTGTATTTCACAAATTACGTACAATTACATCAATATGAACAGAATCTGACGATTAAACCACAGGTACCTGAGCTCGAAGGGCGGATTGAACCGAAAGCCTTAAGGTTGAAGCGACGATCGAAGAGGTTTCTGGATGAATGTCTGAGTAGACGAGTCGCTGCTGTCAAATACTTCATTGATTCATCAAAATTGCGCCGTCGCGATATGAAATGCGATAATGATGATCGATTATGAGTAGGAATCCCACGGATTACGCAATGTGTCTGAACGAGTAAAGTTCTGTTTGATTATTACAGAAATGATGAGAGTATAGCGAGGTGTTTAGATAAGCTTGTTTCAGCTATACCAATTCAATTGACCTACGCAAGAAGAATCATTGAGTAATTGAAAAAATACTACTCCAATTATGCAATGCGTTTCGTTAAAAAAAAAAAAAAAATTATGCAATGCGTTTATCTTTCAAATAAGGGTTAATTACGTCAAAAAGCCATGAACTATACCCCAATTTCCAAATTTTTCATAAACTTTTTTTTTTCAGGAATTCGAATTTAAGAGGTTGAACAATTTTTTCACGCTTTTTTCTCTGGTAAAGCTCCGGGCTGACTTGTCGCCTACATTATAATATCAAGCTGACATGACACTTATTTGAATAGAAAAATTGACACTTGGAAAAAAAATGACAAAAAAAAAAGCAAAAAAAGAAAACAAAAAACCATTCTCTTCCCCCTCCTCCGGCAAACTCCACCGCCGCCTCTCTCTCCACCGTCCACCGCCTCCTCCCTTTCGCTCCACCGCCCACCGCCTTCCCCCACCACCCCGCAGATCTGTCTTCCCCTCTCTCTCTCTCGCGCGTTTTCTGCCCATCAGAATAGCGCCGCTGCCTCTAACTTCACTGCCGCCTTTCTCTCCACCGCATTCCCCCACCACCATCACCAGATCTGCCGCCCCCTCTCTCTCCACCGCCCACCGCCTTTGATATCTTTAATCAAAGAAGAGGCTGCTTAGAGTGAGCCTTACTCCAGGATAGAGAGAACAGAGAGAGGAAGGGATAATTTCATTCAACTGATCATCCAATCCTGATACAAAGGTACTGCTAAATAGCAAAAGAAGAGGCATAATGCCGTTACTACTGCCGCTCTCTCAGCTATCTCTAACCGTAAGGAAAAGGACAGGAGAGGGGACCATTTGAGGGAAAGCAAAAGAAAGCAACAGATAAACCCTAGCTAATACATCTTGTAATCTTGGAAGTGGCTGGGTAGAGCTCTCGTGCGCTGGGGCTTGCTGTCTTCATTTGGGCCTTCATAGTTTGGGCTGATGTATCCACTGACTCGATTCCTTCAGAGGTCTCAACTGTAACATTCCTCATTCCTTCAAAATCAACCTTGTCCTCAAGGTTGAAGGTAGGAAACTGGCGATGCACGTCCTCCCTGACTTCCCAACAGGAGTTCTCTGGAGGCTCACCTTGCCACTGAACCAGGACCTGGCGCTGTGGTCCAGCAGAGGTCAGGATTTGGCGCTCACCACATATTGCTAGAGGCTTCGGAACAGGGTGAGAGTCAAAGGATTCGTCAAGCAGAGTGCAAATTGGAGTAGAGCCTGAATCGATAAAACGTCGGAGCTTGGAGATATGGAAAACAGGGTGGATGCGGCTGGATGAAGGGAGCTCCAAACGATAAGCCACCGACCCAATTCTCTCGATGACAGTGAATGGGCCATAATAACGCTGGGCTAGCTTGGGTGGTTGACGGCCTCGAACGGATGTTTGGCGATATGGCTGCAAACGCACGAGTACTTTATCTCCCACCTGAAATTCCAGATCACGGCGATGGCGATTCGCTTGCTGCTTCATACGTAGTTGGGCGCGGTGGAGGTTTTCTTTCAGTTGAATGAGTAACTGATCTCTCTGCTGTAGCAACTCATCTAAAGCTTGAATTTTGGTCATGCCGGGGGAGTAACGAGGAATCATTTGGGGCTGACGTCCATATAGAGCCTCGAACGGCGTCATCCGGATGCTGTGGCAGTAAGAGGTGTTGAGAGAATACTCCGCCCACCCCAAGTGTGCAGCCCAAGTGGTCGGCTGAGCCAAAGTGAAGGATCGAAGGTATTGCTCAATGGTGCGATTAGTAACCTCGGTTTGCCCGTCGGTCTGCGGATGAAACGCGGTACTGTGTTTGAGAGTAGTGCCGCTCATCTTGAATAGTTGTTGCCAGAAAGCACTAAGGAAGATAGGGTCTCTATCGGACGTGATAGAATTAGGAAACCCATGTAGCTTCACCACCATCTCCAAAAATAGGGCAGCCGTTTTTGCAGCTGTAAATGCAGTTGGAAGCAAGCCGAAGTGAGCGAATTTTGTGAGACGATCAACCACCACGAGTATCACAGTGCAGCCACGACTCATTGGCAATCCTGTGATAAAATCCATGGTAATGTCCTCCCAGACTTGGTTTGGGACCGGGAGGGGAGACATGGCCACGGTTCGGTTCTGAACCGCCGGTTCCGGTTCCGAACCGCCTTTATTTTTTATTTTTTTTAAATTGTATTCAAATTAAATATGCTTTAATTAAATAAAATAAAGGTTGTAATTCTTACAAATATAAAATAATTAACTTATATATATTCTTACAAAGAATATATTCTTAACTTATTTAATTAACTTATATTGTTATGTAATTAAGTTATATATTCTTACAAAGAATATATTCTTAGAAATATATATTCTTACAAATATTCTATCTAATATATTTAACTTAAAAATTGCAATTGCAAATTTGCAATTTATTCTAACAAAATATATATTCTTACAAATATTCTATCAAATATATTTAACTAGGAGTACAAATATATTCTTACAAATATTCTATCAAATATATTCTTACAAATTTGCAATTGCAATTTTTAAGTTAAATATATTTGATAGAATATTTGTAAGAATATATATTTCTAAGAATATATTCTTAGAAATATTGCATAATTACTTTATTTGAATCAACTACTTATAAATTACAATTCTTACAAATATAATTTAAGTTACACATAACAACTCTTATTAGTATAATTTACAAATTACAACTTTTGGATGCTAAAATAAAATTACAACTCTTAATTTACAACTTGTAATTTGGGGGAAAAAAGAAATAAAGGAAATAGGACTTGAGCTTAATTATAACATTTAAGTTATAATTAAGTTGCCTACGTATCCCGAAGGAATCAAAGTCCACGTAGTTCTCTTACCTTCGTCTTACCTTTGGTGACACCGCATAATCATGAAGTCTTCTACATGTCGAAGTCGAAGTCATCGTCAAAGTCTTCGCCTTCGGTGCATTGAGATGACTCGCTCGCATCGTCAATTCACGGTTCTGGCGGTTCTGGCGGTTCCGGGCCGGTTCCACGGTTCCGGTTCCGGTTTGGAACCGGGAACCGGCGGTTCCAGAAAATGGAACCGTAACCGAACCGGTTTGAGCCGGTTTCGATTCCGGTTCGGAACCGTCTCTAACGGTTCCGGTTCCGGAACCGCCGGTTTTGGTCCGGTTCCCGGTTCCGGTTTTTTTGGCCACCTCTACGGGAGGGGTTGGAGTAGTCCAGCCGGGGGTAGTGTAGAGTACTTCGTTTGTTGGCATATTAAGCAGGAGGCCACAAATTCTTTCACCGCTGAGTGCATACGGGGCCAGTAAAACGAAGATGCCAACCGCACTAAGGTCCGCTTGACACCACCATGACCGGCCATCGGGGTGGCGTGGGCTTCAAAGAGAAGGCGGGGGATGAGTACCGAGGTGCAGCTAATATAGAATAGTCGGAACCAAGCTCTCCACCAAGGAACTTACGGTTAAGTTCACAAAGATCCGCATTCCGTGAGTTCTCTTGCTGAAGGGTTACCAATATTTCTGGTATTGGTGAACTCTGTATGGACAAAGAGTAGCTAGCCAATTCTCCCTTCGCCTCGGTTTCTTGTGTCGGACGTCGGGAGAGGGCATCAGCGGCGAGATTAGAAGCCCCGGTACGGTATTCAATTTTGAAATGAAATCCAAGCAACTTGCGCACATATTTTTGCTGTTCCGGGGTTTGGATGGTCTGCTGCATGAGTTCGCGGATGCTCTGTTGATCAGTCCTAATGATGAAGAAATGCCCGAGCAAATATTGGCGCCACTTACGCACCGACTCCACAATGGCTAACAGCTCCTTGGTGTAGACCGAGGAAGCTTGCATCCTTCGACAAAGCTTCTTGCTAAAGTAAGCAATGGGTTGTTCCATCTGCATCAAGACCGTGCCGATTCCGGTCTCAGAGGCATCAGACTCCACAATAAAGGGTACTGAAAAGTCAGGAAGACGGAGCACCGGAGTGGTGGATAATGCCACTTTCAACTGCTCAAACGCCCGCTCAGCCTCTGGAGTCCACAGGAAGGGCCCGGCACGAAGGAGGTCGGTGAGAGGGGCCGCTATCCCTGCATAATGTCGCACGAACCGCCTGTAATAACCAGTTAAACCCAAGAATCCACGAAGTTGTTTGATGGTTCGAGGTGTTGGCCAGGTCTGCATAGCCTCAATTTTATCAGGATCTTCTTGAACACCCCCACCCGACACAATGTGTCCCAAATAAGCGACCGAAGACTGCCCAAAAACACACTTGGAAGCCTTCAAGACAAACTCTTGTTCACTGAGTCGATGAAGGACCTGTTGGAGGTGAGAAACATGGTCTTCCAATGAAGCACTATATATGAGAATATCATCAAAGAACACAACAACAAAACGATGGAGAAATTGAGCAAATAATTGATTCATTGTAGCCTGAAAAGTCGATGGCGCATTGCAAAGGCCAAAGGGCATCACAAGGAACTCGTAGTGACCGTCGGTGGTGCGGAACATTGTTTTGGCGATATCCCGGTGGTGGACCCAAATTTGATGATACCCGGAGCGGAGATCCAGCTTTGTGAATATACGGGCCTGCCCTAAATCATCGAGCAATTCATCAATAGTAGGGATAGGGAAATTATCTTTGACTGTCACAGCGTTGAGGGCGCGGTAGTCTACGCAGAAACGAAACGTCCCGTCTTTCTTACGAACGAGCAGCACCGGCGAAGAGAACGGCGAGTGACTCGGTCGGATAATGCCCTGTTCTAGCATTTCAGCAACCAATTTGGCCATCTCTTACTTCTGAAATTGAGGGTACCGGTAGGGGCGGACGTTGACGGGAGCCGTGGATGGTTGGAGGTGGATCCGATGGTCAATGGCCCGGTGTGGCGGTAACCCCGTAGGAGGAGAGAATAAGTGGTGATACTGACGCAGGAGGGAAGACATCACTTCAGGAGTAGTATCCAGAACCTCAAATTGGCCCATCATGGTAGGCCCATCAGGCAATGGGTTGGGCCGAATGTAAACAACATATAACGAGTCTAATTCCGTGTCATGGATCGCAGCAGTCAACTGAGATAACGAGATGGGATGAACTGCAATTGAGGGATCACCGATCAAGGTGATGGGCTTGCCATCGCGTTGGAACACCATCGTCTGGGCGGCATAATCATGAGTGACGGGGCCCAAGGTTTGCAACCACTAGATACCTAAGACCACCGCTGGGCCGGCGATCTTGAGGACATGGAGGTCCACTGACAACGTACACCCTTGAATCTCGATTGACACTGCATAACTAATTTGGGAGCACGTGAGGTAATCCCCATTACCCACGTAGACACGAAATGGTGGAATCGATGCGACGGAGAGCTTGAGGGATTGAACCACTGTTGGTTGTATGAAGTTGTGGGTACTCCCACTGTCCACCAACACTCTCACAAAGTAGCGATTGATAGTACCCTCAAGGTGGAGAGTTCGGGGGCGCCCTAATCCGGAGAGGGTGTGAAGGCTGGAGATATCCCCGCACACCGCGGCATCTAGTGTGGGCAATTCCGGAGATGGCACCTCCTCTTGGGGTATGAAATCAGTCTCAGTGTCAACAATCTATGCCTCATCATCCGTACCTAAGAGCCCGTAGAAACGACTCCGACAGCGGTGCTCCGGGGACCATTTCTGGTCGTAGTTATAGCAAACGCCTTTCTCCCGTTTCTCGCGGAGCTCCTGCGGCGTAAACCGGCGGATTGGTAAGGTAGGACCTGGTGGAGGCCCTGTAAGGAGTGGCGTGGACTGAGATTTAAGGGGCTCCGGTGGGCGGCTCGCCACCGTTGGGGAAGGGGAATGAGGTGTGGTAGAGAAGGGCACAGAAGATATTGGTGTCGCTTTGACAGGAGTTCGGGCTAGCCAGCGTTGTTCCTGCCGCGTTTCTGCCAAACGGGTCTCGTATGCACGGGCCAGAGCAAACGCTTCCATGAGGGTGGAAGGTTTGGCAAAAGAAAGCTCACGGCGGATGTCAGGCTTGAGCCCCGTGACAAAAAAACTGACCAACAAGGATTCTGAAATCCCTTTAACCTTGTTCATAAGCTCCTCAAATTCAGCTTGAAAATCACTCACCGATGACGTCTGCGTCAGTTTGGAGAGAGCGCCCTGAGGATCCTCGTAAAGGGACGCACCAAAGCGGTGGCGGATGCTATGGAGGAAGACGGGCCAAGTGGAGATGAGTTGGTTTGATTTCATCCACTGAAATCAAGAAGCTGCTCGGCCCTCCATGTGAAAGGAGACGATGCGGAGGCGGTGGTCCTCCGGAGTGTTGTGGTAGGCGAAGAATTCCTCCACTCGAAAAATCCACCCAGCTGGATCGGATCCATCAAAGCGAGGAACATCCATTTTCATGGAACGAAATGGCGGTGGAGCATTTGGATCGGGCGGCGGGGGCGGTGGTGGATGGCGAGAGAAAGAAGACGATGTTGAGCCGGAGTGAGAGGTCAAGTGATGTCACAGCCCGCAACCCATAATGACAAATTTAGCCGGGATTATGACTTGGGATGAGAATTAATGAGTGGGAACGGATATGGACAATTACTTAACATTAAAGTATATGGAAATGTCACTCATAGATAAAATGCTAGGATCATATATGATCATTTGGATACTTATAAAACATACACATAAAGGAGAACTGATTAAGGTGGGTTACCCAATAACACGTGTCACAACTTCATAACATAGAGTTATTCTAATTAAAGTGTTTTGCAGCGGAAAACGTGTGAGATATACATATGAAGATGTATACTCAAGGTTACATTTCTTGAAATGTCAAAGGAACACCCGCTCAACATCATTCCATTCCATCAGCTGCTCAACCTGCACATTTAGAAATACATGCAGGGCTGAGTATAAAAATACTCAGTGGGCACATATGCCTACTATGAAATATAACATGCTTCGTAAAGATTTAAATTGTCATGCCATCATAAGCAGTACAGCAAGGGGTTTTTCGCTAAAAAGGCCCAAGCTTACTAAATTCAGTTGTGATTCTTAAAGTTCGACTGCAGTCTAAGTTCTCTTGTAATCTATCATATCTGGAACTTTGTGCCGGAGAGGTGGCCACCTCTCACGGTCACTTGACCGGCCAACCCGCTAGATGACTCACGGTCACTGGTGTACACTAGTCAAGGCAGGATAGCTATCAACTGCTCAGGACCCGAATTCGATTGCATCATTGGCAAAGCCAAAGCAGATAGATATCATACTAAAATTTAAATATTTTATGGCAAGACAATACTTGAAATAACTTTAACTCAAAGATTTTGTCATGAAATAACTTGCTTGAATGTAACATTTAAACTCATTTGATATATATGAAACTGAAATTAACAGTTAGATCATCCCATGCATTCATTCGTATAAGAGGCCTACGACACGCAGGGGATCTCTATATACGTATAGTAAAAGTAATGCCCACCTGATTGCAGTGTTTTGCTACTTAAGACAATGATTCTCTTTCCTTAGCGCGATAGGTTACTCAGACGCTTTTGTTTATTTGAACCTTTGATAACACGAAAACATGTGTTCGAGTGAATAATAGAAAAGATAACAACAAATGCAGTGAATCACTATTCACGCATTTCTCTAACTACCCATATTTCCTTAAACGACTATATCTAACTCATATACAATCGTTCTTCCTTTATCAAAATATTTCATGTACCTTTGAGGATGTAGGAAATTCCATTTTATATTATTCATTTATTTATCTATTATAAATAAAGAATAATTCTATAAATATAAAACGTTTTCCTTTTCCCCATTTAATAATGCCAATCACCAATATATATATATACACATCAATAGCTCATTTATAATCTAAAAGTGATATTTTATCAACAATAAAACTTTAAAATCCTTAATAGGAATTATTTTGAATCATTTCCATCTCAACAAAACTGTATAGATTCAACTTCAACTAATAAACTGTTTTTACTCCGAACTCGTATGGAGTCGAATTTCATATCAATAGAAACCTCTTTGAGTCTAGTTTAATTGAAAAAAAAGTATGTTGAAAAACTCCAAGTAGTTTAAGAGATATAGCGATTTTCCCATCGCCTACCAGATTCGGCAGTTTCTGCCAACTGAAAGTCCAGATTTTTGAAAAAATAGCAAACGTTACCGGAATAACCTCAAATTTTATATGCAGATAGCTAACACATATATCTTCATACAATAAAAATTTGAGAGCTAAATATCAACATATGGTTACTGAAATAATTAACCTAATCATCTGCCTCACGACAGTTTCAGCAGATACTGGAAGTAGACTTCTCAAATTTTAAAAGGGTAGTAAACGAAGTTCAAATGACATGAAACTTTGTACAAATATTCACCACACTCCCATCTATACCCCAGAAATTTCCCATAATATAATAGAAACGGGAATGCATCGAAATAAGGGCGTCAACTTACCCTTGTCCAAGTGAGCACTAATGGAAGTTGTTCGTCGGGGGTTTTCCGGTCGTCGTTCCGCGATGGTGTTTAGCCGCGAAGGTCTACGACTTAGTTTTCCTCGTGCGAGGTAGATCAGGCTACACAACGGTGGTTTCTCGATCCTTTTTCGTCGTAAGGATAGTGAGAAACGAAGGCCGTAAGTTGGCCGGTGGCTAAGTCGGGAATTCGACGTTGGCCGCCGAAGGATATTGCGGCCTTTGGTCAGGAAAATATAGAGAAGGCTTCGGCCTTTCGATTGTTGGGTTTGGTAGCCTGAAGATGGAGGAACGAGTACACGTTCTCGGTTCAGAGCCTAGTGGCCGGTCGGCGAAGAAACAGCCCGGCGAATGGAGCTCACTTGAGCTTAAGAAGTATGCAAAGTTGTGATTGGCTTCACTTTCTCTGCACGGGTGTGGTTCTTGCTAGAGTGGAGTGAGCTGTGTGTTAACTGATATGCTATGTATTTATAAGTGGATTCCGTAGACAATGGAAATTATGAAGGTTGAAATTTGTGTAGGGAGTTGGAGAGGATTACTGTAGAATCTTTGAAGATTTTGGATTGCAGACGATGGAAATCTGCAGCTTTTGAAAATTGTGGATATTGGCGTGATTTTCTTCTGCCACCTTTGAAAACTTTGCTCTCGGCGTGATCATCTGCTCCTGAAATTGGGGCTTTTTGGATTGCATGGAAGATATTGCAACTTTGAAAAAATTGTTGCAGTAATGATACGTTGAAGGGGAAGGTGGAATAGTGTAGGAATAGTGTAGGAAATAGTGTAGGAATTGATGTGTTGGATGAAAAAATCGAGACATACTTGTAGTGCCGTGATCTAGTTTCTCCTAGTTCCTGTAATAATTCTCCAATTCTCGTTTAATAAATACTCGTCGTATTTATATAAATTAAATCCTCAATCTTGAGATTTAATACGTGAAAGTCGAAATTAATTCGCGACTTAGTACTAAACATATAAAGCGTGAAATAATAAAATTACTATTAACATAAACTCGAGTTATAATTCTAGCAATTCGATTTAAATAACACGATTTATGAAATCGGTTATAAATCTAAAATTTCTAATACTATTGATTAAATCAATCAACTGGTAATGCAAGGTCTCAAACGTGTAGCTAAACCAATAATTTAATTATTGGTTTGATTCATGATTGAATATTAAATCGCAGCTCTGTATCTCTTATACAGACTTTTGCTGAAATAATATTATCTGAATAAAATAGTCACAATAAATAATTAAAAGAATTTTATAACTAATGCACATGTTTAATCTAATATATATTTAAAAGAGCGGGGCATTACAAGTGAGTTTCCATCGCAACCATGAAACGCTGAAGAACCGAGTTAGTTTCAGCAAGGGCAGTGGAGGTTGCTGCCACCGCATCGTTGGTCGCCGCCAGTTGGTCGGCGGATGTTGTGATGTGAGTTGCCATCTGATTTTGAAGGACCTTGATAGCAGCAAGAATCTCCGAGTTCGCCATAGAATCAATGAAAGCACCAATTGATATCTTTAATCAAAGAAGAGGCTGCTTAGAGTGAGCCTTACTCCAGGATAGAGAGAACAGAGAGAGGAAGGGATAATTTCATTCAACTGATCATCCAATCCTGATACAAAGGTACTGCTAAATAGCAAAAGAAGAGGCATAATGCCGTTACTACTGCCGCTCTCTCAGCTATCTCTAACCGTAAGGAAAAGGACAGGAGAGGGGACCATTTGAGGGAAAGCAAAAGAAAGCAACAGATAAACCCTAGCTAATACATCTTGTAATCTTGGAAGTGACTGGGTAGAGCTCTCGTGCGTTGGGGCTTGCTGTCTTCATTTGGGCCTTCATAGTTTGGGCTGATAATTACTTCTTGGGCTGATGTATCCACTGACCCGATTCCTTCAGAGGTCTCAACTGTAACAGCCTTCCCCCACCACCCCGCAGATCCGCCTTCCCCTCTCTCTCCCTCTCGTGTTTTCTGCCCATTAGAATAGCGTCGCCGCCTCTGAAATTCGGGCGAGTGACCGCCCATTCCTCCGGTCTACGTCGCCTCTCCCTCAACTGTCTCCATCTTCTCTCAACTGTTGTCTCTCTCTCTCGGAGCTCGATTGCACACTCAAATCGACTCTAATTTCTTCTCTCAAACCCTCTGGAGAAGAAGAAGATGAAAAGCCCTAATTGCCCTTATCTTCGCCTGAATCCGACGAAGTTGACGCCTTACCTCTCCGCCTCAAGCCCTAGCTCACCTCTGTTCGACACAACTCAGCGTCGCCGCCTCTGGAACCGGTACGGAGATGGCATTCTTAGGTCAACCTCCTCTCAATCTCACATAATCGAAGCAATAAGGGAGAACCCCAGTCCTTTCGGCTCTGGAAAAATTGCCACACTAGTTCGACGTCTTCCTTGGCTGGAATCGCCGTCTGTCGTCTCAGTGCCGTCGGAGGAAGGCTCCTCAGATCCGCCGTCTCCCTGAGAGAGAGAGATTTGGGCTCAAAACGACGTCGTTTTACCCCCTACTAAACGACGTCATTTTGATTTCCGCCGGGCGGTGCCACGTCATATTTCATGTCACTTAGAAATGCCATGTCAGCTCTCAATTTGGGGATTTTTAAAAATCATGGAAAAATTGTTCACCACTTTAAATTCAGGGAAATTTTGATTAAAAAAAAAAGTTCATGGAAAGTTTTGAAATCCGACCAAAGTTCATGATTTCTGGCGTAATTAACCATTCAAATAATAATGTATTCCGGAGTAAATTAACCGATTTTTTTATGTGATTAAATGGGAAATCTATAGTACATGGAAGAGGAGCTTCGTCCATTTTTTCCCTTCATTTTTTCTCTTTCTTCTTCTACCAATTTTTTCACTATTTTTCTCTCACTTTTTTTAAAAATAATTTTAATTCTTTTCTAAACATCGTCAAATTTGATTTATGAAGAAATATTCAATATGCATCTTAAGTTTAAGTTCGTAACAAGATCTTTAATATGGTATAAAAATCATCAAAAATAAATTTTAAACGAATAGGTTATAATTTAAAAATATTTTATTTTCTTTCTCTTTGTCAAATTTTATAACTTTTTTTATTTATGTATGTGTACGAAAATATGAATTTTTTATTATTATGTGAATACTCTATAATAATAATGTGTATATTAATTTTCATTATCATATAATTTAAAATTATTTAGAAGCTATAATTATCATTACACTTTATACATAGTTGATGAAAATTATGTTTTTAATTCAAGATTTTATTGAGTAATTGATATTTTATTTTTAAATCATAATTTACATTTATTCATATTTTAATTTTATTTAATATTTATATTTATTTAAAATATCATTTAATTTCGGTTTCGTTGTGCATAGCACATATGGACATACTAGTTATCTATATATATATTAAAGCAAAATAAATCATATTCTACTTGGCATCCTATAATCACTCTATTATAATTTTCCTCAATTCTCATTCATTCTTATTTTTTTCTAAATTTTTAATCAATTTCTATATCTAAAAATCATTAAAAATCTAAAATCATGATATATTTAAAAACTAAATATCTAAAAAATCATTATATAAATATTCCAACAAAATAAATTCTATCTTACGTGGAATCGTACAATCACTCTATTCTAATTTTTCTCAATCTATATATATATATATATATATATATATATATATATATATATATATATATATAGGGGAGGGCTAGAATAAAAACACTCTTAAGTGTATAAAATATAAATGATTTTCAGCCCTTAGATCATCAAGATCTACGGTTGATTCGTAACCCTTTTGGATGAATTCGTGGTCCTGGGTTCGAATCCCAAAGGTAGCAAAAATTTATTTTTCACAATTCGTAATCATGTTGGATGAATTCGTAACCCTGTTGGATAAAATTCGTACATTAAAAAACGTTTATATTTATATTTTAAGAAGTGTTTTTACTGTAGCCCTCCCCTCTATATATATATAGGGGAAGGCTAAAATAAAAACGCTTCTTAAAATATAAATTAGGAACCATTTTCAGCCCTTAGATCATCAAGATCTACGGTTGATTCATCACCTTGTTGGATAAATTCATGGTCCTGAGTTCGAATCCCAAAGGTAGCAAAAAATTATTTTTCGCAATTCATACCTTTATACAATTTATTCATGCGTGTTATACATAAAATTCATGCATTTTTGCTGGTTCGTAATTCTTAAAATAAGAGTGGTTTATTGAATAACCGCCCTATATATATATATATATATATATATATATATATATATATATAGGGCGGTTATTCAATAAACCGCCCTCCCCTCTATATATATATATATATATATATATATATATATATATATATATATTAAAGCAAAATAAATCCTACCCTACGTAGCATCCTATAATCACTCTATTCTATTTTTTCCCAATTCTCATCCATTCTTTTTTTTTTTTAATTTTAATCAATTTCTATATCTAAAAACCATTAAAAATCTAAAAATCATGATATATTTAAAAACTAAATATCTAAAAAATCATTATAGAATTATTCCAACAAAATACAATCACTCCATTCTAATTTTCCTCAATTCTCATTCATTTTATTTTTTTATTTTTAATCAATTTTCATATCCAAAAACCATTAAATATCTAAAATTCATTATATATCTAAAAACTATTAAATATCTAAAAATCTTTATATTAGTATTCCACTGATCAATAAAATTTTATTTGTATCCATACACGAAAATAGAAAATACATATATTTGTAATTTTGAGGTTGTAATGATTATTGTAATATTATACTTCATGATATCCAACTCTCCAGTTTCAATTTAAAAACGTAGTACTTGATTTATATTAATTTAATATATATGACTTTGATGTTATTAGTTCTATTAATATTCCCTAAAAAATTATCTTCGACCTCATGGCAGACCAATTCAGGTTCCAACATATATAATACTCTAATTGGGTTAAAATAAAAACCACCCTTAAGATAAGAATGTAGAATTAATCTATACTCTTAATCAATAATACTTTAATAGACACGATTTAAAATTTATTATATTTTATTTGCCTCTAATACCTACTGTATATTAGGAATAAAAAACTACTATAGAAAAAGACTATAGATCCCCTAAAAATCACAACAAAGATGATCTTAAAAAACAACCTTTGAAATAGGATTTAGTTATATCGCCGTTAAGATGGAAAAATAATTAATTCTAAGTTCTTACAATAAAATGGTTTTTATTTGAACTACCATATATATATATATATATATATATATATAATAACGATTAAATTCAATCGTTAACATATATTCCTTCAAATATAAATAAATTGATTCAATTGTTCAAAAGAGCACTGATGAACTTATACGATTGAATGAATTTAGTCATTTCAATCTTCCGATGCACTATCCGCTAATATTCATTTATGGAGATGACGGATTATAAATTCTCATTCATCTAATTATTTCATTCTAATTTTCCTCAATTCTCATTCATTCTTATTTTTTTTCTAAATTTTTATCAATTTTAATATCTAAAAATTATTAAATATCTAAAAATCATTATATTAATATTCTAACAAAATAAATTTTATCCTATGTGATGTCGTATAACACTCCATTCTAATTTTTCTCAATTCTCATTCATTCTTTCTTTTTTTCTAAATTTTAATTAGTTTCCATATACAAAAACCATTAAATATCTAACATCAGTATATATCTAAAAACTATGAAATATCTAAAAATCATTATATTAATATTTCATAAATCAAGAAAAAGTTATTTATATCCATAACATAATTAATAATGCATTTGATACAAAAATGTTTAAGAATAGAGCTATATTAGCCCCTAATGAGATGGTTGTTATGATAAATGATTACGTCATGTCTCTAATGTCTATCAAAGAAAGGGTTTACTTAAGTTCAAACAGAATTTGCAAAGAAGATGGATAAATTGACCTCGATGAACAAGTATTCTCAGTTGAATATCTCGACACGATCAAGTGTTCAGCATTGTCGAGTTATCAGATTAAATTGAAAGAGAAATGCATAATCACGCTTCTAAAAAATATGATCAATCTAATGAGCTTTGCAATGGCATCAGACTGATAGTAACTCAACTTGGGGAACACGTAAGTGAATACAAACTCATTTCAGGAAAAAAAAATACGTGCAAGAAATTTTCTAAAGCTAGAATGATTATAATTTCATCGCAACTCGCTAAATTTCCAATTCGGTTCCAGATTTCTAGAGAAGGCAATTCTCTATGAGTGTTTGTTTTGCTATGTCAACAATAAATAAAAGTCATGGATAATCTCTTTCAAATGTATGATTATACCTGTCGAAACCTATTTTTAGTTATGGGCAACTGTACGTGGTAATATCAAAAGTCACTAAAAAAAGAGGTCATACGCAAAACGCAATAACTAACGTGGTGTATGATGAAAATTTCGATAGATTATGATGTAATTGCAAATTTAATAATTTATTCAAACTTTTAAAGTTTAAGTCATTACTGATATTATCTAATTTATCTTGTGCTTTCAAGGGTTTTTTTAGGTTTTTTCTTCTTTTTTTTAATAAATCGCAGATATTATCTAATTTATTTTTTTCTTATTTTTTTAATTATTAATTCCAACTACAGACATATAATATAGTTATGTTTCAAATAATTGTTTCAATTTCTCTTTTAATATTTTTTGGATTGAAACTCTGCTTACAAATAAATTTCATAAGATATTTAAATATGGTCGGTCAATTTCAAATAAATATTATAATTTTTTACTATAAAACAATTTCATTCAATTCTTTATTTTAGTGAAAAAATTCATGGTTACTCTAAAAATACATTAATAATTTCATAAATTTATATTTTAATAGACCCCGTCGAATTTCGACGGGTCACTTACTAAGAAACTGTTTGAGCTAGTGAATTGTGAATGTAGTTTTAGAGAAAATAAATTGAAAATGAAATTTTTTCAGATATGTCCAACTATTATATCTACGTAACTAAAATGAATTCATTAAAAACTAAATTAGAATATTGTATTTTATTTTAGGGTTGATTGTCAATTAATATAAAAAAATATTTATTTTGCAAATTTAACATCATGATTGAAATGTTACAACAATATCATTACATTTTAACTAGTGTATTACCCGTCGAAATTCGACGGGTACATATTTTCTTGTAATTTATATATTTTATGTTATTTTTATGATAATTATATAAAATAATTTTTTATGTAAATTATTTATATAATTAATTAAATTAAATTAAATTAGTAATACATTTTAAATTATATTAATGTCAACAACTTTTAGCAATTAAATTATTAATTTTGTTGAGATCATAAAAATACCCATTAGTTTTCATATGAAATTTTATAAAAAGTTGACGCGTAAGAAAAAAAAAAAGAGTAGAAATACATATAAATTTGACATAGGTATCATATAATTCCGAACTTCTAAAAGCATAACTAATTATGAAAATAATCTCGCCTGATATTTAAAAGACCATAACTGATTTATCGAACATCGTATCATTTGGAGTTTTAAGACCAACCAAGTTGTGGGTATCAGCTCGTCGCAAACTTGACAGATCACCTCTAACTTCTGAGCATCATCTTGTCTGAAACTTGAAAGAGAATCATCTCGTCTAAAACTTGAAAGAGCGTCATCTCGTCTGGAGTTTTGAGCATCATCTCATCTAGAGTTTGAGAGAGCATCATCAAATATGAAATTATATTCAACCATGACTCCAATTGTCAACTATCTAACAAACATAACTCTAACAATTTAGATATTTTATTTATATATGTAATTTTATTAGTTCAAACTCTAGAGAGAAAGGAAATAGAAGAGTTCTTAAAGCAGTAAAAGAGAGAGCGTGTGCTTTATTTCATCATCGTAGGTATTTATAGGCATTACAGTCGGGGTAAAGTAGTAAATTCGTCTGGTCATCTATTCCGCATGCTCATCATTAAACTAATTAAGGCTATTATTAGATTATAACTTGTCAGGTCGTTGTCCCCTAATTACAGAGCTGGATTCTGTCCTCATCATCCCGCTCTGTCTAGTAGCTCTGGATTTCCTTCCTTGGGGCAGACCTCTACTCTTTGGCTCCGCTCAGCTAAGTAGCTCCGCCTTCTGGCGAATTGTCTCTAGCGTGTGGCTCCGCGCTCTGGCTCCAATAGCTTAGCTCTGACTCTGGATCTGGCGATTTGGCTCTGGCTCTGACTCTAATGACTTAGCTCTGACTCTGGATCTGGCGACTTGACTCTGGCTCTGACTTTAATGACTTAGCTCTGGAATCTCTGCTCTGGCAACTTGGCTCTGGCCCTCTGCTCTGGTTAGCTCTGGCTCTGCTCTGGTTAGCACTGGCTCTGGCATCTCTGCTCTGGCTAGCTCTGCTCTGGCATCTCTGCTCTAGCAACGTGGCTCTGACCGTCTGCTCTGGAAGCTCTGCTCTGGCTCTGGCAGCTCAGCTCTAGAAGCTCTGCTATGGCAACTCTGCTCTTTAAGCTTTACTCTAGCAACTCAAAATGGTATTATATGGACCCAATCAACTGTAATTTACACATTCCGTCGAAAGGCTTATAACATATCTTTCACAAGTCAGAAACAAATTTTATTCAAATACGAAGCACTAAAATTACACAGCAAAAGGTTTGCTTTGCTCCCTAAACACAGCAAAAAAAGAACAAAAGTACCTTGTTTGGCTGAAAAAACACGATGAAGCGTAAATCATTATTAACTAAAGAATTTATAGCTAAAAATCTAGGTATGCAATTATAGAATTTAACTAAGGAATTATCGACTTTAGAGAGAGAAAATGATTGAGAGAAGAGAGAGACAGTGAAGGGGGAGACGACGCCGACCGGATTCAGGGACGATGGCGATGGGGTGAGGAAGAGACAGGCGTGAGGAAGAGGGAGGCGTGGCTTTTGTTTTAAAAGTGAGAATGAGAATATATATAGATTGGATTCTTAAATGCCACGTTGGAGATTGAGATTGAAAAGAAAGAATTTGAGGCCTGCCACGTAGGCTAAGGTCTAATCGTATTATAGAATTTATTATTATTATTATTATTATTATTATTATTATTATTATTATTATTATTATTATTATGGACGAACAGAAACAAATAAAGTTTGCAGAAATGAAAAATATATTTTTCTTCCCTATATAAATAAAATGTATAGATTTATTTTATAAAAAATAAAAATAAAATTTTAATTATTTTGATAGACATAAAATAAGATTTTGTTTTAAATTAATCAGTTTATAGAATTTGTGTCTTATTATGCAAACATGTAAATCAATGACCGGACCCATTTATAATTTACATATATGTACATGTCTCAATTCAAACTTAATTTAAAATTAATTTTATTGAAAATTATTAAGAATATAAATATTATATATATATACACACACACAATATAATATATTGCAACATATACATATAATATGTACGCTATTGAGAAATATAAAATTAATAACAAATATACATCTAATCACTAACATTCAATTAAAATAATTTATCGTATATAGATTATAATTTTTTTCTTATCAGACATATAAATCTAATTTTTACCTAGAAAAAATAAATAATAAAATTTATTAATTTAGATTATATGTAATGTTAATATTATTATATATATACATTTATTATTAGTTATATTTATTATGATTAATGAATCTTTATATAGAATGTAATAGTTAATTAATTAATAAATGATGAAGATTATATATGGAAAATTTTGAAATGGTGAGATTTTAAATATGCCACATAGGCTAAGGCTTAATCATATTATATAATAGATTTATTGTAAAACTAACAAGACACCTAAATTTATGTAGTCATTGAATACTTAATGTGACATGTCTTGCTGAGTTGGTGCGGCCGATTAAGGTATATTTCACTCAATATGTTTATTGAAAAAAAAAAAAAAATGAGTATTAGTAACTTTTACAACATATTGAAATATGATACGTTTATTACAACATTTCGTAGTCCCCAAGGGGACACCAAGCGATGCGATCTCCTGTGTGTGAACAGTGAGGTCTCGAATTCAAACCCCACTACTCCCCCTCCCCAACTCCCTCGAATCAAAAAATGAAAATTGTAAAATGGTCGAGAGTCACGTGTATCAATTCACAATTAATCGTAAGTAAGACCTAACTCAAGTTATAAAATTATGGCATCCAAAAAAAATTCTTTGCAAGAGATCATGAGTTTAATCTCATTACATACGATATAGTTTTCTCACCTTTATGTGATATAATGGTGTCGCCTGCGTATGATGTAGTTTTCTCACTTTTGTATGGTGTAGAGGTCTGCTTGTGATTATTTATTTATCACTTTTGTGTGATGTAGAGATAATTATTTTTTATTTTTATGTGATGTAGAGGTCTCGCTTGCATACAGTGTAATGACTTATTTGATTATATAATATATAGATATACCTCTCGTTCAAAAAAAAAATCACAATTAACCATTTATTTTATCGATGAGCCCCTTGAGAATTTAGATGGTGACGAAAAGTAATACTCCCTCCGTCCCGCGAGTCTTGACACGTTTTCCTTTTTGGGCCGTCCCACGAATCTTGACACGTTTCCTTTTTGGGCAATAATTATTACCTTCTCTCTCCTACTTTATCACCTTTATTATATTATCTCTCATACTTTATCACTTTTATTACCATCTCTCTCCTACTTTATCAATTTTATACTTTATTAATTACACACTTAAAACACTAGTCTACAACTCCTTAATTCCCGTGCCGAACCCAAACGTGTCAAGACTCGCGGGACGGAGGGAGTAGCAAAAGAGTTGGGCCTCCAATTGGTTTATAGTTTATTGAATTTTAAACCCAATCCAGATTGTGGCAAAATCATGTTTTGGCCCAATCACAATCTCTCCAAACCAACAACCCCTATCCTATTCTGTATTCTCACAGCTCTCGCGCACTCTCTCATGGCGTGTTCCACTCTACATTCTCTCTCTTCCGTTCTGAATCAACACCACTGCATCAACCTCCCTAAACAATGCTCAATTCTCACCCTCAGATTCTTCTCTATGAATCCATGTCGTTTTCCGTCAATCTTCGATGCTCGAATCTTCGGCCGCCGCCGTGCATCTGGCCGGAGCTCAGCCTCCGCTCTATCTCGCAGCATTTCTAGAAGCTTCTCGCAGTATCAGTCTCCGGTTTCTGGCGGCGGTAGGTTTTCTGAGATTCCGAGTCTTCACCAATTCATGCCCAAAGCTACCGCGACGGTCACCGATTCAGGCGTTTCCGATCCCCAGCTCGAGTAAGTGTTTGCCTATGCGTGTTCGTCTGTGTGTTTCGTTTTTGTGTTAAATGCCATTGAATTTGATATGGTAAATGTTAACGATGTTCTGAAATGAGGAGTTGACGATATTCTGAGGAAAAAAAAAAAAGCTGCAATTTTGCCAGGGAAGTTCAGCTATTGAAATTATTTTTATATGAAACGAATAACATGCATAAAGTGAAAAAAAATCTGGAAGACGAAGAGAGATGTGGAGCATAAACAAAGTTAGGAACAAAAATGGGCATAATCTACAGGGTGAGACAATTTGTTCTGAACACTGAAATTTTCCATGTAGATTAAGCTACATTTGCGCGATCATTATGAGTGTAACCTTAATTTGTTCCAT
This sequence comes from Salvia miltiorrhiza, assembly GCF_028751815.1. NCBI lineage: Eukaryota > Viridiplantae > Streptophyta > Magnoliopsida > Lamiales > Lamiaceae > Salvia > Salvia miltiorrhiza. Next base: position 21,840,400 of record NC_080391.1, on the reverse strand, counting down.
TTGCCTTTTGGGTTTACTCTATAAGCAAAATCTTAGGAATGGTTCTGTTTTTTGTTGCATCATATAATTCAGGAACTTATGTGCCTAATCGTCTTAATTTAACCAGCTCAAACACTGAGTCTGATGTTCTTCCAAAAGGTCGTATATACCACGAAACTTATGGATGTCAGATGAATGTCAATGATATGGAGATTGTCCTATCTATCATGAAGAAAGCTGGATATAGTGACGTTGTGGAAGTTCCAGAGAGTGCAGAAATTATATTCATAAATACGTGTGCCATAAGAGACAATGCAGAACAGAAGGTGTGGCAGAGACTTAATTATTTTTGGTTTCTTAAGAGGCAATGGAAAAGTAATGTTGCTACAGGAAGATCACAATCCCTGCATCCTCCAAAAGTTGTTGTCTTGGGATGTATGGCCGAGAGGCTGAAGGATAAAATATTGGATTCAGATAAGATGGTTGATGTTGTATGCGGGCCTGATGCTTATCGGGACTTGCCACGACTGTTAGAAGAAGTGGACTCGGGCCAGAAAGGGATCAACACACTTCTCTCACTTGAAGAAACTTATGCCGATATCAATCCAGTGCGTATCTCGAAGAATTCAATAAGTGCATTTGTCTCTGTGATGAGGGGCTGCAATAATATGTGCTCATTTTGCATTGTTCCTTTCACTAGAGGCCGAGAGAGATCACGTCCTGTGGAATCCATTGTCAGAGAGGTGGCAGAACTTTGGAAGGAAGGAGTCAAAGAAGTAACTCTTCTTGGGCAAAATGTGAATAGTTACAATGACACATCTGGTGTTGAAGAGGTTGAATCCGGGGTGAACTGGAAGTATAGCGATGGTTTTTCTAGCAGGTGCAAAGTGAAGAATATGGGTTTACGCTTTGCTGATCTGCTCGACAGACTTGCAACTGAATTTCCAAATATGCGATTCAGATACACTTCTCCTCACCCAAAAGATTTTCCTGATGAATTATTGTATGTCATGCGAGACAGATACAATGTATGCAAAAGCATCCATTTGCCCGCACAATCAGGCAGCAGTACAGTACTGGAAAGCATGCGTAGGGGATATTCCCGGGAAGCATACTTGGATCTTGTTAAAAAGATACGCACTATAATTCCTGATATGGGGATAAGCAGTGATTTCATTTGTGGTAAGTTTGTTTACCATTTAGTTCATTGTCCTCAATTCTTTACCTTAGTTCGTCTTCCACAATTCTTAGGCTGTATTGGTGAGGTCGAAAGAGATTGCTCTCTTATATGTAGCTTAGTAAAAGTTTGAGTCGTAACATGCAATTCTATCGGGCTCCTAGCAAAGGATTAAATGGAGCATTAACTAGGAAAATTTCTTCTCACGAATAAAGAATTTTAATCCATCCAAATTGTCAAATATTCCCAAAGATTCTTGTGTTGGATTGCATACTAATTTGTTAACTTGTATTAGACCACTTTTTTAGTAACTCTTCTTGATCACATTCGTAGGATTTTGTGGGGAAACAGAGGAGGATCACGAAGATACTTTAAGCCTCGTTAGGGCTGTTGGCTACGACATGGCATACATGTTTGCTTACAGCATGAGGGAGAAAACACATGCCCACAGAAACTATGCTGATGATGTTCCCGATGATGTAAAGCAGAGGAGATTAACAGAGCTTATCGGAGCTTTCCGAGAGAGCACAGGTCAGTGTTTTGACACCCAAGTCGGGTCAGTCCAACTTGTTTTGGTTGAAGGGCCCAACAAGAGAGCGCCCGACACAGAGCTCATTGGGAAGAGTGATAGAGGCCACAGGGTATCATTTGCCGTTCTTCCAGTTCCAGATAAAGTTGACAATGATGTTAAAAGGAACCCAAAAGTTGGTGACTTTGTGGAAGTTCACATACTAAAATCTACAAGGGCATCACTTCATGGACAAGCACTCGCCATCACCACACTGAGCTTGTTTCATGCTGATACTCATGAAGAACCTCTTGCCTGTCTCAATGGAGCCTAGAATCGCTATCAATGAGCCTTCCTCACCTCCACATTTTCTCCTGCAAAGTGAAACTCCAACTGGCCTTCGTGTTAAGAGTCCATATTCAGGCAACAGCAGAACATACGTCGGTATTCTTTATTTTTCTGCTAGGCCTATATATGCATTTACTAGTACGTTCTCAATGCTTATATGCTATCTTAGGCCAGCTGAATTTGCATCTTACGCCACTCGTGTTATAAATTTGTAGATAGATAGATAGATATTATTACATAGGCATTCTAAATCAGTACGTGTAATAATACTCCAAGGTTTGAACTTAGGATTTGTGATGCTGTGTTGAATGGTGGCGGCTAATGTTGTTTTCATTAATTGGAATTTAATCATTTTTGTTTGGAGAAATCTATATTTTAGTTCCTAAACTATTAGGCTCTGCACAAAAACATGTTTGAGGCCATCTTACTATAAGTTGGGTCCAGATTCAAACACCATATCCAATGTTATCTTTGTAATTGTAAATTACATCAAAATAGCAAATACTACTATATAATATGAGCTTAGATTTGGATCTTAATATGTTATTCAAATTATGATTTGAATAAGTTTGACTTGTCAATAGAACAGAAAGTGACATCTCGCAACAGTCTCATGCAAGGCTCCCCCATTATTGGTTATGTTGAACTCATATTGCGTCGTGTTAAATCCTCTAAACTTTGCTTGTGTTGCATTGGGTCTTCGTATGGGCCTTTCTAACAGTTTTTTAGTGCATAAAGTCCAAACGCTTTTAATTCGATCATAATTTGGCCAAAAAAAAAAAAAAAGCTATTAAAAATGGTTGATTCTATTCATAGTCCCCATTTTACTCTTTATAGCCCTTACTATAAAATTAATATAAAATAATTATGAAGTTACAATTTTGTCCTCTAGCCATAGCCGCAAACCTATGCAAATTGCTCATCCAAGGAAAAGTTTGGTAAGAAAAAGTAAACCTTATTCTTGTTATAATAACTCTGATGGTGAAGTCACGAAAGCCTTCAGAGAATAAAGAGTGGATCTAGAATGAGCAAGAGTGCGGATTGAATGGCCGAAGATTGACGAGTGAAATCTCGCAATCGCGGACGGCATGTTTGAATTGAAATTTAGAAATGAATCATGATTTTGATATTGAAATTGGTTGGGTAATTTAATCGAATAGGTGATGGCCGTGAATGAGATCTACTTTTGGAAGAGCAAGGGAAGAACCTATGTCGTTGATGGAGTTAAATTGAAAAAAATTGATAATACAAAAGTTTGTTGAATTCCATTATTAAGAAGATAATATGCACTCATATAGCCATATTAGGGATTAGAACTCAATATTTGGTCCTCTATCTTAAAAGCACAAATTTTGGTAATTTTTTTGCAATTTTGAACTGTATTGCCCTTAATTTGGTAAGACCGGATCGGTTGGACGAAGGTTCGAGTGGTACTTTTGGCCTTCATGTTATAATTTGTGCTAAAAAAGTACCAAATTACTTTGAACAAAAAAATACCAAGTAATTTGATACTTTTGGCACTAATATTGTCATTTGTGCCAAAAGTACCACATTTTTATTTCTGTTGGTACTTTTGGCACTAATATTATCATTTATTCTAAGTAATTTGGTACTTTTACCACAAATTATAACATTAGTGCCAAAAGTACCAAAATTAATTAATTTTATTTATTTATTTTTTTGCTTTCTATTGGTACTTTTGGCACAAATTATAATTGGTATTGTAAAAAAATGGTCAAAATTTGTGTTTTAAAAATGAATGACCAAATATTAAGTTTCATTGCTCAATATGGTTTATCTCAAAAGTCGGCTTTATTAAGAATACAACTTGTGAAATACAAAAAATCTATTATTCTGACATTAATTAGTAATAATTGGTATTGAATTTTATATGGATGATTTGTTCTTTATTGTACTATTATTATTATTGTGTATGATTCCAACGATGATTTGTCTTTATTTTCGGATAAAATTAATAGCCAATGTCTAGAACATTATAAAAAAAATATAAGAGTCGAAAATAAGAAAAGAAGAAGAATGATTATAGCTTTGATAATAAATGTAGAAATGGGATAAGAGTTGAAGGTGGAAAAAAAAATTGGTGAAAATATTTTGGGGGCTGAGATCACATCAAAAAAGAAAAAGTATGAGGCTAAGGTTGCGTTCTCTTTGGTTGTAAATTTATCATGGGAAAATGAAGGATAAACAAAATTTCACCATTTAAATAATTCCTTTCTTTTTCCATATTTCCTACTTGATAGACATGGCCATCCGAACCGGAACCGTGAACCGAAACCGTGAATCGGACCGAACCGTACGGTTCTGGAACCGGAACCGTTAGAGACGGTTCCGAACCGGAACCGAAACCGGCTCAAAACGGTTCGGTTACGGTTCCATTTTCAAGAACCGCCGGTTCACGGTTCCAAACCGGAACCGGAACCGTGGAACCGTGGAACCGGCCGAAACCGCCAGAACCGGCCCGGAACCGTGCAGAACCGGCAGATCAACCTGAGGGCAATGCGGGTAACTGGAAATACAAGTTAATTAATTTATACCAAGCCCAAGCACTAGCTGAGTTATTATCAGATAATTCTCTCCCAAATATGATCCATCATCATCACACATTAATTGGCAGAAGGGAAAACTCCTTCAGTAAACCAAGAACATGGATTAAAAAAAGAAAATTAATTAGTGGAAGAGGTAGACAGAAATGAAAGAAATATATATGTGTCATTACATTTAAATAAAATTAACACATGAAATGAAATATATATATATATATATATATATATATATATAGGGGTATTGGCCAATAAATACATCAACTTTCCCAATTTTCTAGAATATAACATCACCTTTAGTTTTTGCTCCATAATACACCACCTTTATGATTCTTCTAGTTTCTCCCATGACTATTTTCTGAAAATTCTAAAACTTCCCCAAAATAATCAAAATTGCAGAATAACCCCCACCTCAATACAAAGCAAGACAAAATACCCTTATTATGATTTTTAAAACAGTTTAACAATTAATCAGGCCCAACATGCTTCCGTAACACTTCAAAATAAATCTTAGATTTAAACCAACATTATACCTTGGTCGACTGGTCTTCTTCAGGAGTCAGCTCTGTTGCGTTTTACGGTTCGTCTGCCCACCCGGCACGCACCAACCACATACTCGCAAGAGATGGTTGCAACCTTTCTCCTTCACTAAGTGCCGACTAAATACTTTGTTGGAAAAATAAAAGATAAATTTTTACTCAACCGGAATAGTTGGACAAAAACTAAGCGTTTATAGAGGAATTATATAATATTTAATTTATTTCATAAATCTTCCTCAAGGGAGGAGACTAACTTGTTTAGCTACTCATGGTAGCCAATACTTGTGTACATAAAATTAAAAAGGAACTAAAACTAAAAGAAAAACTTTAAAAACAAAAATTTAAAATACAAAGATAATTTTTCTAGAGAGAGGAAGTGGTGTGTGAAAAGTGTTCTCAATTTTTCGATGATCTTCTTCTCTCCAGCCCTTGTGTTTATATAGAGGTCTGAATTCCTCTATTATTACTCGGTTGTTGGCCTCAGATTCTTTCTTCGTGGCCAGCTTGCATGAATATGACATCCACCTTCTTTTGTCGACCTTGATTGCCGACACTTGTTAGTGGCATCACATGGTGCTGGACCCTTGCTTTATCGTTTTGTGATAATGCTGGTAGGGGCCGGCTGCTTTTCTCTCCACTCACTTTTGTCCTGGAGCGTTTGGTGAGTGGTCCTCCTGTTCTTCCACCCACTTTTGTCGTTTCTTTTGTGGGTGCGATCCTTGCTGTGAATCACATGATTCACTTAGCTTTGTCGGCCACCTTCCTTTTTTGGTGCCCGAGGTGTCCTTCCCTTTGGAGTCTGATGCTTATCATGTTCATCAGACCGGAACCTCCTTTTATCCGGCTTTGGAAAGAATCCTTTGCCGAACTCTGGCTCCTTCTGCGATGAGCATTGATCGCAGATTTTATCGCTCCAATGGCCTAGATGAGCCATATTGCAAAACTTGCGACGAGTCTCCTGGCTCCCCGCAATCCTGTTTTTCCAAATCATTTGCCGTTTCTTCTCGAAGGATTCTTCGGCAAAAGGAGTTGTTGTTCCTGTCATGGTATTAACTAGGAACGTTCCCAGATCCGAGCTTTGATAGAACTTGAATCTGGATTTCATTTTGTCCATCTCTGTGAGACAGACCCATAGACCCCATGCTCGTCTAGTGGAGATTTGATCCTCCGTGAATGTTGAGACGATTGCGGCTTGGAAGTCGGGAACTTTGATCCTGTTAAGGGCTCCCGTATCAGGTCTCCGAAGCTTAATGAAGTGGAAAGCTTCACGGATTCCTTTTCCGACTGGCTCTGGCGCTGCACTGAAACAATACAATTCCAGAACATCTCCCCTTTTGAGGGACTCGTTGTTCTCCCATGTGTCGAACACCGTTTTCTGGATCCATTTTGGTAGACCCTTGATTTCGGTGAAGGCTGGGGCGGTGGTATAAACTGAGGCCAAAGCCCCAAACTCATACCATTCCTTGACATCGTTTGGATTGGCTCCTGGAGTCGTCCAAACCCTTGGATATTTTCCGGCAACATCAACCCGGCAATTTCCCGGATTAATGCCCTTCCTTATGAGAAGTTTCTCCCACCTGTCCTGGTACATCTGCCAAGAAGGAGAAATTTCAATAAAGTCAGTATCAACCTTAACTTGGCCTGTCATGGGCCTAAGATTGATCTCTTCCTCTTTTACCCCAGAGGTGGAGGGTTGACATGTTGATTCAGGGTGTGACCCCTTAACAACATCTTTTCCTCGAGAGTCTGGCTGTGAAACCATTGTCTCAGGACTTGTGCTAGGGGTACTTGAATCCCCTGCTACAGGTAATCCGCCCTGTACGGAAAGCATTGCTTTAGCCCGATTTTCACGGACAGCGCGCAAGAGCGGCTTGTTGGTTGCTTCCTGAAGATTGAACATCTTCATGAAACAGACATCGATTTGGCTAGATACTTTAGCTTCGTCAGCCGCTTGTATCTTTCCTGCTTGTTTGGTATGTAGCACACACTTGTGCCACTCTTGTTGTAGCAACTCTAGACTTTCAAAGAGCTGCCCCTGTATTGCCTCGATGGCCTCCACTTCAGGGAGCTCCATCCCTTGTAAGGAAATCTGCAAGAACATTCTGATCAGATTTCAAAACGACAATATCATAATCATAATATTGGCATTCTGCTTGCCATCTAATCAATCTAGCCTTTTCAGGTTTAGATTCAATCTTTTTAGTTAAGAAAGCTTTAACGTTGGTGTTATCTACTTTCAAAACAAATTTTTTAGCAAGTAAGAATAGCGGCCATTTTTTGAACGCCTTCCTGACTGCAAAAAATTCTTTCTCGTTTATGTGCCATCGCACAGCCTCGTCGTTGGAGAAAAGACCGCTACAGTATCTGCAAGGTTCTTCTCCATAAGGGGTGATCTTTGTAAGCACTGCTGCCCACCATGAATCACTCGCGTCGGTGTAGAGGACCAAGTCATCCTCGTCTTGTGGTATTGAAAGTTTTGGGAGATTTTTGCAAATCTCTTTCAACTTTTTCATACCCTCTCGATGTTCTTCCTTCCATATGAATGGAACATCTTTCTTCAGTAGTGGACTGAAGACCTTTCTGTATTCTGCAAGGTTTTTGATAAACATCCCTGCAAAATTGACAACTCCGAGAAAGCTTTGGAGCTGTTTTTTCTCCTTGAGATCCTCCGGAAATCCCTGGACTTTTTCCACAATATGATCTTGCAGAATTATCCCAGATTCATCGATCTCGATCCCCAGGAACTCCATTTTCTGGGTGGCTATGACTGCCTTCTTTTCAGACAGCACTAGTCCTTCTTGTTGACAAACATCCGCAAAGATCTCCAGATGCTTAACATGTTCATGAATGTTTTTTGATGCAATAAGGATGTCATCAATATAAACAAACATAAACGAAGAATAATCTTTAAAGAGATTATCCATTTTCCTTTGGAATATCTGAGGCGCGTTGGCTAACCCCATTGGCATGACATTCCAGACATAATGTCCTTGTGGAGTTGAGAAGGCTGTGAACTTCTTACTCCTTTCATCCATGCGAATCTGGTAGAAACCCGATTTGCAATCGAACTTTGAGAATACCCTTGCACTTCTGATGCAGTTGATGAGGTGTTCTCTGCTTGGGATGAAGTATCCATCAAACTCAAGAATGTCATTAATCCCTTTATAATTAATAACTAATCTTGGTTTTCCTCGTTTGATCTCCCCATGATTTCTCACCAGAAATCCAGGACTGCTGTAGGGCGATCTTCCTTCTTCGATCAGCTTTAAATCAAGATGTTCCTTGATTATACTCATCATATCCTGTTGATCTTTAGGGTTCATCAGGATAGGTCTGAATCTTACGAACTCATGCTCCTTTCCAGTTTTGACTTTCAAGGTTGCTCTGAGCTGGTTCTTGTCCCACCATGCTAAAGGATCCTCGTGATAACATTTCTGGATTCTCCTTTTGACTTCGGCGATGGACACCTGTTCTTCTTCCTTGATATCTTGGTGTGATATCAGGGATACTTTGAGGATTTGAGTTTCTTCCTCGGAGAGATCTGGGAATCCCTCAGTTCTGCATTTGAGCAGAACTTCTCCGAATCTCCTTTGATCCTTCATTTGGGGTCTCCGGAGTCTGCCATCATCACCACGCTTGCTGCGAAATCTGATTGGCATTGAGCGATGAAAAGCTCCATTGAGCCTTTGCACAATGATCTTGTGATCACAATTAGTTGTGAACACTAGCCTCCTGGCTTCATTGTCTTGTATGTATCGCTTGAAGCTTTGCAGAAAATTATTTCCGAATAATATATCTGCTCCGGTATCATGGAAATAAATTGGTGGAGTCTTGACCTTGTACCAAGGTGTCTGTCCTGCTCCGCCGATCAATATTTCCGTTTGTTTTACTCCCTTTGATAGAAGCAAAATCTTCTTGGAGAAATCCCTTCCTGCAATTCGAGGTAGATCTTCTTCCACTTCTGCTGGAAAAACTCCTCGTTTTGCTGTACAGATTCCTGCTCCTGAATCCACATAAGCAGCAAAATATTCTGCTTTGTATTTCTCGTATAACATCCCCACAGAGATGTATATTGAGAATGGACTTGTCATTGGATCATCACTCTTTGGCGTCCAATTGTAATTTCCATTCTTCCTGATTTCCATGACCATGGCTTATATTTGTCAAGGAAATCTCGTCCTAAAATCAGGACGTCTGCTTCTTGTCCGGCTTGGCCTTCGGTCTGAATTTCAAAACCTCCGACCTCCAGAGTTCCGATGTATCGGTTGTCACCTGGATTTGCCAAATAATACAACGAACTACAAGGAAACTGGTTTTCCCTGCTTGTTGTATCAAATCTTGTGGAAACTTGTCTCCATCCTTCGGGACATTTGAGCTTGATTCTCATGTCCTGAGCTGGTGTTTCCTGTATCGTCCTTCTCTCATAAGAATGAGAGAAACTTCTTGTTATAGGCCCTGAAGTTAGCCTATTTCCTTGGAATGATAGCCTTGGTGCTCCCAGTCTAAGGCTCTGGGTGTGGTTGAGCACCTGCTTGTCTCCAATGTCGATGTCGATTTCTCCGATCTGAGGAATCTCCACTCGGTTTGGATGAACTGCCTTGGCTACCTCCTTGAATATTTCTGGAATTTCAATAAATTCTTTCCCCAGAAATAACTCTGTGTGATGGGAATTTGATAAGGCATACGAGACTTGATAAGTCAGTGAGTATGGCCTATTTCCTCCCGTCATAAGCTCCTTCTTTTTGTAGTCCTGATAGAGGGTCAGGGCTCGACTGAAGGATGAATCCTGTAGATTATAAGAGATCTGTGGATAGAACTCTGTTATAATCCTTTTGGCATAAAGATTGCCCGAGAATGCTCCAAGAACTGACGCTCTAGCATCTCTAATTCTTTTATTGCAAAGTGCGACGTCAATTGGTTGGTCTGTCCCTGGGGAGAGGGACGATTTGATTACCAACTGAATCGCTCCAATATGAATCCATTTCATCGTTCTTGCGACTTCTGGCTTCATTTTCTTAAGATCCTGCATAATATCTTCGGCAGGAATCAGCTGGATCTCCACCTGATTACTTATGATCTCAATTGGAAGCGCCGTTTCTTGGTTTGTGACACCAAAATACACATGATGCTTCCTCTTAGCTGGAATCAAGCTATTTAAAACTCGATTCAATCTCCCATTAGAAAACCCTTGGTATGTCTGTACCTCTCCAGTTTCCCGGTTGAGTTTTCTTACGAGCTTCTTCACCACTTCTTCCTGTGGAATCAGAAAATGGCTAGTAAATCCATTCTGATCCTCCTTCTGGATGTGGTGGACCTCGTGTTCCTCTTTAGTCTGACTCGTCTCCGGTTGATCCATCGGTCATCTCCGAATCTTCAGAACTAAAGACTTCTTCTTGCTCATATATACTCTCATCAGAGGATATATCTTCGAACTGATACACGGGTATCAATTCCTGATGATAGATGGCGTCTTCGATATCCGGTGTGGATTCGAATCTCCTTATCATCTTTTTCTCGTTGTCCGGGCAATTAGTAGATATATGCCCTTTTGCACCGCATGTCCAGCAGTTGCAATCTTTAAAACTTTCATTTGTTTTGGCTTGGGTACGCCTGAAAGTTTTCCTCACTGGGGTTCTCTTTTGAGAAGATAAACGGTTCCTTGATGGTCCGCTCCGTTGGCCTGATTTGTAGGAGCGTGCCTTCTGTCTGGTCCACATAGTTCTTGGCTTCCAAGAACTCCTTCTGGACTTTCTTTCATAGGGTTGGTACCTATGTTTCTTTCGGCTCCTCTTTTGATACAGCAACTCAGCACCAATCTCTGTTGGAAGATCAATGTTGTCGCACATCAATGGGGATTTCTTGTTGAGTCTTCTCAATCTCTTGAGATTCCTCTGGTCCGCCGCCTTCTGGCACCATTCGGACAGCTTCTTGTGAACATAAGACATCCTCCTCGAAGCACTGTCAAGTGGATATCCTCCTGGTGAAACATACTCATTAATGAGCATTTCCCTCCATGGACTTGGAAGTTTTGGAAAGAAGAGGTCCATGGCTGTTTGATCTTCCACCTCCCCCATATGGACATATAGGGTATACAGACGCAAAAATTCATTGAGAGCTTTTGGCTCTAGCACCATCAACCTTAGATTGTAGAGTGCCTGTTGACATTTTTTGCGCTTCTCCTCTGCGGATCCTTCGAAAAAACCCATTCCCAAGAAATGGATTTTAATTTGTTTAGTAATTTCTTTGATGACGTCATATAATGACGTGCTACTAAACAATTCCTCCCTGGTCACAACCTCAAGTTTTTCCCAGTATTGTTTTGCCATGCCTGCTAAGCTTGCTTCGAAGACTCTGGCAAATTCCTTTTTGTCGTAGTCAATTGTGGCAACCACGACCTTTAATGATGAAGCCCATTCGTCGATGAGACCCTCCCATTCTTTGAAACTGGCTTCGTCGAGGTTGAGAATCAATCCGTATGGATGGATTGGTTCTAGTGTGACCTTTCCTACAGGAGTGTCCTGTAGCTGAGGTCTCCTTCGCCTGATTCTTTGGAACTGGCTTGAATCGTCTTGGGCTGACCCTTTCTTTGACGATCCTTCTTCCTGAGGCTCGGTTTTGGGAACCCCATCTTCTTGGTTCATCTTTAGATCAACCATGTTGAGGTTAGCAAAGGATTCTGCTAACTCCTGTAGATCTTCTAATCCGATTCTGTCAAGGCTATTCATGATATTTGCCTTTCATGATTCGGATTATATCCTTTGGCTGCAACTCCTTGGGTGCTGCATCGAATAGAGATGGATTCGTCGGATCTTTGGACCATTGATTCCGAATTTTTCCGGAACATGGTTTTCGCCTTTCGATCTCCTCCATTCTTGCCTGGATATCACGCAAGAGGGTAAGTATTTCCTCTTGTTTGAGTGATATTCTGCTTATCTCCATTGGTAGATCATACAGCTTGATGCCATAATATTCCACCGTCTTTTGGATCTCCCGCAAGTTGACGTTGTCGGAAGAGCTTGGCTCTATCTTTTGGTAGCTTGGAAAAGCTACTCCCGCCTTGTCTTTTGGTTCCATCAATCATGGGACTGATGGGCCTCCTCCATGGTTCGTTCTATCGCCGTTCTGGTTGCGGCAAGTCCCATGAGGTTCTCATGGTAGAATTGTATACTCGTGATAATATCACGAATAATCTCGACACCTTCTCCTCGTCGTAGGTTGGTAACGAGGGCTCGATTGTTCCAATTTAGACCGTCTAATAGACGGGTAGTCTCGCTCTCCAAATATTGGAGAGAATTCCTGTATGGTACACATCTCGGACACTCGTCCGGATCCATATTTTTCAGTGGAGTCTCCTCCCACATGGATTAATAAACAAAATAAATTAAAAATTATATAATTCCTCTATAAAAACCCGCTCTGATACCATTTTAAACAAGGATCTTTTAAACTGTTTTTTGCTTAATAGTACGTGGCATTGTCTCACAGTCCAGACCCAGATTACCAGGTAATCTATCGGGCACGAGGAAAGTTTCCAGCCGATATACCATTCAAGCCCAATCTTAAACATGTTTTAGGTATAAATTGTCTTTTAATCCAAAACAAGAAGTTTTAGGGGTCAAAGTACAAAGAATTTTATAATGGGGTTATTTTTTGAATATTCCAAACTTTGGCCATGGGAGATTCTAGAAAAAATTGAAAGGTTATGTATTATGGGGCAAAATCTAAAGGTGGTGTTATAAACTAGAATTTGGTCATAGTTCATGTATTTAGGGGCAATAACCCCATATATATATACCAATGGAATTATGGCGCGCGTCACACAATCTAGCTCTAAGGGAAGAAGAAAATTAAGAAAGGTGATGCAATTCGATTTTTTTTGCTTTTATTTGTCTCCTTCTTCCTCTACTTAAACACTGGAAATTACTTCCTAATTATATATATATAGCTTCCATTTTGGCGGAAACAATCGGAAGAGGAAGGAAAAAAGAGGTAATTAACAAATTAAAGGTTCAAATGAAAATCATATTTGGACTGTTCAAATGAATATATTCTTTGTAAGAATATATAAGTTAATTATATAAGAATATAAGTTAATTATATAAGTTAAGAATATATAAGAATATATTCTTTGTAAGAATATATAAGTTAATTATTTTATATTTGTAAGAATTGCAACTTTTATTTTATTAAAGCATATTTTATTTAATTAAAGCATATTTCTATTAATTAAAGCATATTTGATTTGAATACAATTTAAAAAAAAAAAAAAACTAAATCACGGTTCGGAACCGGAACCGGCGGTTCGGAACCGGAACCGGAACCGCCGGTTCACGGTTCCGAACCGGAACCGTGGAAGTTATAAATCGGTTCGGTTCCGGTTCCCGTGTTCGGAACCGTGGAACCGCCGGTTCCGGTTCGGTTCGAACCGGGAACCGGACCGTGGCCATGTCTACTACTTGACCCTTACTCATTCTTCATTTACACTACAAAGGAAGAGATAATATTATCATACCATTTTTGGAGGGATAATATTATCCCTCATTTGTAGTGTAAATAAGGAATGAGTAAGGGTCAAGTAAGAAATGTGGGAAAAGAAATGAAGAATTTAAAGGGTAAAATTTTGTTCATCCTTCTTTTTCCAATGATAAATTTACAACCAAAGAGAACGCACCCTAAGGGATAAATTAGTCTATATATAAATATTTTAATTATTTTAAATAAGAGGTTATAAAGAGCAAAATGAGAGTTATGAATAGAATCACCCTACAAAATATGGGCTCTAATTTGGGCTTGCTCTTTTGGATTTCAGTGGAATGAAATTTGAGCTTTCTTTTTTTGTTATGGGTCATTTTAAACATAGCTCCCATTTTACTTTGTATAACCTCTTATTTAAAAATTTAATTAAAATAATTACAAATATACATATCTACCCCTATAGCTCTCAAACTAAATTTCTAATACTTTCTATGGCTCTGAAAATTATGATTTAATTACTATATTGGTATATCCTTGAAAATTGTGGCCTTTTCTTATTTGAAAATGACACCACAAAATTCTCTTCTTATTTACAAAAATGTGTAAGACTCAATCTCACTCACAACACAATCACCACATTTTTAAAAGAAATTGTGTCATTTTCATTGGACCATAATTTTTAGGGAGGAATGGAGTAATAAATTACTACATGCATATAGCCCAAAAGCTGTAGAGTCTACGTTGAGTTCAGAAGGCAGATGAATCTCGATGGGAGCTACATAGGAACAAATTTTGCAATGAATTATTTTGATAAAGTTAACAAAATTGATCGATTGATTATGCAAAGATTGATTACTCTGGCAATCGATTCAATTTCAAAAATTGTTTCATGAGATTCGCTTCAATAATAGAGACATTCATCGCGGTAAATTGAGACGAAAATATAAAATTATCCAAAAATCATATAACTCCATGGCGATATATTTTTGAGGAGGGTATGACTATATTCTTTAGCATGTTTATTTTCTCCAAATTTTGAAATTATGATAATTAGGTTATCATTTGCTGAGACTCATGGGTATCTGTTTAAGCGGTTGAAATATATATATATATATATAGGAATGGGATCATATAGATCCCAATGCTTATAATAGATCCCTACATCCAAATCTTGACCACACATTTATGACATATGGCGCATCAAGATGGTGACACGTGGCAAGGATTCCAAGGCAAAATCTGGAGGGGTAAAATTGGAATGTAATTTTCGGATTTAATAATTAAAAATATATATATATTTTTTTAGATTTTCTCAAAATAGATATATTTTAGATGCATATAGTTTCACACAAAGATGCATAAAGTTTTCACATGAAATGCATAACTTTGAACAGAAAAATGCATTTAATTTTTCCAATTTTGGTATTTTCACCACCCCACCCCATACCACCCCCCAATCTAGCCCACACCACCCCCAACCCTCCCCATTACCACCCCCCAAAATAGGCATGTTTCACATGCATATAAAATCAAACAAAAATGCATAAAGTTTTCACATAAAAATGCATTAAATTATACAAAAAATGCATTTCATTTTAATAAATCTGGTAGTTTCGCCACCCCACCCCTGCCCTTGCCCCCCCTCCCACCCCACCCACCCCCCACCCCCACCCCCCCACCCCCACCCCCCACCCCAAATTTTTTTTTTTCAAAAACTGATTTTCTGATTGCTGGCCCACCCCCACCCCCCAAATTTTTTTTTTATTTTTTTATTTTTTTCAAAACTGATTTAGAAAAAAAAAATTTGGGGGGTGGGGGGTGGGTGGGTGGGGGGTCAGTGGTTAGAAAATCAGTTTTTGAGAAAATAAAAAATAATAAAAAAAAATGTGGGGGGGTGGGTGGGTGGGTGGGGGGTAGGGGTGGGCCAGTGGTCAGAAAATCAATTTTTAAAAAAATAAAAAAAAAAAATTTGGGGGGGGGTGGGGGGGTGGGGGGTAGGGGGTGGGTGGGGTGGGGTGGGGTTCAGGGGTGTGGGGGGTGGGGTGAAATCTTATGCATTTTTATATGAAACTTTATGCATTTTTATATGAAAGTTCATGCATTCTCGTATGAAACTTTATGCATCTAAAATATACCTATTTTGAGAAAATCTAATTTTTTTTTTTCGAAAATTACATTCCAATTTTACCCCTCTCCAGATTTTGCCTTGAAATGCATTGCCACGTGTCACCATCTTGATGCGCCACATGTCATAAATGTGTGGTCTAGATTTGGATCTACGGATCTATTATAAGCATAGGGATCCACCGGAACCCAACCCTATATATATATATATATATATATATATATATAGGGTGCGGTTATAGTGAGAACCACAATTATCGTGAGAACATAAGAACCAATAAAATTACTGCATCTGCTATACAAATTAATGCATCCGCTATTAAATTTAATGCATCCGAAAAAAATAATTTTTTTGCTCCCTTCAGGATTCGAACCCAGCACCTGCATCCATCCACCAAGATGATGCATCCACCGTAGATCTTGATGATCGAATGGCTTAAAATGGTTCTCCGTTCTTATTTTATTAGTGGTTCTTATTTGAACCTCTCCCTATATATATATATATATATATATATATAGAGAGAGAGAGAGAGGGGCGCGCTCCAGTGAGACTCCCTATTTTTCGTGAGACACTGAGGACAATGAATAAGACATATATACTGATGAACAAGGGACACAAAGCAGTATATACTGATGAATAACGAAATTTAAAAAATCGGTAATGCATGAGACATATAAATTGATGAACAAGGCAGTATATACCGATGAACAATGCAGTATATACTGATAAATAACGAAATTTAAAATAAATCGCTCCCTCCAGGATTTGAACCCTGAGAAAAAAAATTCTTCTTCTAAACACAATATCAGCCATAAGATTGATGAAATAAACGCACGAGATCGTGTATCGGGTCTCACTAAAAATAGGGGGTCTCATTGGAGCGCTCCCATATATATATATATATATATATATATATATAGGGGCGCGCTCCAGTGAGACCCCCTATTTTTCGTGTAACATGAGTATAATGAATAAGATATATAATACTAATGAACAAAATGTATATCTAATGAACAGGATGTATATACTGATGAAAAATAAAATTTAAAAAATTCGTAATGAATAAGACATATATACTGATGAACAGTGCCGTATATACTGATGAACAATGCAGTATATACTGATAAATAACAAAAATTAAAATATTATGCTCCCTCCAGGATTCGAACCCTGCGAAAAAAAATCACCCTCCAGATACAATATCAGCCATAGGATTGATAAAATAAACGCACCAGATCGTGCCCTAGATCTCACTAAAATTAGGGGGTCTCATTATAGCGGCCCCCTATACATATATATATATATATATATATATATGGAGAGGTTCAAGAAAGAACCACTAAATAAAAGAACGGAGAACCATCGATCATCAAGATCTACGGTGGATGCATCATCTTGTTGGATGAATACAGATCATAGGTTCGAATCCTGAAGAGAGTAATTTTTTTTATTTTTTTGAATGCATTATTTTTAACAGCGAATGCATTTATTTTTATAGTGAATGCATTAAATTTGATGGTTCTCACGTTCTCACAAATAATGTAGTTCTCTCTAGAACCATACTATATATATATATATATATATATATATATATATAGAAGGATTCAACAGAGAAGCTAAATATTGTGGAGAATAGAGAATTCGTAAAATAAAAACGAACAGATCTATAATTTTAATGAACAGATCAATGTACCGCATGAACAACAATTTGCCCCGGGTTCGAATCCTGCTGGTGGCGAGTTTTTTTATATTTTTATTAAATACGTCTGTTCATTAGTTATGTTGATCTGTTCGTAAAATATATAGATTTGTTCATGATGAATAAAAAGATAATTCTCTGTTGAACTCAACCCTATATATATATATATATATATATATATATATAAGAGTGTTTTTATTATAGCTCTCCCCTATATATATATATATATATATATATATATATATATAGGGTGTGGTTCTAGAGAGAACTACATTATATGTGAGAACGTGAGAACCATCAAATCTAATGCATTCACTGTAAAAATTAATGCATTCACTGTTAAAATTAATGCACTCAAAAAAATAAAAAAAATTGCTCCATTCAGGATTCGAACCCAGGATCTGCATTCATCCAACAAGATGATACATCCACCGTAGATCTTGATGATCGAATGGCTGAAAATGGTTCTCCGTTCTTTTTTTATTTATGGTTCTTTCTTGAACCTCTCCCTATATATATATATATATATATATATATATATATATATATATATATATATATATAGGAGCATGCTATAATAAAAATGCTTCTTATAATATAAAATAGAAATTATTTTTAGCCTTTTGATCATAAAGATCTAAGGTTGATTCATCACCTTGTTGAATGACTTTATGATCCCGAGTTCGAATTTCGTAGCAAAAAAATTATTTTTTGCAATTTATACATTTACATATATTCTACATATAATTCATACGTTTTAACAAGTTCGTATTTTATATATTAAAAAGTGTTTATACTCTAACTCTCTCCTATATATATTCGTAGTATAAAAGAATAGCTAGCAACTACTAAATCAGTGGCGAAGGAAGTGAATGAAAGGGGTTTGCAAATTTCTGACTAGTTGTAAACATTGAAAGTACAAAAAGATTAAGAATTAATGAGGATTATGGAGTGATGGACATTTTTTTTGTTTGATTAAGGACTATTGAAAGTAGAAGAGGATTAAGGGTTACGGAATGTTGGCTATTGAAAGTAAAAATATTACTATTATTTTTATTATTTTCTAAGACAGAACACTACAGTGAGTAAAGTGGGAATTATGATGATCCAAAATTCTGCTCTAATTTTATATTTGGGCTTTCATGTATAGGAATGGCAACGGGACGGGTTTGGGGCGAATCAGATATTGCTTTCTTATTTTCATACCCGCCTCAAAATTTTACCTCCATACTCGCCTCTATATTCATTTAAATCGGGTCGAGTTTGGGACGGGGATTACCCAACGGAGAAAGGAAACCCATCGGGTACGCATCAATTTATTAATTTACAAAATTTTCTTATACAATAAGCATTTTATCCATTCCATCAAACATATAATACTCAAAATAAATAATGGTATTATTTAAGATCATAAACAAATATATCTCTTCATAATTAAAACTCATATTAAAACATGGTATGGGAGTGAAATTTCGGGGGCAGATTCGGGGCGGGTATTTATAACCCCGAACCTGACACTGGTATAATTTTCGTACCGGCCGCCTCCGAACCCCCGAAATTTCACCTTCATACCTGACTCATTAGGGGCGGGTACCCGCGGATACCCGAATTCATGGGTTTTCTTTGCCGTCCCTATCCATGTAATGATTATCAGTATCACATCCGCATATTCTCAAAGGACACGTGACAGAATTTGATTGGGTCGCAATTAATATAAATTTCATAGACCAATCGAAAAAGATATGGTAAATTCAGTTTTTCCGTGAATAGTGGTCACTTAAGATTTTAAGCAAATATATAGAGATAAAAGTAGTATTCAATTGTCCATAAAAAAACATCATGCGGTGCAAATTTCTGTATATGAACAATGAGGTTCAGGGGTTCATATTTCACCGCTCCATCTTCAACAAATAAAAAGAATAGTCATAAAAAATAAAAAGAATAGTCAGAAAAATAGTATTAAATCATAACTGAAATAGTAATAATAGTGGTAATAATCATTACGAATAACAAAATATCACTATTATAAAATATAGCCATTTTATATTTTCTAAATTTGAAAATAAAGTTGGACCCATAATTTAGAGGGACATGTGCTTTAAAAAATGTGAAATCATAGGACTCATTATTTGGGTTGACTTGGGCAAAATAATCCTGCCCACAGTGTAATTATACGATCGTATTAATTATAGAATCGTGTAAATTGGGTGACATCACTTTATTTCTACGTATGTATTGTGGATTTAATTTTATTTTTATTTGAAACAATAAAAAATAACTACAAAATATATACTTATTATAAACTAGAGAGAAGCGAGAGAATAGATTAAAGAATACAAAATGTCGTCCTAATGAAGTTCACAATACATCCATATTTATAGGTGTTAAACCAAGTGTGAACGTCCGGTGTGAACGTTCACACACGTCCGGTGTGAACGGAGGACAGTCAACTCCGGTGGCTTGAAGATGTCAAGTGTTATTCTCCCTCTAGGTTTCTTGGTCAACACACATAAGATATATCTAGAAGATATATTTACAACACTTCCCCTTGATTGACCAATCCCTAAAATAAAAGATGTTGCCTCATTAAAACCTTGCTAGGAAAACCCAATGGGACAAAACCTAGTCGAAGGAAAAAGAGTACAACTGCTTCCCCTGAACTTGAAATCATTGAATATCTTTGAGTCGACGCATGCCGATCTCGTGTACCAACTTTCTGAATGTCGATGCTGGTAATGCCTTGGTGAATAAGTCCGCCAGATTTTCACTTGAGCGAATTTGTTGCATGTTTGGGAGAAATATGCTTCGTCCTATCTCCTTTGATGTATCATTCCTTGAGTTGCGCGATGCAAGCAGCATTATCTTCATATAAAACAGTTGGTTTGGCCTTTGATGAAGCTAACCCGCATGACTCTTGGATATGACTCGTCACATTTCTCAACCATACACATTCTCGACTTGTTTCGTGGATTGCAATGATTTCAGAATGATTTGAGGATGTTGCAGTCAAGGTTTGTTTCACAGACTTCCATGATATAGCAGTTCCACCATATGTGAAAACATATCCAGTTTGTGACTTAGCTTCATGTGGATCGGATAAAAATCCTGCATTCGAATACCCCACTAGAGTATTATCAGAATTTTCTTGATAATATAATCCAAGGTCAATGGTACCCTTTAGATAACGTAGAATGTGCTTAACACCATTCCAATGTCTCAAAGTGGGTGCAGAGCTAAATCTTGCTAGAAGATTAACAGAAAAAGCTATATCTGGTCTAGTATTATTAGCCAGATAAGTCAATGCTCCAATTGCACTTATATATGGTACTTCAGGACCAAGTATCGTTTCACCCTCTTCAATTGGTCGAAATGGATCTTTCTTAGTATCAAGAGATCTAACGACCATTGGTGATGCTAATTGATGTGCATTATCTATATAGAAGCGTTTTAACACTTTTTCTGTATATGTGGATTGATGGATAAACGTTCCTCCACGGATACGTTCCATTTGCAAACCAAGACAAAACTTCGTCTTTCCCAAATTTTTAATCTCAAATTCTTTCTGCAAATATTCAGCAGTTTTATTGAGCTCTTCAGGAGTCCCAATTAAATTTAAATCATCAACATAAACTGCTATGATTGCAAATCCACTTTCGGTTTTCTTAATGAAAACACAAGGGCATATATCATCATTCTTGTATCCTTCTTTCAAAAGATACTCGCTCAGTCTATTGTACCACATACGATCAGACTGTTTCAACCTATACAACGATTTTTGCAGTTTAATTGAATACATGCTTTTGGGTTTTGACTGCAATCCTTCAGGCATTTTAAATCCTTCGGGAATTTTCATAAATATGTCATTATCTAATGACCCATATAGATAAGCAGTCACTACATCCATAAGGCGCATATCAAGCCTTTGTGACACAGCCAGACTAATCAAAAATCTAAAAGTAATAGCGTCCATTACTGGAGAGTATGTTTCCTCATAATCAATTCCTGGTTTTTGTGAGAAACCTTGTGCTACGAGTCTTGCTCTATATCTCGTAACTTCATTTTTCTCGTTTCTCTTTCTAACAAAAATCCATCTATATCCAACAGGGATTTTAGATTCCGGAGTTAAGGCTATAGGCCCAAATACTTTCCGGTTATCACAGGAATTTAATTCCCTTTCTATAGCTTCTTTCCACTTTGGCCAATCAAGTCTATGTTTGCATTCTGCAACAGACTTTAGTTGAGGATCCTCATTTAAAACATGAAGAGCTATATGAAAGGCAAATATATCATCAACAATGATATTTTCTCTCTCTAGTATCTGATGTAAATAATTTATTGAGATCTCATGATTTTCAGATACTTGTAATTCTTCAGGAATTACATCACTTTCATTTGATTGATTAGTCGTTTTCGTCATTGTTTGATTTTCATCTTGCCCCTTTCTTTTTCTAGGCATAGAATCTTTGGAACCAACTGGTCGACCACGTTTTTGACGAATTTTGGACTCATTTGCTGCCAAAGCTATTTGTCCTTCAGGGACATCAATTTTAGCTGGAGTATTTGCAGCATGTATGTGAGATTGTGTCACTTTTCTTGTATCTACAAAAGCATCAGGAATTTGATTTGCAATATTTTGCAAATGAATGATTTTTTTTTCAATTTCTTGTTCACATTGATTTGTTCTAGAATCAAAATGTGATAAGTTTTTCTCATTCCAAGAGATTTCCTTGTGCTTTTCTGGATGTAGATTTATTCCTCCTAATGTTGGAAATGTCATTTCATCAAAATGACAATCTGCAAAACGTGCAGTAAATAAATCACCTGTTAAAGGTTCTAGATACCTTATAATCGATGGTGAATCAAATCCAACATATATCCCAAGTCTTCGTTGGGGACCCATTTTTGTTCGTTGTGGGGGTTGCAATTGGGACTTGAACCGCGCAACCAAAAGTTCGTAAGTGAGAAACATCAGGTTCTCGGCCAAAGATAATTTGCATTGGGGAGTATTCATGATTTGTTGATGGCCTTAGTCGAACTAATGTTGCAGCATGTAATATGGCATGACCCCAAACAGTAGTTGGTAGTTTTGATTTCATAAGTAATGGTCTAGCACTAATTTGAAGACGTTTAATAAATGATTCCGCTAAACCATTTTGAGTATGGACATGAGCTACTGGATGTTCAATCTCAATTCCAATAGCCATACAATAGTTATCAAATGCTTGAGATGTAAACTCACCAGCATTATCAAGACGAATTCTTTTAATTGAATTGTCTGGGAATTGAGCTCTTAATTTTATGATTTGAGCAAGTAGTCTAGCAAATGCTGCATATCTAGTAGAAAACAAGCATACATGTGACCATCTAGAAGAAGCATCAATCAATACCATAAAGTATCGAAAAGGTCCACAAGGTGGATGTATAGGTCCACAAATGTCTCCTTGAATTCTTTCTAGGAAAGATGGAGATTCAGTATTAACCTTCGTATATGAAGGTCTAATAACTAACTTGCCTTGCGCACAAGCATCACATGGGAATTCCTTTGTAGAAAGAATCTTTTGATTCTTTATATTGTGCCCATATGAATTATTGATTATTCGGCGCATCATAGTCGCTCCAGGATGTCCAAACCTATCATGCCAAAGCTTAAAGCTTTTTGTATCATTGAACTTTATGTTCATGACATGGTTTGTCTCAATTGCTTTTATGAATGTGTAATACATTCCAGAAGGTAGTGTTGCTAATTTTTCTTTTGTCAGCTTATAGCCTGAAACAAAAGAATTTATGTAAAGATATTCATTGCTACCTTCTGTAATTGTCTCTATGTGGTATCCATTATTGCGGATATCCTTGAAACTTAGTAAGTTCCTTTTAGACTTACTAGAGTACAGGGCATTTTCAATATCTAATTTAGTATCATTTGGCAAAATGATACAAGCTCTTCCGGAGCCTTCAATGATGTTGGATGCACCTGATATTGTGTTAACATTATTCTCATCTAATGTCAACTCAAGGAAATACTTCTTCTTTTGAAGAATAATATGTGTATTTATTTTCCAAGACAAATATCACAAGATTTCATGTGATATTAATGTATATATATTCATGCCTTGTTAAAAACCTCTCCGCAAAAACCCTATGGGAAAAATTCAGTAGAGGAAAAGAGTACAAGATATATATATTTACTCATATATTACACTAGTTGTCTCGTTAAAAACCTTAACTAAGAAAACCTCGTAGGAAAAAACTTAGTAAGGGAAAAAGAGTACAACCATTCGACCTTTAGGGCCGTTTGACCTTCAAGGTCTAATTTTCAAGAGCATGTAATATGGATTGCTCTTGAAGAGTATGTAATATTCTTCATGGAATATTGATTGTGCTACATCGGGAGCAACAATATGAATCAAATAGATAAAGATTCAAGGATATGTTATCCAAATATTTAATTTACTTGCTCTTAGAGCATATAATATTCTTCAGGAATATTACTTGTGCTACTTTAATAGCATCAATTTAAGATTTTGAATGTAATATTCTTCAGGAATACTACTTGTGCTATTTGAATAGCATCAATGAGTTTTTCAAGATTATTTAAAAAAATACGTTGTATATATATAATATACAAAGTATATATCCACTATGAATTAAAAAAAATTCCCAATACATGATAATATCAATAGTGATTCAAGTAGTAGAACATCGAAGTTTACTGATTATATAAAATAATATGAAACAAGAATTGCCACGTAGTAGTAAATCATATTCAAGATTTTGTAGAATAAGATCCAATCAAATATTGCACTCTTAACAAACAAAATAAATTAAAATCCAATTATATATGTTTGTCATCTCACCGAAAGGGTGCACAAAAATATTGAGATTAAATCTATTGGCATCTTATCTTTTTAACATAATCGGGCGAATCTATTATGTCTCCAATTATCAAAATAGTCTTCTATTTTGCGTCAACTTTTCATATTTTTCTTTATTATTTTTCTAAAATCTACTATTTCACATTGACTTTTTATACCACATCAAATACAAGTTTACATAAAATGACATATTCCCTCTAAGTACAAATCAAAAATTTACTTTATATCCTCCAAATTCCAATCAAAAATTCACTTTTGTTTGGTGGAATGATTAAGATCAATATCATTCGAAATGCATCACTAATTTAATATGATCAAACAAATGCTATTTTAATAGCATCAAAATATAACTTTTAGGATTATTTGTATTTCTTCAAGAATAACGAAAATTATATCATTTGTAATAAACAAATATAACATATTTGCATCAAACCACAAATATAAGGGGAATTTGCACAAATTTCAATAACAATCTCTGTTATGCAAAGCATATATGTTACCATGATTCCGTTTTCTGGTTATTTCCAAGCCAATTTATTGATATAAACATATTAAACAGTATAATATTCTAATACTTCAAAATTTCTTTCGTCTGGATTTAGATGATTACTAAAATTATACGGATTGAAATTCAGATGAAAAGAAAATTAGTCGTACCTCATTGGAAAGACACAATTCTTTCCTAGGGCATACCTCCAATCCTTTTACGATCGAAGGAAGATGAGAGGACTAGAACTATCGTGCTGATAACGTGTTATAAACTAGAGAGAAGCGAGAGAATAGATTAGAGAATACAAAATGTCGTCCTAATGAAGTTCACAATACATCCATATTTATAGGTGTTAAACCAAGTGTGAACGTCCGGTGTGAACGTTCACACACGTCCGGTGTGAACGGAGGACAGTCAACTCCGGTGGCTTGAAGATGTCAAGTGTTATTCTCCCTCTAGGTTTCTTGGTCAACACACATAAGATATATCTAGAAGATATATTTACAACAATACTATGAATATCACTGTAAAACATACAAACTTATCGAGAATGGTCCACTGAAATATGTAGGGCATATAATTGTTCTACTATTCTACATTTGATACACGTACATATATAACTCACTCTAACTTTGTTAGTTTATCTATGTTTACTTATTTTAAAGTTGGTGCACTAACGAGAACCGCATCGACTTTACTTTTAGTACAATATATTTATGTAAACTTAGGCTAAGCACCACTAACTATGATCATTATATTCATAGCTTTCTGCACCAATTGTGACTGTAATGATTTTTCTTTAACCCTTGCTTTAATAGATCAAAAGAATAATGTAAAATGGCGCAGTTAAAAATTGTTGGAGTGTCTTTTCTAGATTCCAAAAAATGGTTTTAAATTTTTAGCTTTAAAATGCTCATTTTATGACAAATTGTTCGACATTTTCAAATGTAATTTCATTAGATTATCGTGCTGTGGACGGCGGAAGGTGATCATTTTGGGAGACAAATTGAAGCTAGCGCACAACTGTGGACGGCACCGGCCCCTAACAAAGCCAGAGTGACAGCTTGGAGAAGCATTTGTAACAGGTTGCCAACATGCGAAAACCTTCTCAAAAGGAATGTCCTCATCCCAGCCGAAGAACAGTGGTGCAATGCGTGTGTGTGGAGGGAAGAAACAACTGAACATTCTTTTCTCCATTGTCCGAAAGTCGACCGCGTGTGGGACAAAATCAATCAATGGATCGGAATGAAAACGGCTAAACCACAAAAAGTCGAACATCATTTCATGTCTTTCATTGGAGGAGGAAGAGGTAAGAGAAACAAGAACTTCCTTAAAGCTCTTTGGATCGGGACTGTTTGGCTGATATGGAAGTATAGGAATGAGAGTAGGTTTGAGAACAAGAATTGGGAGGTGTCCAATCTTGTTAATGAGGTCAAAGGGAGGCTTTGGAGCTGGAACAAAATCTTCCATGTGGTCGATTCCAATGTTCCTTTTACCTTGTGGTGCTCTAACGAGCACGCACCACTTGTTTGATGTTTTTGGTACTCCTGGTACCGCCCCAGTTTTTTAATAGATTTTTAATTGATCAAAAAAAAAAAAAAAAGATTATCGTGCTGAATATGAGTAAAATATTATCCTTTTACTGGCATCAAAATTAACTACCGAATTAAGATATTTATAAGAGTTAGGCCTTGAATTTTTTTTCCACGTGCGTGGATAGTATGTCATAACCTCATCCTACCGTTTATTTGTACCTATTTCAATAATTAGAATACGATGTGCCGAAGCATATTAGACCTTTATTTGGATCTTTTGATCTACTCATTTTTCTGAAATATTTAGCAAATATATTATATGTTGGGAACCTTGTGGAATATCCTAACCCTTGTTTTGATGATACCAAAATTCATAGGACTTAAATGTAATAGACTAGAATCGTTTTTGAACTCAAGTGTTAGAGTTCGTTTCTAGTTTAGTTGCGGTGTCAAAGACTGAAGACTGAAGAACGAAGACTGAAGACTGAAGACTGAAGACTGCAGTTACCAACTGAAGTATCAGTTGAAGAATCAGTTGAAGACTGATTATTTAATGCGCGCCATGGACTGATACTAAAGTCAAGTATCAGTTGAACATTCCTCCTAGGACTGATCTTCCAACGTTCAGAGGAAGCCACGTACGCTCAAGTACAGCCGCATTAAATGCAGAGATATCTCAATATCTTATCTCTGCAGAGGTCATTCCTATCTGGTGGTTACTTTTCAGAGATGTCACATCTCCTGTCCATCAAAGAGAGCCGTTTCCACACAGACAAGGAACCTCGAAGATTGAAGCCTCAGCCCAAATTCGAATTGCTCTCCAACGGAAGAAATCTTGAGGACGATTTACGCCAACGGATCTATTCAAGAGTTCTCCTACAAATAGCGCTCGAGGATCACTTCAATCTTCACCGATTCAACGACATAAGCTGAAGCTCTGCCGAAATAGCTACTCAGCCTAAAGCTTAAACCGCCCAAAGCTTGAATCGAAGAAGAGAATTCCAAAGCCAAAATCAGTCACTGCTGATTACATACATTCTCTTAGACCCTAGGCATATATTCTGTGTACCCAGAAGCCAAAGGTCAAACTTGCTTCAAAGAACTTGTTCTTTGTAAGTATAGTTGGCACTCGTTTAAACCTCTCCCCCATAAGAGTGTTTGAGTGACTCGGAGTTTCAGAAGGTGTTCTGAACTCTGATAGGGAAGTCTGAGCACGAGGTGTGCTTAGCAAGGAAATCCTGCGCGAGCTGTGTAGGTGCTGAAATCCTGCGCGAGGTGTGTAGGTAGGGAAACCCTACGCGAGGTGTGTAGGTGCTGAAGAGAGAGCTATCTTCAGTTCACGGTTTGCAGTGCACCCGGGAAGCACTTGCGGAGTGGATTGTTGGTCTGATCAACCAGCCGTGGATGTAGGAAAGAGTTTTTCCGAACCACGTAAAAGTCTCTGTGTTATTTACAGCTTTCAGTTTTATATTCATAACTGTGTTATTTCAATTGATAAAACTGAATGCTGATTAACTGAAAAGAGAAACCTTAATCCAACTATCTGCTCCACCGAGGCTATTCGAAACTAAGTTTAATTTCCGCTGCGTATGATATCAATCTGACTCACTATCCTCTGATAGTAAGGAAGAGAGATATCATCTTCATCTCTGCAAACACGACTGAAGCCCTTACGTGGATCAGTTAAGTTCCAGTGACTTAACTGATAACTCTTTACTGAAGAGCTTTCAGTATCAGTCGTCAACCCTGTTGGTCAACACTTATTTCTGTTAAACAGGTGTCTTGTTTGCGTGTAAAGTTTCGTTTCTATCTCTGACTGAGATCCCTCTGATTGAGGTTTGTAGATAGTCACAAAAATAGCCTATAGGTGTATTCCCCCCCCTATACACCTATTCGAGACCCCCCGGACCCAACAATTGGTATCAGAGCAGGTTATTCGCAAGAACTATCTGTCTCTGACTAGTTCTACTTGAACTAGATCCTTATTAAAGGTCTCGAAAAAGTTTTACTCTTTCTTTTTGCTTTGTGCTTGCTACTTGCTTTATCTGCTGTTACCTGTTCTCTCTTTTTTGATGGAGACTAACCACAGCAGATTATCTTCTCTACCTATGTTTTGTATTGAAAAATACGACATATGGAAGTTTCGGCTTGAAAGCTTCCTCATTGCCCAACATTGTAGAATGTGGGAAGTCATCACCAGCGGTCCAATCATTATCACCGAAACTGTAAAAAGGGTTCCTACTGACATCCGTCAGGAACCTTACGATGAGGACCAGCCCAAGTCAAAGGCAGACTTCACCACAGAAGAAAGGAAGCAAGATGAGCTAGACAACCTCGCCAAAAGCATCATCTCCGGCACCGTTCCTGACAAGTATGTCATGAAGATCATCAAGTGCAGGACAGCAAAGGAGATGTGGGATATTCTGGAAAGAATGTGCGTAGGTTCTGAGGAGATCAAGGAGAATAAGCTTTCCATAGCTTGTCAGAAATTCGACTCCTTCCTCATGCTCAAGAATGAATCTGTCGAGGAAATGGAACAAAGATTCAACCTCATATTGAATGAAGTTCAATCCATTTCCAAAGACAAATACACTCAACGAGAAATCAACTTGAAGATTCTTCGAGCACTGCCACGAGGAGAATGGCAGATCTACTCAGTCGCTCATCAGCATAAGCCAGGATTCAGTCAGCTCCCGACAAACAAGCTTTTCTCCGATCTCATGGCAAATGAGTTCGATCTTCTGAGAAATCTTGGTAACAAGAAGGCTGGAGGATCAGACGAAGATGGTCCATCAACCTCAAGAGGAGTTGCACTGAAGGCCTCAACCAGAGAAGGCAAGAAGCAGATCAAGGAGCCAACGGAACTCAACCCTGAGGACTTCTTCAGTCAATATGCCTTGTTGACTGACAGATTCAACAAGATGGAGTCCAAGTTCCGGAAGTACAGAAGGTTCCACAAGCAGCACTACAAGGGAAAAAAAAGAGAAAGGGACTCCAGACATTCCACAGATCGAAGCGGAGAAAGGAAGTCAGCCGCTAACGACATCAAAGAATTGGAATGTTATGGATGTAGAAAGAAAGGACACTTTAAGCATGAATGTCCTGATTTGACTCCAGCTGAGCGCAGGAAACTGAAAGCAAAGAAAGATCGCAGATCTTTGAAGAAGAAAGCGATGGTTGCTGATGATGCTGACTCTTCCAACGACACATCAGAATCATCCGACTTCGACAGTTCCAGCTCAGATGATGAGAGCCGAGCCCTGATGGCCAACGAATCAGAAAGTGTAGCTGACAACAGCTACGACAATGGAATGAATGGCCCAGAGGTAAAATCTCTCACGAAAACTCCATATACTGATAACTTCCTGATGCTTTCAGGAGACCACTCAGAATCTGGAGATAGCTCATCTGTTGAAACTGACGAGTTTGATCAGCTCCTGACTGATCACTGTCAGCTGAGGAAAATGTTCGAAGATCTCCTCAAGCAGAATCAGAAAAAGGACAAGGAGATTGATGATGAACGAGCTAAACATCAGACAATCATCTACTTTCCGGATGAAACATGTCTTGATCAGCTAATCATGGAGAACAGCCGACTGGAAGAAGAGCTCAGAATCTCCAACTCAGAATGTGAAAGAGCTTCTCATGAAATCAAAAGGCTTAATCACAAGCTAGAAGAAACAGTCAAGAACTGCATGATGCAGTCTCCCATGATGAGCAACTTTCCATCGAAAGGACTGGTCAACAGCATCGGAGGAAAGGTTGCAGCTGCCAAAGGAAAGGATATCATGATCATATCTAAGAATGATCCTTCTGAAATCACAACCTCAGAAGAATCAAGAGATCATGATATGGATGAAGTTCACAAGCGCAGACTGATGGCCAGATCAAATGTTCCACCTCCATGAAGCTACAGACGAGCTAAGGAGGCTCCCAACCAGATCATCTTATTGAAAAGGCTGGAAAGTAGATTTCAGTCAGATCCGGGAAGGAACATCAGGAGCCAAGAAGAATCTTTCTCATCAACCCAGGGGGAAGAAAGGCCACATCAGTCAGAAACTGACATCCTCAGTTCAGTTTCAGAAAGAACAACATCCATGGAGATCAAGCAATGCTGAGTCCAGTCGAGCCATGCCACTTCCTCGACGACAAGCCACTGGACGTCAGACAAATCTCCATAAGTCTGCAAAGACTAAAGTATCTCACGGAAGATACTTCGGCGAGCAAAGAAGACCTCAACCACTCACCAGACAGAACTGCTACAAGAGTGAGGCCTTCAAAAGGATTTCTCAACGGAAGAATGCTCATATGCCACCTGAAGCGCCAACGACACCGATCAGACATCCAACAATGCGTAAGAAATCAGCCAGACCAATTCTGAAGCAGATTTGGGTTCCAAAGGGAACTCGAACTAACATTGAAGGACCCAAAGCTTGATTGGGTGCCTGAAGCAACTCTTTCTTGCAGGTCAATATCAGGAAACATAAAAAGAAGGAAGAGGCCAAAGCTTCAATCAGAACGTGG
Organism: Salvia miltiorrhiza; assembly: GCF_028751815.1. Taxonomy (NCBI): domain Eukaryota; kingdom Viridiplantae; phylum Streptophyta; class Magnoliopsida; order Lamiales; family Lamiaceae; genus Salvia; species Salvia miltiorrhiza. Next base: position 21,809,568 of record NC_080391.1, on the reverse strand, counting down.
TATCTGGACAGTGGCTGCTCGAAGCATATGACGGGCTACAAAGAATATCTATCCCAGTATGTTGAGAAAGCTGGATCCAAAGTTGCATTCGGAGACAACTCGATTGGAGAAACAAAAGGCTATGGTGTGCTCAACATGGGTAACGCCAGTATCAGTAATGTTAGCTTTGTTTCTGGTCTTAAACATAATCTGTTGTCTGTGAGTCAATTTTGTGACAGTGGTTTCACAGTGAAAATAAAAAAGGATGAATTCACTGTTATAAACAATCAGAAGAAGGTGGTTCTGAAGGGATTCAGACAAGGAAGTCTCTACGTCGTTTCTTGGGAAGACAGCCCACCAGAAACGTGCCTCATCAGTAAAAGCAGCTCAGAGCTCAATTGGCTATGGCACAAGAGACTCAACCATCTCAACTTCAAGACGATCAACAAACTTGCTAAACATCAACTGGTAGAAGGACTCCCTTCTATTGAATTCCAGAAGAAGCAAGAATGTGAAGCATGCCTCAGAGGAAAGCAGACGCGGACATCATTCAAGTCAAAGACAGGACACTCCTCTGAAAGGATTCTGCATCTATTTTACATGGATCTGTTTGGCCCGATCACTCCAAGAAGCTACAACGGTAGGAAGTACACCTTGGTAGTTGTGGATGATTATTCACGATATACCTGGGTTATCTTTCTTTTCAAAAAGAAAGAGACACTGGAGGAACTGCCAAAGCTGTTGAAGAGACTGAGCGTTGAAAAGGAAGTCAACATCATCAGCATCAGATCAGATCGTGGGACTGAGTTCCTCAATACTGTCATTCGTGAGTATTGTGATGAACAAGGAATCAGTCATCAAACTTCTGCAGCAAGAACTCCACAGCAGAATGGAGTTGCAGAGAGAAGAAACCGGTCTCTAAAGGAAGCAGCAAGGACGATGCTAGCCGAGTCAAAACTCCCCTTGAAGTTTTGGGCCGAAGCAGTCAACAACGCATGCTACACGCAGAATCGCTCCTTCCTCACTCAGAGACATGGAAGAACTCCTTACGAGTTATGGAAGAACAGAAAGCCATCGATTGCCCATTTTTATGCTTTCGGTTCTAAGTGTTTCATACACAACAACGATAAGAAGAGGTTGAACACCTTCGATTGCAAGGCTGATCCAGGAGTCTTCCTTGGATACTCCGGAACAGAACGTTCAAGCAAAGCCTATCGAGTGTTCAATACTCAAACTCTATGTGTAGAAGAAACACCTCATGTGATCTTTGATGAGTCTACAGATGGTTTCAGGGAACAAGATGCTGAAAAGAATGTTCAGATCACTGAAGGTTCCAAAGCTGAAATCCATACTGACGAGCCCTCTACTGTCTTGGTATGGGGACCTGGCAAGGATGAAGATACTGAGATGCTTCAGTATCAGAAGATCAACCAACGGTCTGAAGTTCAAACGGGAGCCAATACAGATGACAATAGTCAAGGGGGAACTCCAGTTGCTGAAGTTCAAGATGAATGCGCAGAAGCCGCCCCAGCTCAACTCTCCCCTGCTCCAGAAAGTGCTCAACATCCAAGAGCTATTCTAACTGAAGAAGCTCCACCATCTCCTGAAGAAATCAAGAAATATCGAAGATGGTTTGAACTCCACTCTAAGGAGAACATCATTGGAGAACCATCAGATGGCGTCAAGACTCAGAGATCTATGTGCAACCTCGTCTTCGACATCAACCAGAACTGCATCAACGAAGATAAGAATTTCAGCTGTTTCTTATCAACTACAGAGCCGAAGGATATTGAAGAAGCTCTGAAGTCCACAGAATGGGTCATCGCAATGCTAGAATAACTCAATGAATTCAACCGGAATTCTGTTTGGGAGCTTGTGGATCGACCAGACGATGCAAAGGTGATTGGCTTGAAATGGATTTTCAAGAACAAGAAAGACGAAGAAGGAAACGTTGTGAGAAACAAAGCAAGGCTTGTGGCTAAAGGATACAGTCAAGAAGAAGGAATCGACTACGACGAGACATTTGCCCCAGTTGCCAGATTGGAAGCAGTCAGACTCTTCTTAGCTTTTGCAGCTCACAAAGGTTTCAAGGTACACCAAATGGATGTCAAGTGTGCATTTCTCAATGGAGTGCTCACAGATGAAGTCTATGTAGAACAACCTCCAGGATTTGAGGCTGCTGGACCAGAAAAGGTGTACAAGCTGAAGAAAGCGCTCTATGGGTTGAAGCAAGCACCAAGAGCGTGGTATGATACTCTCTCGGAGTATCTGATTGAACAAGGGTTCAAAAAGGGATCTGTGGACAGAACGTTGTTCATTCTCAAAGAAGGAGAAGATCTCTTGCTTGTTCAAATTTATGTCGATGACATAATCTTCGGATCCAAATCCGAACACACGTGCAATAAGTTTGCTGACATCATGAAGAACAAATTCCAAATGTCCATGATGGGAGAAATGAATTTCTTTCTCGGATTGCAAGTCAAGCAGACCAAAGAAGGAATACTGATCAGCCAGTCCAAGTATGCGAAGGAGCTGATAGCTAAGTTCGGTATTCAGCACATGAAGTCAGTCAAGATCCCAATGAACACAAACTGGAAAGTTGATCCAGGTTCAGAAGGAAGCTCTGTCTCTTCGAAGAAGTACAGAGAAATCATTGGATCTTTGCTGTATTTGACTGCGAGCAGACCAGATATCGCATTTGCAGTCGGGGTTTGTGCAAGATATCAATCAGATCCTAAGGAAGCTCATTTAGATGCAGCTAAGCGGATTCTGAGATATCTCAAGGGCACACCCAATTTAGGATTGTGGTACCCAGCAGAGGACGACATCAAGCTCACCGGATTTTCAGACTCCGACTTCGGTGGATGCAAGCTTGATCGCAAATCAACCTCCGGAACATGTCAATTCCTAGGCAACAAGCTCATCTCTTGGTTTTCTAAGAAACAGACTTCAGTCGCCACCTCTACAACTGAAGCTGAATATGTTGCTGCCGGAAGCTGCTGCTCACAAATCCTGTGGTTAGTCCATCAACTAAAGGACTATGGGATCGAGGAAAAGGAAGTTCCTATCTATTGCGACAGCTCCAGTGCTATTGCAATCTCCCAGAATCCAGTTCATCACACCAGAGTCAAACATATTGAGATTCGACATCACTTCATTCGTGATCATGTCGAAAAGAAGAATGTCTCTGTGGAATGGATTCCCACTGCTATTCAGAGAGCGGACCTGCTGACCAAGGCTCTTCCAGAAGAGAGGTTCAACGATCTTTGTGCAAAGATTGGCCTCATCAACCCTGAAGAGTGATGCTGTGTTTGAAGATCTTCTCGAACAGTCATGCTGACTGGTGGTCAACCAACTGCTGCTTCTACGTTCGTCGACGTAAAAAGCAATAAAGTCCGAGTGCTCATCTGAAGAGGAAGTCATCCTGATGAATCATCCAGGATCACGTGGTATCAACTGACTACTATGTTCAGTTGATCAGTAAGTATTTTAAGATGCTTAACTTTTCAAAATCAGTTATTTCAGTTTAGAGCTTTAAGTCTTTAGTTCAAAATCTTTTCTCTAACTGATCAGTTTCTTTCAAAAACTTTAACTGATTATTGGAATTGTTGGAATTGGAATATCCGAATTAGGACAAGATTTTTATAAAGTGAAAATCTGTTTTGATTGAACTTGTCCTGATCTTTTTGCCAAAAATCCTTCCAACCTTTTTGCCTCTGCAATAAAATTTCTTGAAATGCTCATTGACATGACATATGTAATGATGCCTTTTGAAGTCCCTCGCAGTGACGGCGGACGCGAAATTTTTCTTCAATTGCATTTAAGGCACAGTTTTCGAAAAACCTTTTCATCTTCTACATGGTTCACAACTTGTCTATTTATACCATGTTGTCTTCATAGTGTTTCTGCATCAACTAACAACTCTCCACAGCTTTCACTGTGAGAAAAAGTTTCAATTGTTTCCAAAGTTGCAGATAAAAATTGTTCCGACTAAAGGAGAAATCTATGACTGCAAAGTCATGGAGTGGAAGAATGACGCTCATAGTCTTGGTCTTCACCGGACCCTTCCACTGGATCACAACGTCTCTCCGGCGTCAAAGTTTGCTCTACCCTCACTTGTATCCAGCGAAGCGAGCGTCTTCCATTCTCATGCCTGGCGCCAAGAAGCTTCACCGCTTCTAGAGGAGATATACCGTATTGCATATCTTGTGCTCCTCCCTGGCTTGCAACAAACAACGAGATCACTCTTGTTGTTGGCCGGCATCTTCAGCCGCACCGGGTCTATTCTTCACAGACCCTGGGACGGCGAATCGACGGTGTTAGTCTTCTCAGCTGCCACCGCTTCGATTCTTCCTTCTCACACCCTTCACTCTTCTGATCCTTCTCCTCATAAGGCAACCCTCTCCTTCTTCCAAGGCAGCCTTCTTCTATCTTCCGCCTTCTACGTTTTCTTGTCCTCCTCCACTTCTCCGTCTCCCTCATCTCCTCACCCCCTCACTAACGTCCTCCTCTTCTGTTTATCCGGACTCACTCTGTTCTCAAATCTTCTCACGAGGTTCTGAGACTAGGAGTTGGGTACCGTCTGATCATAGCCTCCATCGTCATCTCTATTTTTGATGTTGCCAAAAAGGGGGAAAGTTGGGAAAGTCAGAAGTCAGAGAGAAACCTTTTCTTGAGGTTGCTCCTGTCCTCTAACTCTTGACTGATGATGGAACAGCAAAGGATCACCAGAAGTTAGAAGGATGACGTTTCAGAAAAGACCTCAATTCAACGGAAAACAAGTGAGAGTGGAACAAGCTTAGGAACATTGAAGACACGAAGACAGAAGATGAAGATCAAGAAGTTCAAGGCGCAGACAAGCAGACTGCTGGAGTCCATGGTTTATCCATGATGTTTTTGTTTTACTTTTTACTCCAATGTAAGTCTTGCTCTGTACCTAGACTGATGGCTTATCAGTCCGTTTAATGAAATGAACTTCTTATTGATCTCACCCTGAAGACAATGACTCTTTGTCCAGGCTCTGATTTATGGTTTTGTTTCTGTCTTCTTACTGTTCTGTGTTTAGAACTGTTTTCGTTCTTGCTCTGAGTACAAGTTATTTAGGTTCTGTTGTTAAGGGGGAACAACTTTCACCCCTTGTCTAGAACTTGTACTGTGAGCTCAGTCTTTTTGCTGTCTAGAACTGCTGTGTGGTTTTGGCATCATCAAAAAGGGGGAAATTGTTGGGAACCTTGTGGAATATCCTAACCCTTGTTTTGATGATACCAAAATTCATAGGACTTAAATGTAATAGACTAGAATCGTTTTTGAACTCAAGTGTTAGAGTTCGTTTCTAGTTTAGTTGCGGTGTCAAAGACTGAAGACTGAAGAACGAAGACTGAAGACTGAAGACTGCAGTTACCAACTGAAGTATCAGTTGAAGAATCAGTTGAAGACTGATTATTTAATGCGCGCCATGGACTGATATTAAAGTCAAGTATCAGATGAACATTCCTCCTAGGACTGATCTTCCAACGTTCAGAGGAAGCCACGTACGCTCAAGTACAGCCGCATTAAATGCAGAGATATCTCAATATCTTATCTCTGCAGAGGTCATTCCTATCTGGTGGTTACTTTTCAGAGATGTCACATCTCCTGTCCATCAAAGAGAGCCGTTTCCACACAGACAAGGAACCTCGAAGATTGAAGCCTCAGCCCAAATTCGAATTGCTCTCCAACGGAAGAAATCTTGAGGACGATTTACGCCAATGGATCTATTCAAGAGTTCTCCTACAAATAGCGCTCGAGGATCACTTCAATCTTCACCGATTCAACGACATAAGCTGAAGCTTTGCCGAAATAGCTACTCAGCCTAAAACTTAAACCGCCCAAAGCTTGAATCGAAGAAGAGAATTCCAAAGCCAAAATCAGTCACTGCTGATTACATACATTCTCTTAGACCCTAGGCATATATTCTGTGTACCCAGAAGCCAAAGGTCAAACTTGCTTCAAAGAACTTGTTCTTTGTAAGTATAGCTGGCACTCGTTTAAACCTCTCCCCCATAAGAGTGTTTGAGTGACTCGGAGTTTCAGAAGGTGTTCTGAACTCTGATAGGGAAGTCTGAGCACGAGGTGTGCTTAGCAAGGAAATCCTGCGCGAGCTGTGTAGGTGCTGAAATCCTGCGCGAGGTGTATAGGTAGGGAAACCCTACGCGAGGTGTGTAGGTGCTGAAGAGAGAGCTATCTTCAGTTCACGGTTTGCAGTGCACCCGGGAAGCACTTGCGGAGTGGATTGTTGGTCTGATCAACCAGCCGTGGATGTAGGAAAGAGTTTTTCCGAACCACGTAAAAGTCTCTGTGTTATTTACAGCTTTCAGTTTTATATTCATAACTGTGTTATTTCAATTGATAAAACTGAATGCTGATTAACTGAAAAGAGAAACCTTAATCCAACTATCTGCTCCACCGAGGCTATTCGAAACTAAGTTTAATTTCCGCTGCGTATGATATCAATCTGACTCACTATCCTCTGATAGTAAGGAAGAGAGATATCATCTTCATCTCTGCAAACACGACTGAAGCCCTTACGTGGATCAGTTAAGTTCCAGTGACTTAACTGATAACTCTTTACTGAAGAGCTTTCAGTATCAGTCGTCAACCCTGTTGGTCAACACTTATTTCGGTTAAACAGGTGTCTTGTTTGCGTGTAAAGTTTCGTTTCTATCTCTGACTGAGATCCCTCTGATTGAGGTTTGTAGATAGTCACAAAAATAGCCTATAGGTGTATTCCCCCCCCCCCCCCCATACACCTATTCGAGACCCCCCGGACCCAACATTATATGTAAGTGATTTTTTACCCCTACCCTTATCTCTAATAGTGACTTCCTTCACATCATGCCGTGCTTGATTAGCTTCTTCCTCAAACTCCTCGCTTCGCAAACTACGTGCATAGGCTTCATTCTCATCTTCTTGAACGCGTTGAACATGTTATTCACCTATGATTTTGGTAGCCTCACGGTGTGATGATGGAGGCATCCTCCTCCTTGATGAATAAAGAGGATGATAGGTTGGACAACTGCTATCAACAACATCATCGCTCTCGAAGTCGAGGCTGATAGATTTGTGATTTATGCTTAAATTGCTCTATTTTTAAGGGTTTGTATGTGCGTATTTTAAGATAATCTTCTGAAAATTGGTGCGTTTTATGGTGTATTTTATGCTTTGCAGGAGATTTAGGCTTTCGAGATGGAAGAATGCAGTTTTGGAGAATTTTGGATGAATTTGGCGTTTTCTAGGTGTTCTGGTCTCCAGAGCAGAGGAACTGACATCTCCAGAGCAGAGAAATCACCATTCCTCTGGCGTCAGAGAAATCAAAGACCAGAGCAGCGAAGTTCCAGTGCAGCGAAATCAAGAAGCCAGAGCAGAGGAATCACCCATTCCTCTGCAGAGAAGCGCCAACATCAGAGAAGTAAAGTCCAGCGCTCAATAGTCAGGGAAGTGAAAAGTCAGAGAAATCACCATCTCTCTGGCGAAGACAGAGCAGAGAAATCATCATTTCTCTGGCGACCCATTCCGCTGGCGACCCATTTCTCTGGCGAGGTCAGAGAAATCATCCGTTCCTCTGGCGAGAGCTGCGAATTCGGCAAGAGTGGGAGTATTTTCCAGAGCGCGCATCCAGCTGGAGAGTTGCCTTATTTTACACGATTCTATTACCTTTAGAATTCTACTTTGCATGGCAACTTCCATGGTGATCGAAGGAAATCTGAAAACTATAAATAGGTCATCTTTTGACCTATTCAGAACACACGCAGCATTCATATTTCAGTTTTATAGCTTTAGAATTTTATTGTTTTCCAGTTTTCAAGGCTTGGATCAAGATTGAAGATTCAAGCCGCTACAATCGTTTTCATTCAGTTTTTATTTAATTTAGTTTTTACAATTGTTTTCTTATTTATTATGTTTATGTTTTATTTCAGTATGTCTGGCTAGTTTCGTTTAGCTGATTCTAGGGTTTGTAAATAGTTGATTGAATTTATGTGATTTATTTGTTAATACCTTTGTGCCTTCCAGTTTATGATTCATAATTCCTGGTGCTTAATTTCTTGTGAATTATCTGATCAATAGTTTGCATGTTTAGCTATTCGGTTTGAGACCTAGCGGAGATAACTGTTTAGCGGATTCAGGAATGTATGATATGATTTTAACCTTGAGACCTAGCGGAGATAGGTGGATCATAGGGAGCTATTCTTATGAGCCATTGGGAGTTAGTAGATTTTCTTGAGACCTAACGGAGATAGATAATTTACTAATCTACGATCGTTGCTGCTCTAGCGAGAGTGATTGATTAATTAAGTGATCTCTCATCATAACTGGATTAAACTGGTACATAGGATTAATAGATTGATTGCGTAGATTTAGTTAATGAATTTACTACTCTAGGATCAGTTGTCTTTCATATTTGATTTCGTCTACGTACTTTTATTTATTGCTATTTGCGTTTTATTTCAAGTCAATCAATCTCTACTTTCGTTTGCCTGTCTACTGTTATAGTCTGTTTAGGAGATAGCTAGAGTTATTTCATTTTTTCAGTCCCTGTGGATACGATACTCGATTACTTGTTGCTTGCTACAATTACCTGTGTTAGTTGCAGTCATTTTTGTTGCTAAGAAATTAGTGATCAACTTTTTGGCGCCGTTGCCGGGGACTGATTAGAAGTTTCTTTAATATTTTCGATAGGACTTAGTAGTACTTCAGGCGTTTACTGTTTCTTTTTATTTTTATTTTTCTAATTCTCATTTTTTTTCAGGCACTGCATACGATGGCTACTAATGAACAGATTCGTGCTCTACAGGAGCAGCTGCAACAGCTATTGGACGCTCAAGCTGCTAAAGAGGCTCATAAACAACCAGCCATCAATGAAGCGTTCATTCCGCAGTATGTGTATCAGGAGCCCCCACGAGTGAATGTTAACAACTTTGAGCTGAAAACGGGTTTGATCACAATGGTCCAACAGAGCCAATATGGTGGACACGCGATCGAAGACCCTAATGCGCACCTGGCGCATTTCCTAGAGCTGTGTAGCACGGTGAAGATGAATGGTGTCCCCGATGACATTATCCGTCTTCGTCTTTTTCCCTTCTCACTGCGGGATAAGGCGAAGTCGTGGTATCATACGCTGCAGCTGGGAGAGAATATCGTGTGGGAGGATTTGGCTCATGCATTCCTACGCAAGTTTCATCCGCCTGGCCTTACGTTGAAACTGAAGATGGACATTGTGCAGTTCCAACAGTTTGAGGGAGAAAAGCTGGCAGATACATGGGAGAGGTATCAAGAGAAGTTGAGAAAGTGTCCGAGCCACGGATTTGATGAAGACACGCTCATTATCATGTTCTACAATGCTTGTGGAGAGCGTACAAGAATGCATTTGGACACAGCTGCAAGAGGTTCGCTGCTTCAGAAAGGCAGTTCAGAGGCTTGGAACATCATAGAGAGTATGGCTGCTACGAGTTTTCAATGGCCATCCGAGAGAGTACAATTGAAAAAGGTGGCAGCTGCGCCCAGTTCTGATCCTATGGCAGCAATGGTTACTCAACATGCAGCGATGGCTACACAGCTGGCAGAGCTGACTACTAAGATCAATGAATTGAATGTTAAATATCCTAAGCAAGCTGTGAAAGACCCATCAGGCGTGGAAAACGTCAATTATATCAATGACAGAAATTATGGGAATTTTCAGCAAGGACAGCCAGGAGTATATCGCAGAGGTCAGCAGTATCTGCCGAGTCAGCAGCAGTTCCAACCAGGAGGACGCCCGCATCCGAATCTTTCTTATTCAAATCCCAACAATGTTGTGCAGCCTCCACCTGGGTTTTCTGTGTCAAGCGGAGGAGTTATAAATAAGCCGAAGAAAGTAACACTGGAGGATATGATGCAGCAGATGTTAACAGAGATGTCTAGCATGAATACAACTGTTAATTCAAGGATAACTAATTTGGAGTCTCAAGTGGGAAATATTGGGAATAATTTTTCATCACTGTCCAAGCAAGTGCAGATGTTGGAGACTCAAGTTGGTCAGATTGCCAACCAAGCAGCTGCGCAGCACAAGTCGGGCCAATTCCCGAGCAACACTACTGTCAATCCAAAGGGCCAATGCAATGCTATTTTCGATGGCACTCTGTCTCCAAAAGACAGGAGGATGAGCAAGGAGAACGAACAACCAAGTGAGGAACCATACAAATCTCCTATTCCACTTAGGGAGTACATCCCAAAAGCTCCATTCCCCCGTAGTCTGATGAAGAGGGAGGTGCTTGAAGAGCAATGTGCTGTGAAGCCGAGCAAAAAGTGTAACGCAATTCAATTGAGAAGCGGGACAGAGTAGCGGGATCATCCAGAGCAGCGGGACGGCAAGGATGCCAAGGAAAACAAGCTGGAGATCTCCCATTGCAAGAATGAGAAAAAAGTTGTCAATCCCGAGGAGACAGAGCATAGATGTATAGTGGATGAACTAGAGAGACTACTTGAAGAATCGGACCGACGTGCACAGCCTCAAATTCTCTCACAATTGCAGGATCCCAAGGATAAAGAAGAAAAGGCAATTGTTCACACCAAGAAGATGGGGGATGAGAATAAGAAAATCTCGCAGGCGAAAGCTGTATGCACTGAGCTGCCAATGAAGCTACTTTCAAAGAAGAAAGATCCGGGTAGCTTCACCATTGAGTGTGAAATAGGAGGAAAGCTCTTTCCCGAGGCTCTATGTGATTTAGGGGCTAGTGTCAATGTGATGCCCATCTCTGTTTTCAAGCGGCTGGGAATTGGAGATCTCAAGCCGACCTCGATGGAGATTCAAATGGCGGATAGATCAAGAGTAAAGCCGAGAGGAAAGCTTGAAGACATCTTTGTGAAGGTTGACAAGCTCGTCTTCCCTACGGATTTCTTGGTCCTCGATATTCCTGAAGATGCAAATCCGCCGTTGATTCTTGGTCGATCATTCTTAGCTACGGGGAGGGCTATGATAGATGTGCCCAATGGAAGCGTCGTCTTTCACGCAGCTGATGCACATGAGTCCTCTGTCTCTGTTCGTGTCAGGCGATCTATCACGCTCGCTGCGTTTGATGTTCATTGAGATCATGAGGTATCGTCGAGCTCTAGACGTTAAATTAAGCACTTGTTGAGAGATAACCCAACCGTTTTTGTTTTGTCTTTCTTTCTTTCAGTTTCGTTTTGTTTCTTTTTGTTTTGTTGTTTTGTTTGGGTTTTTAGTGCGGTGTTGAGCTTGGAAGTTGCGAGAGATCGCGCTTTGTTCATACCACCGCCGTGGAACAGGTGTTTCTCTGCCGGATTTCTGGAGGTCTTCCTGTCCAGAGCAGCCGCTCTCTTCGCTGCCCTGTCCAGCGCAGCCACTCTTTACTCTGCCCAAGGTCACAAACCTTTTCACCGCCTCTCACGATGGTTCAGCTTTTCATTGCCGATAATCAGGGGCATTTTCTACACTCTTCGTATTTCTTTTATGCCCTGAGGACATGGCATGCTTTAAGTGTGGGGGGGTGTTTTGTTGCTTATATTTTTCAAAAATTGGGTGAGATCAATCTTTCTACGCTTAGTTTTTGGTCTTCGAATCTTGCTAATTTTTATGAATTTGTGGAAGAGAAGATGGTTTTCGATGTGCATTTCGGGTTTGTGTTTTTGTGGTGGTTATTCTTATTTTACTTTAATATATGTTTCTTGATTGTGCAAAGAATTATGAGTTTTGTTGCAACACTTTTGTAAGTTAGTAAAACGTGATTTGTCCGGTAGATGCTAGAAGGAGTGTTGTCATTGTGACTGCCTACGATCATATCTTATCTGTGAAAAATGAAAAAGTTGGACGAATTGCCAACTCTGAAATTGCCAGCTCTGAAACATCTGGCCTGTTCTGAAAAGTGGCAGCTCTGAGTCTCTGCTCCTCTAGTCTAACTATAAGCATGGGAAACCACGTGAAAAGACTTTGGATTACATCCAAATGGTTCTATTTCATGAATTATGGCTCAACTGTCGAAAATTCTAAGCACACAAAGTGTGAAAAAATGGGGATATCGATTATAAAGGCGATCACATTAGGGAATTCACTTCTAGCGGAGAATTGAGTCTGATCGAATTACTTGCATTACTCTTTTGTTGCTTCTTAAACTTTGAGTTACTTGCTTGATCGAGAGATGTGTGTTGATTGTAAAATTTTGAATTGACTTTGTGAATGTTTGGATGGAAATGAACATTATTGAAATCAATCTCTTCCTAGGATTCATATAGATTTTGCTTGAGGACAAGCAAAAGGCTAAGTGTGGAGGAGTTGATTTATGCTTAAATTGCTCTATTTTTAAGGGTTTGTATGTGCGTATTTTAAGATAATCTTCTGAAAATTTGTGCATTTTATGGTGTATTTTATGCTTTGCAGGAGATTTAGGCTTTCGAGATGGAAGAATACAGTTTTGGAGAATTTTGGATGAATTTGGCGTTTTCTAGGTGTTCTGGTCTCCAGAGCAGAGGAACCGACATCTCCAGAGCAGAGAAATCACCATTCCTCTGTCGTCAGAGAAATCAAAGACCAGAGCAGCGAAGTTCCAGTGCAGCGAAATCAAGAAGCCAGAGCAGAGGAATCACCCATTCCTCTGCAGAGAAGCGCCAGCATCAGAGAAGTAAAGTCCAGCGCTCAATAGTCAGGGAAGTGAAAAGTCAGAGAAATCACCATCTCTCTGGCGAAGACAGAGCAGAGAAATCATCATTTCTCTGGCGACCCATTCCGCTGGCGACCCATTTCTCTGGCGAGGTCAGAGAAATCATCCGTTCCTCTGGCGAGAGCTGCGAATTCGGCAAGAGTGGGAGTATTTTCTAGAGCGCGCATCTAGCTGGAGAGTTGCCTTATTTTACACGATTCTATTACCTTTAGAATTCTACTTTGCATGGCAACTTCCATGGTGATCGAAGGAAATCTGAAAACTATAAATAGGTCCTCTTTTGACCTATTCAGAACACACGCAACATTCATATTTCAGTTTTATAGCTTTAGAATTTTATTGTTTTCCAGTTTTCAAGGCTTGGATCAAGATTGAATATTCAAGCCGCTACAATCGTTTTCATTCAGTTTTTATTTAATTTAGTTTTTACAATTGCTTTCTTATTTATTATGTTTATGTTTTATTTCAGTATGTCTGGCTAGTTTCGTTTAGCTGATTCTAGGGTTTGTAAATAGTTGATTGAATTTATGTAATTTATTTGTTAATACCTTTGTGCCTTCCAGTTTATGATTCATAATTCCTGGTGCTTAATTTCTTGTGAATTATCTGATCAATAGTTTGCATGTTTAGCTATTCGGTTTGAGACCTAGCGGAGATAACTGTTTAGCGGATTCAGGAATGTATGATATGATTTTAACCTTGAGACCTAGCGGAGATAGGTGGATCATAGGGAGCTATTCTTATGAGCTATTGGGAGTTAGTAGATTTTCTTGAGACCTAACGGAGATAGATAATTTACTAATCTACGATTGTTGCTGCTCTAGCGAGAGTGATTGATTAATTAAGTGATCTCTCATCGTAACTGGATTAAACTGGTACATAGGATTAATAGATTGATTGCGTAGATTTAGTTAATGAATTTACTACTCTAGGATCAGTTGTCTTTCATATTTGATTTCGTCTACGTGCTTTTATTTATTGCTATTTGCGTTTTAGTTCAAGTCAAGCAATCTCTACTTTCGTTTGTCTGTCTACTGTTATAGTCTGTTTAGAAGATAGCTAGAGTTATTTCATTTTTTCAGTCCCTGTGGATACGATACTCGATTACTTGTTGCTTGCTACAATTACCTGTGTTAGTTGCAGTCATTTTTGTTGCTAAGAAATTAGTGATCAATTTGCCACAGTTACCACGAGATGAAGACATGAAGATGATAAATATAACAAGTAGAAGGACAAGTAAATGTTAATTTAGCAAGAGAGTAGGGCAATTTAACAAGAACAATAATTCATAAAAAAAATGGATGAGAAGTAGAGAAGAGAGTCCCCCCCCCAAAAAAAAGAGAGAGAAGAGAGTTTAGAATTGTTAATACAAAGATTTATTTATGGCGCGTGCCATGCACTGTTAAATAAAAAAAGTAAATATTTTAAATCTGTAACGACTATTTTAGTTTTTTTTTTTGGAAATAGTTGTTTGTAAACCGCTCTCCCGTCCTCCCCCCCCCCTAAAAATTCATTTGAGCATTATTTCGTCCTATTCAATCGTAGTTGAAATAATGTAATTTTTAAAAAATTATTATAGGATTTTTTTAATTATTGTATAGTTGAAATTTAAATTTAATGAAATATTTTTATTTTTAAAATTTAATATTTATTTTAATCTACAAATACATTTAAATTAGTGAAAATAAAAATGAATTTTATGCTTAAGAGCCCCCACTGTCGAGGATGAGCTCTATAGATGTGGGGACCATTTAAGAGCCCCTTAAGGAGCTTGCTGGATGGAGATGCCCTAAGAGCATTTTCAATGCAGGAGCTTCTTTGGGGCTCTATAGAGAGTCACCCCCTCCATATTGGGGAGCTCTATAGATTATTCATTTCATATTTTAAAAATTGAATTCTAAATAAAACAAACCTCAAATTTTAAAATAAAAAATTATAAGTAAAACTAGTGGTTTTATCCTTAGTGTTTCGCATTCTCCTCCAACATTCGGTTATGTATGGCTAATTGAGTTGCCCCATTCGCGAAGTGTGGAGGGCATCGGCCACATTGCACTTTGTTTTATTTATATTGTCGAGCTTCTCAACAGTTTTTTTCTATTATATAGACGAGAATTATTGTAGTGGTTCGTGATTTCTCCCCAATACACGAGCGCCTTTTCAGATGTACCCTTGACAATGTTGGGGCTAGCCTCGGCACATAGGTTAAAAAATTAGCTATGTCTCATGTGGAGTGTAGCCAACGAGTGTCTTCATTGTTTTGGGTGGTGCAGAAATCTCAACGACTTTGTCATCTTGAATGAATTGAGTTTCGTTCAAGTTGATAGCCTCAAGGCATTAAGAGTTGAACGTGTTGGATAATTGAGAATATGGCGAAAAGCCGAGAAGAAATGAATTTGGGATTGGTGGCAAACCCGTTTGGTTGGCGAATGTGTTTGTGAGTTTTTGTGCGAATTTGCCTTGATTATTTTGTGAAGAATAATGCACTTTTAACTTATTTTTATGGATTGTGTGACGTTTTTATGAGGATTTGCCTTATTATTGGTGTTTGGTTTGCAGGGGTGAATGTTTAAGCTTTTTGTGAAGATTTCTTGAAGAAGGACCCCACAACTGCGCCCCTTGCTGTGGTCGCACCCTGCCAACGCCAAGCTCTTCAAAACTCCACCCCGCGATCAGGATCGCGCTTCTATTGTGCTCATTACCTCTCTGATGTGTATATTTTAGTTGTTCATATTCTTTGATTTTTTGTGCTTTAATAAAATTTAATATACACAATTAGGTGAATTTTATTACAGGAATTAAAGAGATTGATGTTGATAGAGTCGAGTGAAATGAATAGAAGAAGAAGATATTTTTGGTGCAATTTTTGACAAACCCGAAAGACACAAGAAGTGACGATGCTTGAGTTTGGAGTTTATTTGTTGTTTTATTCCTAATCCATTAATTTAGTGGGCTAGAAATTAAATCAAGTCTTTTTGCCCATTAATTTGTTAGGGGTTTGATTGATGACATGGCCGGAGCTTATTTAATGAGATTGGGAGATGAATTAAGACTTGACTTTTCTTTTAGGTATTGGATTGGCGGCTAGGTATTAGGGATTAGGGAGTAGTATATATTAGAAATTAGTTTAGTTGGAGACTCACGTGTTACTTTCCTAGACTAAGAATTAGGCGAAGAAATTTTTATTCTTCTTGTTTTTGGGAGTTGGCGGCTGGACAAGGAACTTGTGGCAAACGATTTTCTTGATTTTAATTGTGGTGACTTTTCTTATTCGAATTGCAATTTATTTTCTTATTCTATATTCATCTTTATTTATTTGATTGTTTCTAGTTTAATATGAATAGTTAATTTCTTAATTCGACGAGAATAATGAAATACTGATTTAATATCCGTGAGACCTAATTGTTCATATAATTGATTTCGATTTATTCCTTGTGTTTAACGACAATTCCGATTTCATTTAAGTCTGGCCAACTTAGGTTTAATTGGATTGAAGTCAATTGATTCCTCCAATCCGTAATTGTTGGAATAAGGATGATTAGTGATAAAGCTATCATGTTCGTAGTAGGGATAAATTGGTAGACGAATTATTATTTGCGTTATTGGGTAATTTGTCTAAGTCGTGTTCCCTCATCTTAAGGCTATTAGAATATTAAATCTAGGTCTAGCGTCTCCAACTAGGTTATATTTTAATAAGGGAAATAGGCAGGTCTGGCGTCTCCAGCTGTCTATCGACACAGTAAGTAGGAATTGGGGTACGTCCGTTGTGTTCACGATATCCTATAACTGGTTGGTTAATAGGGATTAATTTATCTTTGCGTCGATGAACGGAGTTATTAAATTAGTATGGATTTATTCAAGCCGAGTTACCTTTCTTTGATTGATTTCCAGTAATTGTTTATATGATTTATTTGCCTTCTTAGTTAATTAATAATTCTCTCAATTTTAAGGCGTGGTGGCTACACCAATTTTAGATCTTTAGGAATTTGAATGTTGTTACCCGTTCTCTGTGGTTCGACCCTGCTTGTTACTATACTATACTAATTCTTGGTAGAATTGCAGGAATTATTTGGTGGTATACGATGCCCACCACTTTCTGATGTGCCTCTCAGTCACTATCTCTCTAGATTGTCGAAGTCACCCTTCGAAAGTTGGGCCCACGACCTTCTTTTCAGCCGCACTTGAGCATTTGGGCGCGAATTCTCCCACTTTAGGAGCTGCCATCGCGGCCTATCCCACGTCCACGGTACGGGATGATCTTTGGTGATTTCTCTAGCACATTTTTCGTGGTTAGAAAAGTTGAGCTCTGGCTTAATATCCGATTTCGACACTTTGGAATAACCTTTCACTACCAAATTTTAAGATAATTTTTTGAGCATCCGTTTATTACGCTTAGAACACTTTAGATTAAGTAGATAGAGATTTCTCCTTTGACGAATTCTTCTGTAAGTTTATTTATTTCTACTCTAGATTAACATAAGATTTTATGGTTTTGTTGAGAAATAATTTTTTGTTGGGTCCCGGAGGATCACTGAACTGGTGTATGGGGGGATACACCAGTTGGCTATTTTCGAAAATTCTTTTGTAAAACTGAAGTGAGTATCAACTGATACTGAAAGAGTATAGACTGAAGTCAACAGTCAAAGATATTTCAATTTAGAAAGGGGTTTAGACTGATACTGAAATTGTTTCAGTATTTGATTTCAGTTCAGGCACAGAGCATAAACTGATAATCCACGTAAGGTTTCAGTCTAGAATATGAAATTAGATGAGTGTTATAAATCTTACTAACTATCCAAGGACTCGTCAGTTAGACTGATAACACTAGCAGCGAAAATTAAACTTTAGAAAAAGCCTTTGTGATTAACACTTTGTCAGTTTTGAAGTTTCACTTTTCAATTAACCAGTTTCAGTTTGATAAGGAGTTTGAACACAACAGAAGAAAAGAATTAACTGAAAGCGATAAACAACACATCAATTTTTACGTGGTTCAGAAAATAAGTTCCTACGTCCACGGCCAACTGATCAAACTGACAATCACTCTGGGCTTGTGCTTATGGGTGCACAACAAACCTTAAACTGAAACAACTAGGATTCAGTGCCAATACACTGGATTGAATTTCTCATCTCCTTCTCAGCTCGTAGTTGCAAGGACAACACACATTTTGCTTGCGGGGGCTAAGAACTCTTGTGTTCAGACAACAGTCTAGAACTCTCTCTCAACGCTCTTTTGAAAAGGGTTCGAATACCAACTAGATTACTGAGAACATGCTCTTAGTAATCAAAATTTAGGCTAAGGATTTACAATAAATTTGCCTAAGATTGTAAAAGAATTTAAGTAATCAGTGAACTGATTTGGCTTTTGATATTCTGTTCTTCGATTCAAACTTTGGAAAACAGTGTGTAGGTTGAGTTGTAAATTTGGCAGAGCTTCAGCTTGAGTGTTTGAATCGGTGAAGATTGAAGATGATCCTCGAGCTCTATTTATAGGCGAGGTCTTGAATAGATCCGTTGGTGAGACTGTGAGATGGTCTTCAAGAATTCGGCCGTTGTGAGACAGATTTAAATCTTCAGCTGAGGCTTCAATCTTCGAGGCTCCTGATAGGTTGAGAAAACGGTGTCCTTAGCAGTAGGAGCATGGTGCTTCTGAAAAGTTAGCACGAAATAGAAAACTCTGTACAGACGAGGACGATCTTCATATCTTCGCATTTAATGCAACTGTACTTGGCGTGAATACGTGGCTTGTCTTGAACTTAAGTCTTCAGTCCGAGGAAGAATGTCTACTGATACTTGATTTATGTATCAGTCCGCTATTTTCACGTGGCCAGCACATTGATTCAGTCATAACTGAATCTTTAGTGAAAATTCATCCTTCAAAATACTTTAGTATTTTGACTTCATCATTTTCAGTTCCAATCTTCAGTCAAGTGTCTTCAGTTCTTTGATCTTCAGTCCAGCAGTCTTCAGTCTTCATACTTTAGTCTAGCTAGTAAACTGAACTCTAACACTTGAGTTCAAAAAGTTCTAGTCTAGTGAAGGAAAATCTAAGGGTTTTGGTATCATCAAAACTAGGACAAGGACATTTCATTAATTTTTCAACATTTCTTAAGTCTTTCTGAATGTTCATGTTAGATTAATTGTCGCTTATGATTTAGTTTATTGCCCAGGTAATTGATGCCCTTATCGTTGGTTTATCTTATTGAATCACTGTTTTCTTGAACCCTAGGTTAAAACCCTATTTTATATGCTTTTATCTATTGCTTCTTCATAGTTGAACGTCTAGGTAATTTTATTGCTTTCTTTTAACTATGCATTAGTTAATTGCAGAATGAGTGCCAGACCTAAACTGAGTTAAGAGTGTTTAGGATTTATCAATTTTTGTGTGTAGCATGAATGATAGCCATGTTTAACTTTTCTTGTGTATACGACTTTTGTTGACTTACCACACTAGAATGAAGTCGTACTATTGTGGGCGACTTTAGGTGTAATTAGTCGAAACAAAGAACCAATTGTTCCATTCACGGTCCTTTTTTTGGAAAAATAAATAATAATAATAACAAAACTTGAATTGGAAGAAGAAGAAAAAAAAGTACTAGAGATTTAGATGTGGTGTAAAAATGAATGAAAGTAGGGATATTTATAGGAGAAATTAGATTAAAAAAAATACTAAACAATATTTTTTTTCCAATGACTAATTTAGAAAATAAAAAAAATCAAATGGTAGAAAATCATTATTATTTTTGTTTTTTTTAATGAGCACGTGCAATTGATTCTTCGCACCGGGCTCACCCCTTACGCGCCCTCTCAAGCCTGCAAGCTCGATAATGGAGATGGGCTTGGTTGTGCGCGACTCGAGCCCACCCAGCTATCCCCATTACAAATGCTCTAAGTACTTTATAAGTTGAAGTATCTACTTTTTAATAATTAAGTTACATTTTCAATATTCATGTATAGTAAATGATAAAATGATTTTGTTTTCAAACTATATAAGGTATATTTTTCACTAGAGAGAGCAATTAGATTGGTAATCAAAAAATAATGCGAAGTTAAAATTCGAATAATAAAATGATGCATTTTTTCATATTTTCACATCTAATAATAATAGTATCATGTCATGTCCTTCGAGGATGGCTATTGTTGGGAACTTAATGAAATATCATAACCCTTGTTTTGATGATACCAAAATTCTTAGGTTTTCTTTGTAATAGACTAGAACCTTTCGAACTCAAGTGTTGGAGTTCACCCTCTAGTTTAGCTTGTGTTCTGAAGACTGAAGACCGGAGGAATGAAGAATGAAAAATGAAGGACTAAAGACTGAAGAACTCGACTGATGTTCGCGATTAAAGGCAGAGTCAAATACTGATATTTGACTAAATGAGTTTCTCAACTGAAGAATTAGTTATGACTGATTCATCTAATGCTGGCTACGTGGAATCAGCAGACTGATACTAAAGTCAAGTATCAGTTGACATTCTTCCTCGAACTGAAACTCCAGCGTTAAAAGGAAGCCACGGACACAAAGTACAGCCGCATTAAATGCAGAGATACAGAGGATCGTCCTTTCTCTTCAAAGCATTCCTTTTTGGTGATTACCTTTTCAGAGGCGCCTTACCTCTTGTACCTGAGTAGCATTTTCTCACCAAACAAGGAACCTCGAAGATTGAAGCCTCAACAAAATTCGAATTACTCTCCAACAGATGAATTCTTGAAGACCATCTCCGCCAACGGATCTATTCAATACCTCTCCTATAAATAAAGCTCGAGAATCACTTCAATCTTCACCGATTGAAATACACAAGTTGAAACGCTGCCGAAATCGCCACTCAGCCAATCAAAGCCTTCCAAAGTTTAAATCGAAGAAGAGAATCCCAAAGCCAAAATCAGTCCACTGCTGATTGCATATATTCTCTTAGAACCTTAGGCAAATATTGTTTATCCAAAGTCTAAGTTACTGATTACAGAGAACCTGTTCTCTGTGATCTAGTTGGTAGTTTTCGAACCTCCTTTCAACTGAGCGAAAAGAGTGTTTGAGTTGTGTGGAGTTTAGACCAGTGTTCTGACTCCAAAGAGATCTTAGTACCCAGTGTTGTTTGTCAGTGTGATCAACTGATTAACTGCAAAGTGAAACATAAACCTGACAACGTGTTAATCACAAAGGCTATTTCAAAAGAAAAAAGTTTTTCGTTGTCAGTGTTATAAGTCTAACTGATAAATATTCGGATAGTTAGTAAGATTCATAACACTCATCTCTTTTATATCTAAGACTGAAGCCTTGCTCATATCAATTAAAGTCTTGGACTTAACTGATATCTCTTTACTGAAGAGAGATTCAGTATTAGTCTACCACCTTTGGAATCAAAGTTTTCAGTAACTCTTTCAATAGTCAAAAGGTTGTGTGTGTTGTTTGAAAAATAGTCTATAGGTGTATTCTCCCCCCCCATACACCTATTCTAGACCTTCCGGGACCTAACAGCTATATATCCAATTAAAACTATCATTAGGTCATGTTTGGAAGGCAAGATAAACCTATGATAGGATACATGTATGAGCTATAACTACCGTTCGGTATCCTAGATCGCTATTACGAAGACCTGAGATAGGGCAAGGGCCCGATAAAAAAAATTGTTCATCTTTAGACAAGAGATCGGGTCTTCCCCTCCGATAGATTTCACTGCGTTGAACAATAGTCAAGATAATAAAATTTGCAACCAAATTACCTTTTTCATTGCTGAGAACTTGTCGGTCAGGCGGCGGAATTCCAAAATCGACGACAACAAGAAGCTTTCGTCCAAAATCGACGACAACAAGATATCAAGAAGCTTTTGCCCCGTTTCATTTTCTGATTTTTCTGTTTTTATTTTTTATTTTTATTTTATATTTTCATTTTAAAATTTTTGTTTTCCTTTTTTTTCAAGTTGTGTTTTTCAGGCGATGAGTTCTTGTGAGTGACAGTATGTTCAATTGAGTGCATTTTCCTGGTTGTGTTCTTATGTTTGTGAGAGACAAAAGATTTGGGTGTGGATGGGTGTCCAGTGACTAGAGAAAGAAATAGAGATGAGGGGTGTATTGCGGTAGAATAGTGAGAGAGGAAGAGATGAGGTGAAGTCTATGCCATAAATCTACTACTCCCTCTGTCCCGCTGAGCTTGAGGTGTTTCTTTTGGCACGGGAATTAAGGAGCCATTGTTTAGTTATTTAAGTATGTTTGTAAATTTGTGGTTAAGTAGTTATTTATAAATTTTAAAATAATTAAATCTGAAAAAAAAATATTCAAACCCCCCCAATCCGTCTCACCCCCCCACCACCACCAAGCATCGGTCTTCCTCCATCCACAACCGCCATTGGTCTCCCTCCCTCACCCCTTTTCTTAAGCTCACCTCTTTGTTCTCCTCTCTCAAACCTAAATCCCCAACTTCCAGCCTCCACCTTCTTCTTCGATTTTCGACGAAGAACAACAAGAAACCACCGCCGTTGATTCTGGTTCAAAGCCTTCCTTTTCCTCTCTTGCTTCGACGACAACAACAGCTAGGCAATGGTGGAGAAATGGTGGAGGAACGATTCTGATCAAAGAAAATTGAGGAGAAAATGTGAAGTCGAAAAATGGGTTAGGGCTTGGGAGAAGCCCAATTGCTAAATTGAGTTGATTAAAAAAATAAGGGGTGTTATTAATTTTATTAATTAGAGTTTTAAATTACTTAATTTTTGCCAAAAAAGAAAACGACTCATGCTCGTTGGGATGTCCCGAAAAAGAATACGACTCAAGCTCGACGGGACGGAGGGAGTATCATTTATCATAGTAGAGCAAAAATTAATCAATCACTGGTAGGTATGTCAAACTCGTGTCCAGGCATGAACCATCTTCTCTCTAGCTAGCTACATCCATTTTGATTACATATATATATGTGTATATTATAAGTTTAGTATGAATGTTTGTACATGGAAGAATTTGTGGGCGGAGTTTGTGGGGAAGAATAGGGAGGATGCAGCGGTGGTGATAGAGAAAGAGAATCGGAAAGTGGATCTGATAGTTCTGAGAGACGGAACTTCAGTTACCAAGGATTTTCTGTTGCGACTGCCTCTGGGTTTGGGTCGAGGATCACGTACTCATCATTCGTATAACCATCGCCGATTAAGTGCTCGTTTGGTTCAAGTAGAGGAATGAAAGAGAATGAAATCAAATAAAGATGTGGAATAGTAACAATAACTATTACTTTTATCGGGTGTACTGGTTTAACAATGGAAATGAATCATTAGTAAGAATTCTCTTTCTTTTATTTCCCCTCTATTTTGAAGGGTAACAAATTGGGTCATTGGATTACCCTCAAGTAAAGGTAATGATTAACTTATCATCCAACCCAAATAACAAGTAATAAATTCAATTAATTAAATATCTTTCCAACCTCCAAAAACACTCAATCAAACATGGGATAAATCTTAATCATATTTCTCTTCATCTAGTGACTAGAGAAAGAAGTAGGGATTGGAGGAAGTGGGTTGTGGCAATATATATATATATATATATATATATATATAGAGAGAGAGAGAGAGAGAGAGAGAGGATGAAGGGGAGTCAATTTGACTTTTCTCTCTTTTTTTTAATTACTTATGTAAATTTATCTAAGATTAAAATATAATTTCTTAATTCAATTTAGATTTTTAAAAAATATTTAATAATTATAATTATAATTCAATCTAAGATTAAAGTTGAAATTTTATGTTTTTAAATTTAATTTTTTTGAATAATTAATGTATATTATTTTATGTTATTTTAAAATATATTTTATATGTATTATTTAATTTTGAGATTCACCATGTATCTGGAATGGATGAACATAATATTGTACACTCGCACATTAATATCGAAATTTGCGACCTGTTTATTTATTACTCTCTCTGTCCCACGAAGCATGATCAAGTTTCCTTTTTGGTTTGTCCCACGAAACTTAGCCAGTTTTTTTATATGGCAAAAAAATTAGTATCATTTATTCACCTTTTTATTTTTACACTTAACACATAAAATATCAATTTTATATTTTTTAAAATTGATGCCATGGCACGAAGGAAGTAAAAAATATAGACCAACTTTATTTTGGAAATTGATTATATTTACAGAGAGAGAGAGATATGGGTACTAGTGATGAGGTGTTGTTAGATTGAAAGGCTTAGAGAAAGACAAGATCGATAAAAGCCTGTGGAAATTGTTGCACCTAATATGGCCCTCTATTTATTGATGAAACAATTAAAAAAGAAATTCGAGATTGAAGATTCACTCCCAATTAACTTCTCTTCTCCTATCAAAAGACAAAACGAATGAATTCATAAATCGTAGTAGTAAAATATAATCTCTCTCTCTCTCTCTCTCTCTCTCCTCAGTGCAGTAGGGTGCATATGTAGAACTGCACGTGTGCAGCGTGTAGGTCTCAGACCCCATCATGGCTATAACCAGGGCGCACGGAACTATAGGCTGTGGGCCCCACTCCCCAATTCCTACTCTTTTTTTTTTTTTTTAAACTTATTGTTTTTCATAAATATACACTAGGTTTTTTTTAAACCTTACTAATCCAATTCGTTGTTACTCACAAATCACAATTATACTCGTACTTATGAATTCGTTGTTAGATTTAAGTCACGGTGTGCGGCTTCTTTAATTTTGGGATGAAGAAATAATGCCAATTAAATGTAATTTGACATAAGTACTTTTCGGTTTATGTGGATTTGCATTTTCATTCTATTTTGTCCGATGTCAATATTATTGACAATTTAATTTAAGCCTTTGTGTTTATAGAAAGTAATACTCCTTTCATCCATAAAAATTATTATTTTTATTTGTCTATGTCTATGAAGATATTTTCATATTTAATATATTTCTCACTATATTTTAAATTTTATCAGATTTAATATTTACAAAAATAATAATTATTTAACACATTATTTTTTCATAAACGGATGAACTATTATACTAATAATCAAATTACATGAATTATAGTTACTATCCCAATACAAATATTTATAGGCATGATTTTGTTGATAATCTCAACATGCAATTCTTATAATATGGTTACCATATACAGTTAAACATGTTATTCGATACAAAATACAATATACTTTAATATATTAAATCTTTTAGTATATAATAATCAACATTTAGTATTACTCGGTTCAACTTTCTCCCCATCAATTCCCTTGGTAACCAGTGCGTGTCTCAGTGTGTATATATATATATATATCTGCTGCTCAGCATATAAAGAAGCAATCTTTCGAATAATTAGCAGAAAACATTTTCGAATTTCTTGAAATCATCAAAAAGTCCGAGAGGAGATGGAGTGGTTAAGTTTGGAAGGGTACTGGGCTTTGATGGCGATTTCAGTGTGTGTAGTGTGTGTGTGGGTGACGAAGAAGAGAGAGGAAAAGGGTGTTTTAGAGAGTGATGGAGAGCGCTTCGTGGTTCCAAGAGGGAGCTGGGGTTGGCCATTGATAGGGGAAACGTTTGAGTTTATTGCATCTGGTTACACCTCCACGCCCGTCAGCTTCATGGAAAAGCGCAAATCTCTGTGAGAAACTCTCTCTCTCTCTCTCTGCCTTTTGTGGGTTTTGCTACACACACATGTGTGCGTGTTTGTCTGTATATACATATCCTCATGTGTGCGTGTTTCATGGCGATGGGTGAACACACACACACACACACACAGTGTTCTATACACTGTGCTGTGTGTGTGTGTGTTTTGGTGGAAAGTTTGATTGAGATTGAAACTTGTCAATGAGAAGACGGAAAAGTTCCACCATCTTCTTTTTTGTGGGGGCGAACTAAGATATACATATCTATCAATATTTTATGATAGGGATGATTTTACATTTTTGAAATTGGAATCTTATTCTTCTTCTTCAATCAACGCTTACAATTTGATTTATTCCGACATACTGCGATCAATCATCAAAGTTCAATGAAGTGCAAAGTCATAACACCAAATCATCTGCTAAAAATGCTACCAATCAAGAGAATTCTTGATCTAAAATGAGACAAAAAAAAACTCCCTTTTTTGGGAAAAATAAAAAGAATATTATGAAGGATTATTCATCTTTAAGGTGGAAAAGTTTCTCTGCATTATCCATAGTGAACTAATTTTCTAAAGCTAGGAAAAATAGATAAAAGATTTCTATACATGGTTAAATAATATCCACAATGTTTTGGAGAAGAACAAAATGTCATTTTCTTTTCTTCATTCTTAGTTTTGTTTGATTGATTTGCATGACTTGACATGCCTCCGACCCCTGACCCCTCCACCACCACCACCTTCATCAACGATTTTCATTCTCATTAATTTCATATATTGTGTCGGCCTTAATTAAAATATTAAATATAAAAAATAAAATAAAAAATCATGTGCTAGTTTAACAGTGTGTGTCAGTAGCTTATGATTCAAACTATTAATACTTCATAATATAAATGTTGTTGCAATCTTGCAAATGATAATTGTTAATCACTTCTTGTAGTTGTTGTATTTTTTCATTGATTCTATATGTAGTGTAGTTAATTTGGTGCAGTATGTATGGCTTGTTTCAAACTACATTCAATCTGTTTAGTACTCAGAGTTTATTATGTGCTTATGTTGGCAAAAGGGTATTATCAGAAAAAATATAAGTTTAGAGATGAAGCTCGTTTTATGGGTCGTACTTTAAATGTTGCACATCAATGATCCAAAGTATTTCTTTGATATGAAGGGAAAAAATTGTCAGCTTGCATCAGAGTGTTGATTATGTAGAACTTAGATATAGGGACAAACTAGTATCTCAATTTGTTGTATGGCGTAATTTCTCGTGTCTGGACACTTTCGTGCTATAATCTTGTATTCTTGCCAAGAAATAAGAGGTTAGAGTTGCCATTTATTTATCTCTCGACTTGTTAGGTATGGAGGTGTTTTTAGAACACACATTCTGGGGAAGGCCATCGTCGTGTCCACTGATCCCGATGTGAGCAAAGTGATCTTACAAAACCACGGGAATGCCTTCGTACCTTGCTATCCTAAATCCATTACTGAACTACTAGGAAAATCCTCGATTCTCCAAATCAATGGTGCTTTGCACAAGAGGCTGCACGCTCTGATTGGAGTTTTCCTGAAATCAACCCAACTCAAAAACAGGATCACTAGAGATGTCGAGAAAATTGTTCGCCTCTCCCTCTCGTCTTGGATGGACAAAAGTTGCCAAGTGTATGTGCAAGATGAAACCAAAAAGGTCTGGCTTTTTATCATCTTTCGTGTGTTATCTATCTGAAATGGAGTGATTGAAACAAAGTTTTTTTTTTCTCCCCAAATAATGTGGCAGATTACATTTCAAATTCTTGTCAGAGTGCTAATGAGCATTGGTCCAGGTGATGAGATGGAGTGTCTAAAGAGAGAATTTGAAGAATTTATCAAAGGCCTCATTTGCTTACCCGTTAATCTCCCCGGGACGAGACTCTATAAGTCTTTGAAGGTATAACTGCTTTTGACTTTACATGTGCGCAGAATCAGCATTTTGTTGACAGTCTGAAAAGAGAATGTTACAAAGTCTTTTGCAATGTTGTTAAATGCTGTTCTTTTCGAACAGGCAAAGGAGAGACTGTTGAAAGTGGTAGACAAAATTGTAGAGGCACGAAAAACGGCTATGGAGGAAAATGAAGAGAAAGTGCCGCCAAATGATGCAATTGACGTGCTACTACGCGACAGTGGGGAGTCAGACGGGATCCCTCTTGATTTTATCAGTGGGAATATTATAGAAATGATGATTCCAGGAGAAGAGACGGTGCCAACAGCTATGACCCTAGCAGTTAAATTCCTCGTTGACAACCCTGTCGCCTTAGCGCATATGGTGGTACGTATGCTCTTATTTGATTTCAAGATTTGACGGCGACCTAAAACTATATGTTTTTTTGTGTTTGGAGGTTTCATTAGCTAACAAATTTAAGAACATCTAGGAAATAGAACTTTTATTTTGATGTTTGAGATTTCTTATACGAAAATGATACATAATGGTATTGGCTTACTCAAAACGTGCAAATGGTGCTCGTAATCTTTATCTTTTTACAGGAATGCTACTTTTGTGCAACTTAGTCCATCTAGCTAGGCGGGCCTCATTCCTTTTTAGCAAGTTATGCTAAGAAAAGCTTTCATCTATCCACATACTATTATGCTTATAGTAATATGTCACGCAATGATTTCTAGCTATAATTAGCATTTGGAGTATGATGTATGTTATTTAGCTGAGAATAGTCAAATTAGAAGTTTCACACAGAAATGCACTATTGTATAGTTTACAACATTTAGCGTGAGATACATCTTAATTTTCATAAACAATATGATTTTATTCATGATTGTTTGACGTCTTTGTACAAAACAAACTGTTGGGATCCCTTGCGTGAAGTGGGTCAACAAGGTCAACCCGCGTCTATGATTGTGAGAATCATGGCTTTTCAAGTTGCTACATTATTTCTTGGTGAACGTATGTATTCACGTGGGCGATAATAATGTGTGTTGCCCACATGTTTTATGAATGATGGCATGCTGCAATTTTTTACCGAGAAAATTTGAGAAATTAAGCTTGATAGTGAATGTATTGGTTCTCGTCCTTGTATGTTCTATTTTACGTATATGTTGTTGGACTTAAAAGTATTGTCATATCGTGATTACATGATGATGGCAGGAGGAAAACATGGAACTTAAAAAGCGAAAAATTAATTCAAGTGAAGACTACTCTTGGACTGATTATATGTCATTGCCGTTCACTCAAAATGTAAGTCTATTCATGTCAATAAATTTTTCTTAACTAAAAATTCGTTAAAATACCACAAATTAGTAGATTATTTCCATGAATTTTGCTAACTTGATACAATTTTTCTTTCTTGCTAGGTTATCAATGAAACATTGAGGCTGGCAAATATAATCAATGCAGTGTGGAGAAAAGCTCTCAAGGATGTCAAAATAAAAGGTTAATTCAAGGTTTTCAACTAACACCTAGTGTTCGTGTTTCATTTCTGAGTAATATTGTTTTTGCAGGTTACTTAATACCAAAAGGATGGTGCGTTTTGGCATCCTTCAGCTCCATTCACATGGATGAGACGAATTACGAGAACCCTTACAAATTCGATCCGTGGAGATGGAAGGTAACATGATTCTTGATCATCTTGCATCATTTTAAAGCTCAATTCAGTTCTCAGACATGCGCTTGTTATTCTCTAATTACATCTAATTTAAAGCGCATCTCATATTAAAATAATCATAATAAAAAATATAAATTGCTTAATTATGAAGCCTCATTTGTACCACATGTGTGTCTATTGTTCTTTTTCTACAGAAAATAGGAAGTGCTGCAAACAACAACATCTTTACACCATTTGGTGGGGGGCAGCGGCTATGTCCCGGTCTGGAACTTTCTCGCCTTGAAGTCTCGATTTTCCTCCATCATCTCGTCACAACTTACCGGTAAACAAAAGTACATTTTCAGTATGTCGAAATCAGTACTCAAGAATGCATGGTTGAAAAAGAAGGGTAGGTAAAATGAGCTATCGCCGTCTGTCCTCGTGCAGATTGTCTGCTGAGAGGGACGAGATAATCTACTTTCCAACGGTGAAGATGAAGAGGAAGCTTCCCATCACGGTCACGCCCCTTGACCAATGAATTCCCCACCCAACAAAAGGTCGGTATGAGCCACGTCCCCCAAACACCTTAAACTTGTTTAGGCAAGAGTCGGTATGCATATGTATAGACGCGGGCACACACTACACGAACTGCGTTGTCGAGTTAGTCGCACTGTCGTTGTCTCGAGTGATGGGACAAAATGGATGCAAGTGGAGAGGATGATGGAGATCTTAATTACTCTCCATTGTTGTTCTTCTCCTCTTCTAACTGAGCTTTTTTTTTATTGCAGAGATATTGAATTGGATAAGAACATTTGGAGTTGATTGTTAACCACACCAACTAGAGAGAGAGGTAGAAGGTGGTCCAGTCCCATGCTGTACGTTTTTATCGTTACTCCATCAATAATTGCGTGCTGAATTTCTCGTTGAATTGGACACGGTATCTTTAATTTGATTTTTTGTTTGTTTTATCATCCCATTGTTTAAATCAGGATTGATTAGCAACTTCTTTTTTGGTCTTTAAAGAAATTATCTCTTATGTATATATACCAAAATTACGAAATAAAAATTCCTTTAGCAAATATTGGTTCCATTGACTTGCTTTCTTGGATTAGTTTTCGATTGTCTAATGCAACTAGCATTTTATTTTTCAGTGCACCTTATTTGTACAATGCAAGGGACAAAAACTGTGTATCTAAAATTACTTTAAAAATTGCTACAATAATATCTCTCTGATTATAATACTATACATGTTTATTATTTAAATTCAATATTCTCAATTATTCACAATAAAGGGACAAGAACCTATCAAAAAACTGTGTATGCAGTTGATACGTTGCAATCACTCGTGGTCTTATTTTTCGAGGTCAATAATGTTACTAGAATATGGTTAAAATTGGTATATGATTTTTCTTGTTACATTTTATATATTATCACCGTTAAATGTAATGAAAAATATTGCACCGTGGTAGAGGAATTTCACCGTTTCTTTATTGAAACAGGCTGCACCTAAAACAAATTGAATTCCATTTGCATACAAATTATAAATGGTAGTACTCAAAATATATAGTATGGGAAAGGGAAATTTTCTAAAAAGAAGCTAAAACAGTTGAAAATTTAAATTTTCATCTCCCAAAAGAGAATGGTGCTTTCAATATGCAATGAAAAGCAGCAGCCTCAATATCTAACTTGAAAGGAAGCCAAATCTAGAGATACAGAAAGTGATTAATCAACTCATAGCTGCTTGCTGCTTCTTCTCCTCTTCGATCTGTTTAAGCTCGACTAATCTTTCTGCCCAAGCTCTCTCTCTTGCAACGGCAGCCATCTTACGCTCCACCCTTAGGGTGAGCTTCTTCTTCTTGGCCTCCTGCACCTGAGCTCTGCGTATCTTTCTTTCCGACTACACCAAGAAATTTCTTCTCAGTTCTCATGAGTCATGAGGATGATACGGCCATTCAAACGTAAAAATATACATGTCCATCTAATATACCCAATAAGGACGTGCACAAAAAAAAATCAATATCATTAGCAGCTTGAATGAGAATATGAAATATATAGGACCCTGTCTACAACTTTTAATGGAGACAGAGTGAACTACAATAAATAGAATTGTTCAGGCATTGGGTCAATCTGTTACAAACTTACAGGGCAACAAGAGTGTATTTCAAAGCTAAAAAATAGATTTCGAAGACATGCACCCTTTCCTCAAAGAGACTAGTGAGAAGCAATTCGGAGTAGCTTCTACGAGTAGGAAACCATAATCTATATACGAACTAATGTATCTACTGTATCTATCCTCCACATGAAGTGAGCTGAAAGAAGCACATATACAATCAAAAGCACTTGCCTTGCTAAAAACCCTTACTCTCATAAGCTTAAGTTTGTATAACACAACAAGCTAGTGAGCTCAATACAAAATCTTAAACTTCTAAAGCTAAAAGTTCGTGTCATCATCAGCAGAAAGAACAAAAATCTATATGTACCGCAGAAAGAATTACAAAAAGTTGAGGCAACTCTAGTAGGCTGGTGACAAGATACAATTGTTTAATACCATACATACAACAGTTACTCCAACCATAGAAACAACTCTAGTAGGCTGGTGACAAGTTATAACATATACTGGGAAGAATGATTTTGAGTAATCATATCAAAAGTTACTCCAACCAAGTTTGTAGTCAATCCTGATGCACTCAAGTCTAGTTTGAGTTCTCAGCTGACCAAATTTTAAGCTGCCACGACTCATGCAATTATGATTTAAAAAGAAGCTGTCTCCAACTGAACGCGACATAACAGAATCACTCAATCATTATGAAGTATGCCAAACTAAACTATGGTAGAATAAATCAACTAGAAGCACACATCTGCCACAAAGATGCATTTGATAACATAATTCTCATTTCTACAACTACAAGTTCAATTCCTAAGCCTCCTAGTGGACTATAAACAATTCATATCTGCAAGTTTCAGTTAACGATGGTCAAGCCCAATGAGAACAGAGAACCACCACTAGACATACATCCGCCGTAAAAATGCATTTGATAGCATAGTTTTCATTTCTACAAGTACGATTGCCAAGCCTCCTAGCGGACTATATATCTGCAAGTCTCAGTTAAAGCGATCAAGCTCAATGTGAACTAAAAATCGACCCAAGAAGGCATTGAATCATCCCAAAGTCAGCCTACAACTGAACTAACACGATCGAGCTCAAAATAAATCGATATTTGAAGACCAAACATGGCAATGAATCAACTCTAAAGACAATTTAACATTTAAAAATCCACCTTTATGAATGCACGCTGCTGTTTGATTCTCTTCTTCTCGTTCCTTCTCTTGACACTTCCCTGGTTCGGTTGATTGGGAAGTATAGTTTCCCCAGGAACACATTTCACCCACGCATACGGACCTAAAAAGCACATTTCCCACGATGAATTATTCCATTATCAATTCCAATCAGCTCTCGCATATCCAACAAAAAGCAACACAAATGTAGTATGCCAAAACCCTAAATTCTTCCGAACCTGGAGGTTTCAAGCTTGCTCTCTTGCGGCGCGGCTTGTCGACGGGCCTACGTTTCGGGTACCTGGTGTCTGTGAGACTGTGGAAGGCGCTGCGAGGAGGAATCCAAGGAATGTCGCGGCGGAGGGGGGCGAAGAGGTGGCGGAGCTGCGGCGGAGAGGTGGTGGAGAATGTTCTTGCTGATGGAGAAAAATGGGAGGCGGGTGAAAGGATTCTGGATACGGGTCGGATAAGGGATCTTAGGGCTCCGAAACCCATGGCTATGGCGGATTGGTGAAGTGATCTCTGTGCAAAGAGTGGGAATGGCGTTTTGACGGCTTCGGATTCAGGAATGTTGAGAAGAGAACAAAACGACGACGTATTACTCGTTCTGTTTCGTACTTAGTCCCTTTTTGGGTTAATTTCATTTTGGCCCCTCTATAGTTCAGGTTTGGATTAAGGCCCACACTGCTTAAGAATTTTCGAAATATTTAATAATTTCTACAAAAGAGGTTTTTTCACAAAACTAATTTATTTATTTATTAATATATTTAATTTTAAGAGACATGTATAATATGATAAATTAAATTTATCTCCTTCTCTCTAATGAGTAGAAAAATGTGTATTTACAATTTTGATTATATCTACAATATTATTACTTGTTTTAATTTGTATGAATATTTTAGTAAATTAATAGGAGTATACCATTTTTTATATATTTGATACAAGATAAGGATCACATTAAAATTTTGATAAAACTTGTTTATTTGTTATATATGTTTTTTGGAGCAATAGCGTCGCACACTTCTGAATGGATTCGTGGCTGCCCCCCAGTATACCAGTTTGGCCAACAGAGGTGAGGTTATGTTGTAAGGAGTGTTGGTCACAACAAGATTGAATTGTGGAAACTCAGTTTACAATGCATCAGCGTTGATGATCTGCAAAAAAAAATTGCATGAAGATTTCAGATTTACAAAAAACAATGCAAAAAAAATAAAAAATAAAAACACACATTTAAAAAAAAGGGTTAATTGCGTGTAATATCACGAACTTTGCTTAAAATTCATTTTTCCCACAAACTATAAAAAATCCACAAATTATCAAATACTTTCAAAACTGTTCAAACTCCTCATGTCAACTTTTATGATTACAAACCTACCCTACATTCATATAAAATTATAAAAATATCCCCACATCTGTTCAATGTTTGTACAAAATAATAAAAGAACCCCAACATGATATTATTCAGACAAAATTACTCTTATGAGTTTTATATAATTATAAAGCTATAATAAAATCATAAAATAAGGTCCAACATGCTTCTGTATCACTTCAATATTAACTTTAGGATGTGTTTTTGATAAAATTACTGTCATGAATATTCTTTCCTCATGTTGTAGTCTTGTAGAGCCTTTTTATAATAGCTTCATTATTACAATAACATTTATAAGTATATTTTGAGAGAGAACTCATAATTGACAAAAAAAAAAAATAGAACCTAATTCCGTGTAAACACCGAAAAATAAAAAATAAAGAATATAGTACTAGAAAGAATTCATAATATACATATGTAAAAATTGTTACTATTTCATGTTAAAAATTAGAATAGAAACTATACTTTTATTAATATATGTGAAATGACAAAAATACCCCTAGAAATTTTGAAAATTTCCAGGGGTGTCCAGTCACTACCCCTCTGGCTCCGCCAATACCTGTATGCATTACATTTGGGATAATTGTTTGGATCTATAATTTTTCTTTGAAGTCTCTTCCCACGTAAGATTCATTATTAAATATAATATAATTCTTCAATAAAAATCCACTCTAATGCGATTTTAGGTGAGAGCGTAAGAGAGTGATGTGTATGTTTTATAATTATAAAAGAACAAATTCATTAGAGGGTATTTTGATATATAAGTTCAAAAGGTGAGGTTAGTGTGTAATTTATTTTGTGAATGAGTCAATTCTGAATATTCCAAATTTAATGGGTTCAATTTTGAATAATCAAAAATTAAATCATGAGCAATTTGAACAGATATCAAAATATTTGATATAATTTGGATTTTTTAAAGTTCATGGAAAAAATAAATTTTGAGCAAAATTTGTGCTATTACATGCAATTAACCCAAAAAAAAGTGTTTTATTGGACCTTCCTACAAAGAGACTAATAAATTGAAACAGATCAAAATGAGTTTCGCTGAAATTTGTTCTTATTTTCTAACTAGCTGCAGCGTTCAAATACAACAATTCTCGTTTAGGCATTTATCCAAACAATAAGTGCGCAAAGCATATATCACAAAACCTTGCTTTCTCTTGAAATTAACTCACAAAAACATTAACTGCATAGAACAAAACTCATAAAACCCTTTCTCCGAACGCATTAACTGCACAAAATAGAAATCACAACACCTTTCTTCAAACAGATTACTTGCACAAAGCAGAAAATTAATGAAACCTCACGTTCAGGCGTTCCTGGACACTGCAGCGGCGCCGCGTTTCCGCAAACTGTCAACCATCCGATTATCGATCTCGACTGCGACGACATTGTTGGCAGCTTCAAGCAGCTTGAGCGTGAGATACCCGGTGCCCGGCCCAATTTCCAGCACGGTATCATCGGATTTAATGTCGGAAACTCGGACGATTGAGTCCAGCACTCGGGGGTTGGTCAGAAGATGCTGACCTCTGCTCTTATACAGCCGCATTTTCCATTCTTCTCCTCCGACGTCGCCGTAGACATCGCCGGACTTCGTCTGGAGAAAATGCCGGAAAATTCTAGGATTAAGCAGATTGGCAGAGAGAGTTTCCCGCCAACGGATCATTCAGAATAGTTTCTTCCCCTCCGTGAATTTTCAAGGAAATGAAATGATAATATTATTATTGGGCCTAAATAATTGATGAATCTATCGTATTTGTATTAATGGGCTTTGATCAAAACTTCTACGCGACACACGCAATCAAGGCAAGGATAATTCTATTCATAGCGTCTGTTTTACTCAGCACAGCTCTCATCCAATTAAAATAATAATAATAGTAATAAATAATTATAAATTTATTAATTTATCATAGCCCCAAATAATATTCAAGAAACAAATTATTCAATCCTTTCTATTAATCACTTATCATCTCATTCCTTGTAGGTTGCAAAAAATTAAGCTTCTGACATGGTTTTAGCATTTGAGCACAATAGTTGTTGGTGGTGGTCAAGGCATATCCATTTTATTGACCGATGTCAACATGCAAAAGCAGCTTTAAAGTGTTTGATATCTTCTTCGAGCTTTTTTCTCCTCCTTACTTGAGTTGAGTGTTAAGCTCCTTAACTGGAGATTCTATGGAACACTGCATCTTCGTCCCTTTTCAAGCTATCAAGTTTTCCTATTGATATATAATGCGTGTTAATTTAAGGACTACCAGCTATATAGGCTATTTAATTTGGAACTATGAGTTATAGGATAAATAAGTAAATTCATTATTATTATTATTATTATTATTATTATTATTATTATTATTATTATTATTATTATTATTATTATTATTATTAATTATTTGGATGAGGGACTACACTGTGAAACATACTACTATTAATTGACAATCTATTTATCATACTATCCAATAATACAGGAACACACGAAACAAAATATCCTAGTTCTAGTAATAATCACAAAATATAACTTTTTCAAAACATATTGAGAGGATCTTTGGGGTTGTATTTAGACGAACTTCGATGATTCTGTTGCTCAACTTTCAATATACTTATTTCGTTTACGTGTTAATTATAGGGAGCATGTTCAGTTTCTAAAGTTTCAGATGTAGTATAATATATAAATAAACTAAATTATTCAATTTTATGTGATTTTTCTTCTATTAATTATAACTTGAAATAGTACTCTTTTTTTTTAGAATTTATATATAACTTTGAAATACTTGTTCATAGTAAATCTTACTATTAACTATATTTTGTGTGATTTTAATTTTAAAGACTACGAATAAACGTTAAATTTAATTAAAATGCATCATGTATAGTGAACTTTTTGCAAAAAAAAAAAGGAAAAGAAAAAAAATGATTGAATAAATTTAACTTTTTAGTTATAACTCACACATCTCCATATTTATGTACATTAAATTAATATGAACAATCGATTTATTAATAAAAAGAAGAGCGCCTTACCAATTAAGACATGCATCATCGTGAACGAATATCTAATCTTGAGCAATTTTTTTTTTTTGAGCAGAAAATGGAGCAACTTTATTGATCCGGTACCAGCAGTACCAAAGAAATACAAAGGGGAGAGAAAAAGATGAGAAAGGGAGAACAGAAGACAAACAAAAACATCCGCTCAAGACTCTCCAGGCAAAGCTGCGGTGTACCAACTCCTGAACTCCTCTGTTGATTTCTGCACATTATGGATCGTCATCCAACTCCACAATCTCGACTTAAGCTCAACAATCATCTTGTACGAATTCCACTCGCCAAGTTGGAATTTACACTCATTTCTCACTTTCCAGATACTCCAAATAACTCCAGACCACACACTAAGTAGGAAACGTTTTTCTTTCTTACAACCAAGATTGATGAAGGCGTTAAAGTGGTTTTTTACCTTGCACGGCAGAACCGTTTGCTTGCCAAGCCAAGCCACGACCTCGCTCCACATTTGATATCTAATCTTGAGCAATTAATATAGGGGGAATTGAGAAATCTATATAATATATAAAAGAATGAGTTTTTTTTCCTCCATTTTTTCTCTCTCTTCTCCCATCATTTTTTTCCATCATTTTTATCTCTATTTTTTTTATAAATTTAATTCTTT
This sequence comes from Salvia miltiorrhiza, assembly GCF_028751815.1. NCBI lineage: Eukaryota > Viridiplantae > Streptophyta > Magnoliopsida > Lamiales > Lamiaceae > Salvia > Salvia miltiorrhiza. The sequence goes on along the minus strand of NC_080391.1, from coordinate 21,772,493 downwards.
TCTAAATATCATCAAATTTGATTTATGAAGAAATATTTAATATGCATTTTAAATTTAAGTTCCTGATAAAATATTTAACAAGGTATAAAAATCATTAAAAATAAATTTAGAACGAATAAATTATGAAAGTTTTAGCATATTTTAGTTTCTCTCTCTTCATTAAATTTTTACATCTTTTTATCTATTTTTGTTAACTATGACGTGTAATATTCTATAATAGTAATGTATAATATTGATTTTCATTATTAAATGATTTAAAATTATTTAATAAGTATAATTATCATTACACTTTATACAGAGTTGAAAATTTATATTTTTAAATTCAGAATTTTATTGAGTAATTGATATGAATTATTTTATTTTATTTTATTTTACAATATGCTTTGTATATATTTATATTTTTAATTTTATTTAATATTTATACTTATTTATTTAAACATATCGTTTAATTTTAATATTCGTCGTGCATTGCACGGACGAGGGTACCACTTAATAAAAGATGAGTAGTTGATTGATGAGTGTTTTTGAATTTTGCAGCCACCGACGTTAACGGCAACGAGTTTTTTTTTTTTTTTTGAAGAAAACGGCAACGAGTTGATGATACTAACCAGCTAGTAGCAATAAGCATGTCGAAATTGACGGACGATCAACGGCTATAAATGTGAACGTTGACGGCGTTAATCATTAAATTGGGAAATTCTTATTTTTGCTGTCGCGACACACAAAATATATGGCCCAATAGATACTATCTACAATAAATAAATAATTGTTGATCAATCACTTCAAAATTGACCCATTTATCATAAAGTTGGTCAAGGCATCTTTCTTACTCATTTTTGTACACTGTCGTTTTATTTGTTTTCAAGTCCTTGTGTTATTTATTTATTTCTTCTAAAAAATGTTATTTATTTATTTCAAAATTAACTATGTTATTAAATTTGTGTCGCAGTATTAAAAATAAGAGGCAAAATGGAAAGTACCCCTTTTCAAAGACAAAAACAAAAATGTACCCACCCTTTACCAAACATATAAAATCTACCCATTTAATACAATAATACCCCTATGCACATTCTGGTGTATTACTCGCCAACAAACAAACGAGCACGTCGAGTGCGTCGAGCAATATACACTTCAACCTTTGAACAAATGATTCTCTAAAATTCATTATAATCATTTATGTTTTTAAACAGTAAACAGGCCCAACATGCTTCCGTAACACTTCAAAATAATTCTTAAATTAAACCAACATTATACCTTCGTCGACTGGTCTTCTTCAGGAGTCGGTCTTGTTGCGTTTTACGGCTCGTCTGCCCACCCGGCACGCACCAACCACACACTCGCAAGAGATGGTTGCAACTCTTCTCCTTCACTAAGTGCCGACTAAATAATATGTTGGAAAAATAAAGAAAATATTTTTACTCAACCCGGAATAGTTGGACAAAAACAAAGCGTTTATAGAGGAATTATATAATAATTAATTTTATTTCATAAAAACTCCCCAAGGGAGGAGACTAACTTGTTTTAGCTACTCATAGTAGCCAATACTTGTGTACATAAAATTAAAAAGAAACTAAACTAAAAATGAAAAACTTTAAAAACAGAATTTAAAAAATTACAAAGATAATTTTTAGAGAGAAGATGTGTGATGTGTGAAATGGGTGTGAATTTTCTGATGATCCTCTTCTCTCCAGCACTTGTGTTTATATAGAGGTTTGATCCCCTCTATAATTGCTTGGTTGGTGGCCTCGGATTCCATCCTCGTGGCCAACTTGTTTGAATATGACATCCACCTTCTTTTGTCGGCCTTGATTGCCGACACTTGTTTGTGGCATCACATGGTGCTGGACCCTTGCTTTATCGTCTTGTGATAATGCTGGTAGGGGCCGGCTGCTTTTCCTTCCACTCACTTTTGTCCTGGGTCGTTTGGTAAGTGGTCCTCCTGTTCTTCCACCCACTTTTGTCGTTTATTTTGTGGGTGCGATCCTTGCTGTGAATCACATGATCCACTTAGCTTTGTCGGCCACCTTCCTTTTTTGGTGCCCGAGGTGTCCTTCCCTTTGGAGTCTGATGCTTATCATGTTCATCAGACCGGAACCTCCTTTTATCCGGCTTTGGAAAGAATCCTTTGCCGAATTCTGGCTCCTTCTGCGATGAGCATTGATCGCAGATTTTCTCGATCCAATGGCCTAGATGAGCCATATTGCAAAACTTGCGACGAGTCTCATGGCTCCCCGCAATCCTGTTCTTCCAAATCATTTGCCGTTTCTTCTCGAAGGATTCTTCGGCAAAAGGAGTTGTTGTTCCTGTCATTGTATTAACTAGGAACGTTCCCAGATCCGAGCTTTGATAGAACTTGAATCTGGACTTCATTTTGTCCATCTCTGTGAGACAGACCCATAGACCCCATGCTCGTCTAGTGGAGATTTGATCCTCCGTGAATGTTGAGACGATTGCGGCCTGGAAGTCGGGAACTTTGATCCTGTTAAGGGCTCCCGTATCAGGTCTCCGAAGCTTAATGAATTGGAAAGCTTCACGGATTCCTTTTCCGACTGGCTCTGGTGCTGCACTGAAACAGTACAATTCCAGAACATCTCCTCTTTTGAGGGACTCGTTGTTCTCCCATGTGTCGAACACCGTTTTCTGGATCCATTTTGGTAGACCCTTTATTTCGGTGAAGGCTGGGGCGGTGGTATAAACTGAGGCCAAAGCCCCAAACTCATACCATTCCTTGACATCGTTTGGATTGGCTCCTGGTGTCGTCCAAACCCTTGGATATTTTCCGGCAACATCAACCCGACAATTTCCCGGATTAATGCCCTTCCTTGTGGGAAGTTTCTCCCACTTGTCCTGGTACATCTGCCAAGAAGGAGAAATTTCAATAAAGTCAGTATCAACCTTAACTTGGCCTGTCATGGGCCTAAGATTGATCTCTCCCTCTTTTACCCCAGAGGTGGAGGGTTGACATGTTGATTCAGGGTGTGACCCCTTAACAACATTTTTTCCTCGAGAGTCTGGTTGTGAAACCATTGTCTCAGGACTTGTGCTAGGGGTACTTGAATCCCCTGCTACAGGTAATCCGCCCTGTACGGAAAGCATTGCTTTAACCCGATTTTCACGGACAGCGCGCAAGAACGGCTTGTTGGTTGCTTCCTGAAGATTGAACATCTTCATGAAACATACATCGATTCGGTTAGATACTTGAGCTTCATCAGCTGCTTGTATCTTTCCTGCTTGTTTGGTATGTAGCACACACTTGTGCCACTCTTGTTGTAGCAGCTCTAGACTTTCAAAGAGCTGCCCCTGTATTGCCTCGATGGCCTCCACTTTAGGGAGCTCCATCCCTTGTAAGGAAATCTGCAAGAACATTCTGATCAGATTTCAAAACGACAATATCATAATCATAATATTGGCATTCTGCTTGCCATCTAATCAATCTAGCCTTTTCAGGTTTAGATTCAATCTTTTTAGTTAAGAAAGCTTTAACGTTGGTGTTATCTACTTTCAAAACAAATTTTTTAGCAAGTAAGAATAGCGGCCATTTTTTGAACGCCTTCCTGACTGCAAAAAACTCTTTCTCGTTTATGTGCCATCGCACAGCCTCGTCGTTGGAGAAAAGACCGCTACAGTATCTGCAAGGTTCTTCTCCATAAGGGGTGATCTTTGTGAGCACTGCTGCCCACCATGAATCACTCGCGTCAGTGTAGAGGACCAAGTCATCCTCGTCTTGTGGTATTGAAAGTTTCGGGAGATTTTTGCAAATCTCTTTCAACTTTGTCATACCCTCTCGATGTTCCTCCTTCCATATGAATGGAACATCTTTCTTCAGTAGTGGACTGAAGATCTTTCTGTGTTCTGCAAGGTTTTTGATAAACATCCCTGCAAAATTGACAACCCCGAGAAAACTTTGGAGCTGCTTCTTCTCCATGAGATCCTCCGGGAATCCCTGGACTTTTTCCACAATATGATCTTGTAGAATTATCCCAGATTCATCGATCTCGATCCCCAGAAACTCCATCTTCTGGGTGGCAATGATTGCCTTCTTTTCAGACAGCACTAGTCCTTCTTGTTGACAAACATCCGCAAATATCTCCAGATGCTTGACATGTTCATGAATGTTTTTTGATGCAATAAGAATGTCATCAATATAAACAAACATAAACGAAGAATAATCTTTGAAGAGATTATCCATCTTCCTTTGGAATATCTGAGGCGCGTTGGCTAACCCCATTGGCATGACATTCCAGACATAATGTCCCTGTGGAGTTGAGAAGGCTGCAAACTTCTTACTCCTTTCCTCCATGCGAATCTGGTAGAAACCCGATTTGCAATCGAACTTTGAGAATACCCTTGCACTTCTGATGCAGTTGATGAGGTGTTCTCTACTTGGGATGAAGTATCCATCAAACTCAAGAATGTCATTAATCCCTTTATAATTAATGACTAATCTTGGCTTTCCTCGCTTGATCTCCCCATGATTTCTCACCAGAAATCCAGGACTGCTGTAGGGTGATCTTCCTTCTTCGATCAGCTTCAAATCAAGGTGTTCCTTGATTATACTCATCATATCCTGTTGATCTTGAGGATTCATCAAGATAGGTCTGAATCTCACAAACTCATGCTCCTTTCCAGTTTTAACTTTCAAAGTAGCTCTGAGTTGGTTCTTGTCCCACCATGCCAAAGGATTCTCATGGTAACACCTCTGAATCCTCCTTTTGACGTCGGCAATGGACACCTGTTCTTCTTCCTTGATATCTTTGTGTGATATCAGGGATACTTTGAGGATTTGAGTTTCTTCCTCAGAGAGATTTGGGAATCCCTCAGTTCTGCATTTGAGCAAAACTTCTCCGAATCTCCTTTGATCCTTCATTTGAGGTCTCCGGAGTCTGCCATCATCACCACGCTTGCTGCGAAATTTGATTGGCATTGAGCGATGAAAGGCTCCATTGAGCCTTTGCACAATGATCTTGTGATCACAATTGGTTGTGAACACAAGCCTCCTGGCTTCATTGTCCTGAATATACCTCTTGAAGCTTTGCAGAAAATTATTTCCGAATAATATATCTGCTCCGATATCATGGAAATAAATTGGTGGAGTTTTGACCTTGTACCAAGGTGTCCGTCCTGCTCCGCCGATCAATATTTCCGTTTGTTTTACTCCATTTGATAGAAGCAAAATCTTTTTGGAGAAATCCCTTCCTGCAATTCGAGGTAGATCTTCTTCCACTTCTGCTGGAAAGACTCCTCGTTTTGCTGTACAGATTCCTGCTCCTGAATCCACATAAGCAGCAAAATATTCTGCTTTGTATTTCTCATATAACATCCCTACAGAGATGTATATCGAGAATGTACTGGTCATTGGATCATCACGCTTTGGCGTCCAATGGTGATCTCCATTCCTCCTGATTTCCATGACCATGGTTTATATTTGTCAAGAAAATCTCGTCCTAAGATCAGGACATCCGCTTCTTGTCCGGCCTGGCCTTCGGTTTGGATTTCAAAACCTCCAACCTCCAGAGTTCCGATGTATCGGTTGTCTCCTGGATTTGCCAAATAATACAACGAACTGCAAGGAAACTTGTTTTCCCTGCTTGTTGTATCGAATCTTGTGGAAACTTGTCTCCATCCTTCGGGACATTTGAGCTTGATTCTCACGTCCGGAGCTGGTGTTTCTTGGATCGTCCTTCTCTCATATGATTGAGAGAAACTCCTTGTTATAGGCCCTGAAGTTAGCCTATTTCCTTGGAATGATAGCCTTGGTGCTCCCAGTCTGAGACTCTGAGTATGGCTAAGCACCGGCTTGTCTCCAATGTCGATGTCGATTTCTCTGATCTGAGGAATCTCCACTCGGTTTGGATTGACTGCCTTGGCAACCTCCTTGAATATTTCTGGAATTTCAATATATTCTCTTCCCAGAAATAATTCCGTGTGATGGGAATTTGATAAGGCATACGAGACTTGATAAGTCAATGAGTATGGCCTATTTCCATCCGTCATGTATTCCTTCTTCTTGTAGTCCTGATAGAGAGTCAGGGCTCGGCTGAAGGATGAATCTTGCAGATTATAAGCGATTTGTGGATAGAACTCGGTTATAATCTTCTTAGCATAGAGATTGCCTGAGAAAGCTCCAAGAATTGATCCTCTGGCATCTCTGATCCTTTTGTCGCAGAGTGCGACATCAATTGGCTGGTCCGTCCCTGGGAAAAGGGAAGATTTGATTACCAACTGAATTGCTCCAATATGAATCCATTTCATCGTATTTGCGACTTCTGGCTTCATTTCCTTGAGATCTTGCCTTATTTCTTCGGCTGGAACCAGCTGGATTTCCACCTGATTACTTGTGATCTCAATTGGAAGCGCCATTTCTTGGCTCGTGACGCCAAAATAGACATGATGCTTCATTTTAGTTGGAATCAAGCTATTTAAAACTCGATTCAATCTTCCATTGGAAAACCCTTGATAGGTTTGAACCTCTTCGGTTTCTTTCTTGAGTTTTCTCACGAGCTTCTTCACCACCTCTTCTTGTGGAATCAGGAAATGGCTGGTAAATCCATTCTGATCCTCCTTCTGGGTGTGGTGAACCTCTTGCTCCTCTTTAGTCTGACTCGTCTCCGGTTGATCCATCGGTCATCTCTGAATCCTCAGAACTAAAGACCTCTTCTTGCTCATATATACTCTCATCAGAGGATATATCTTCAAATTGATACACGGGTATCAATTCCTGGTGGTAGATAGCGTCTTCGATATCCGGTGTGGATTCGAATCTTCTTATCTTCCTTTTCTCGTTGTCTGGGCAATTGGTTGAAATATGCCCTTTTGCACCGCACGACCAGCAGTTGCAATCCTTGAAACTTTCATTTGCTTTGGCCTGAGTGCGCCTGAAAGTTTTCCTCGCCGGGATTCTCTTTTGATTTGAGAATCGGTTTCTTGATGGTCCGCTCCGTTGGCCTGACTTGTAAGAGCGTGCCTTCTGTCTGGTCCACATAGTTTTTGGCTTCCAAGAACTTCTTCTGGACTTTCTTTCATAGGGTTGATACCTATGTTTCTTTCGGCTTTTCCTTTGATACAACAACTCAGCACCAATCTCTGTTGGAAGGTCAAGGTTGTCGCACATCAATGGAGATTTCTTGTTGAGTCTCCTCAATTTCTTGAGATTCCTCTGGTCCGCTGCCTTCTGGCACCATTCGGACAGTTTCTTGTGGACATAAGACATCCCCCTTGAAGCACTATCAAGTGGATATCCTCCCGGTGATACATACTCGTTGATGAGCATCTCCCTCCATGGACTCGGGAACTTTGGAAAAAAGAGATCCATGGCTTTCTGATCATCAACCTCCCCCATATGGACATATAGGGTGTAAAGACGCAGAAATTCATCGAGAGCTTTTGGCTCTAGCACCATCAATCTTAGATTGTGAAGTGCCTGTTGATATTTCTTGCGCTTCTCCTCCGCGGATCCTTCGAAAAAACCCATTCCCAAGAAATGGATTTTTATTTGTTTAGTAGTTTCCTTAATGATATCATACATTGAGGTGCTACTAAACATTTATTCCCTTGCTGGAATCTCAATTTTGTCCCAGTATTGTTTTGCCATGCCTGCCAAACTGGCTTCGAAGACCCTGGCAAATTCCTTTTTGTCGTAATCAATTGTGGCAATCACGACTTTCAATGATGAAGCCCATTCGTCGATGAGACCCTCCAATTCTTTGAAACTGGCTTCGTCGAGGTTGAGAATCAATCCATATGGATGGACTGGTTCCAGTGTGACCTTTCCTACAGGAGTATCCTGCATCTGAGGCCTCCGTCGCTTGGTTCGTTGGAACTGGCTTGCATCGTCTTGAGCTGACCCCTTCTTTGACGATTCTTCTTGAGGCTCCGTTTTGGGAACCTCATCTCCTTGGTTCATCTTTAGATCCACCATATTGAGGTTAGCAAAAGATTCTGCTAACTCTTGTAGATCTTCTAATCCGATTCTGTCAAGGCTATCCATGATATTTGCCTTTCATAATTCGGATTATGTCCTCCGGCTGCAACTCTTTGGGTGTTGCATCGAATAGAGATGTAGACATCGGGTCTTTGGACCATTGATTCCGAATTTTTCCGGAACATGGTTTTCGCCTTTCAATCTCCTCCATTCTTTTCTGGATATCACGCAAGAGGGTTAATATTTCCTCTTGTTTGAGTGATATTCTGCTTAGCTCCATCGGTAGATCGTATAGCTTGACACCATAATATTCCACCGTCTTTTGGATCTCCCGCAAGTTGACGTTGTCGGAAGAACTTGGCTCGATCTTTTGGTAGCTTGAAAAAGCTACTCCCGCCTTGTCTTTTGGTTCCATTAGTCGTGCGACCAATGGGCCTCGTCTCTGTTTCGTTCAATGGCCGTTTTGGCTGCGGCCATTCTCATGAGATTCTCATGATAGAATTGTATACTCGCGATAATATCGCGAATAAGCTCGATGTCTCCTCCTCGTCGTAGGTTGGTTACGAGGGCTCGATTGTTCCAGTTGAGATCGCCTATTAGGCGACTGGTTTCTATCTCCAAATTTTGGAGAGAGTTCCTGTAGTGTACACATCTCGGACACTCGTCCGGATCCATAATTTTCAGTGGAGTCTCCTCCCACATAGGTTAATCATAAAATAAATTAAAAATAATATAATTCCTCTATAAAAACCCGCTCTGATACCATTTTCAACAAGGATCTTTAATACTGTTATTTGCTTGAAAGTACGTGGCGTTGTCTCACAGTCCAGACCCAGATTACCAGGTAATCTATCGGGCACGAGGAAAGTTTCCAGCCGATATACCATTCAAGCCCTAATTTTAATGCATATAATGAATTAAAGAGAATTCTTGGACATAGCAAAACAAAGGCTGGAAATAGCTGAAGGGCAAAATTGTCCAAAGTGGGTATGTTCGCTAATATTTTCACCACGCCGCAAGTATACGGTGTAGTTGCAATATATGGAAGCAAGGTCGTATCCCACAAGGATTAGTAGTTCAATCTAGTGATTATCCTAATTCATTTTACTCGACTATTTAGACTAAACGATTGAGTGATTGGTTTGATTATCTAACTAAATACTTAACAAGTGCAAAGACAAATAAAAATCAAATAAGCAAAGTGGATAAATAAGATGATTAAGGCGATTTAGGGACTAGGCATCGATAATTAAGCAAAAGACTTCAATTATAGCTCAATATTAATCTTGACAATCCTAATTATCTAGAGTGATCTCCCAACTAGTTCTAGCCCCCTCCCGGACGACTAGAACGGTAGATTACGGGTCATAGTTGCCGTCCCCGGTCAACTTCTAACCTATAACTCCCAAAAGCACATAAAGATCGACATACTCTCACCCAACTCTCAACCTCCCGGTTATCGAATTGATATGTTTCAAACACCTTATCTATTGCAATTATTCTCTCCCGATTCAAATTGCAAATTAGAAATGCATAGAATGTGGCCAACAAACCATACAAGAAATAAACCAAGGGTTTGAAAAGATAATGTGCAAAGGAACAAACAAGATTTATATTGAGCACAAATAATCAATCCATTACAATAATCATCTAGCCTAATCCCCAAATCAAAGAGAAATTTAGCCTATCATGTTCAACAATAACATACCCAATGAAAAGAGAAACATAAATGAAAGAGAGAGAAAGAATGAACAAATCCTATTGAGAAGCTTGCTTCAATCCTCTCTCATCTTCAATCCTTCTTCAAATGGGTAGGAATGAGTATTAATGGGGGTTAGGGATTGGATATGGAGGTAGGAAATGAGTATTGAATGTAGGGGATGATGAATAATGTGAGGAAAAGGGGAAAAATGGGGGTTAAGGGCTGAAAAACGCGACTGGGGCCCACTTGGGGATGCTCCGCTCTTTTTCCGCGGTCACGGCCCGCGTCCGCGGCCTTCAAACGTGGGGGATGCTCAGGGGACCCGCGGTCCCACCCCGCGGCCGCGGGTGGTGACCGCGGGTGTCTCCTGAGTCGGGAACAGCTGACCCGCGGTCTTACCCCGCGGCCGCGGGTGGTGACCGCGGGGTACTGGGCGTTTTGCACAGTCCGCTCGTTTTGCTCCGTTCTCCCTCGTCCGGACTCGGATTTGGTCGCCGTTTGCGCTCACGGATTCCTCTCGAGACGTACTTCAATATCATATCTTCAAAATCCTCCAATTAATCCTTGATTGTTCCTGAAATTACTCCAAAACTACACAAAGATATCAAATCTTCATAAAACTAAATATTCGGGCACAAACAAGCATTCACAAGCAAAACATGAAGGGAAATGACAACAAAACATGTGGAATTGAGGTACGAAAACCATGTTTGTCAACCCCCCAAACTTAAAGTGTTGTTTGTCCCCAAACGACGAAGAGAAGAGAAATAAAAGTAAACAAACATGTAAGCATGAATTGGTGTCATTTCAAGGGCTTCAACAATTTTAAAAATCTTTCAAAAGTGTATCACAAGCAGAAATGCATTCCAAGAAGTCACAAGTGATAGTGAGTTCAATATTATAGCATCGAAGCTTGAATCCTCACAAGGTGGATGTTTCAATGACGCACTCAACTCTCAAGTGTTTAGAATGGACGTGTTTGCACTCAAATTGAAACAAGTATGCAATCTACCATAAGCTTGCCATTTATCCTAACTCTCTATACTTTAATGTGTTATAAATAAAGATCACAAAGGGCTTTCCTTGGGTTGTAATGAGGGTTCTTTGGTAAGGTGAGTAGTTTTTAGGCAAAGTGACTCATCCCACGATCAAATAATCATAATGAACAAATCGACTTCACTATTTCTCTTATCAAACATAAACCAAAATCCCTACATTTCATCTTTTCATCCTTAGTGATATCTATCATGGCCATGATTCAAAAGGCAAATCATTCCCCTTTATGCTCTTTTAGTCACATTCATTTTCATTTCTTTTTCTTTTTCCCCAGTGGAATCGCCATTTTTTTTTCTTTTTGAGCTCATAGGGGACTAGTGATTTTCACTTAATCAAAGCTTGATAAGCATTTTCAATCATTTCCCAACTTTTCTTCATTAAAGCAACCACCAACAATCTAGGTTCTACCCCTTTATCATTGGTTCATTCAAAGAAAGGCTACAAGGCACAAAAGGGGTAAACTATGATCATATGAGAGTTTGGACACAATTTGAGTTAAGTGGCTAACAAAGATGGCCTTAAATCACTTCAATATTAACAACACATCTACTTTTATTTTTTTGAGAGAGGACTTATGGCAAGTTCTAGAGATTAACGAACATGTTCAATTGATTTACACTCAAGAATGAAATGAGATTGTGATAATATGACAATCAATGGCTCAAATCTTACAAGCTCATTATCAAGTTCTTGGAGGCAAAACATTTAACTCACTTGTCACAAGTTCAAACTTTTCATGCATAATCCACAAGTGATACACACAATTTTTCCAAGAAACAATTCATATCATAAGCCCAATGACATTCAAATTTCAATCAACATCACAAAGTTTGATACAATTATCCCAAGCAAAACAAAAACAAAAATATCAACCCAACTAACTCTCAAGCTTTCATTTATTCAACAATAACAAAAACAAGACAACAATACTAAAACAAACAAAAACAAGTAAAGCTTAAGATAGATGAGACAACTAATCCATCTCTCCCCTCCCCCCAAACTTATTTCACACAAAGTGAAAATGAGTTTGGAAGAAAAGAGAAGGAGAAGTTGTCTCGGACTCACAAAAAAAACTAACATATAAAAAAAATAAACCATACAAAAATTAAAGGGTACCTTGTTGGGGTGCCTCCCAACTAGCGCTTAGTTTAACGTCATGAGCTAGACGTCTCCATGATGGTGTTATGGCTCGGGGGTGGTTCCAACGAACACTTCAACTTTTGGTTTCAAGGGCAAAAATGTCTTGATTCTTTCCTTCTCAACCACAAAGGTTCTTTCATCCTTCTTTCTCAATTCAATTGCTCCATTGTTGAAAACCTTGTTGATTTTGAAAGGACCCGTCCATTTTGATCTTGGCTTTTCCGGAGGTAGTGATTGACGGAAGGTGAGGAGAAGGACTTCATCATCGGGTGCAAACTCCCGTTTGTGCATCATCTCGTCATTAGCACTTGTTGTCCTCTCTTTGTAGAGGCTTGACTTCTCAAATGCGTGATACTCATCTAACTCTTTGAGTTGGAGTACACGGTCTTGCCCCATTGGATGTATCTCATTCTCACCAAAGAATGCATACTTCAAGTGTGTGGGGAGAAGCTTCAACTCCAAGCCTTGGGCTTCCTCCTCTTTCCTTTCTCCCTTCAATTTTTCTTTCATGTTGATGCAAGGTTCAATCACTTGCATCAATTTGCATTCCTCCACTCTCATTCTTTCTTCCCCATCTTTGTGCTTGGGAGCTTTGTGGATTGAGAAGGTAACACTCTCATCATTCACTCTCAATGTGAGCTTGCCCTTTGCAACATCAATTAGGGCCCTCCCCGTCGCCAAGAATGGACGTCCAAGGATCAAAGGTACATCCTTGTCCTCAACCATATCCAACACCACAAAATCCACCGGAAAAATGAATTTGTCAACCCTCACCAAGACATCCTCCACTATCCCTTTTGGATATGAAACGGAACAGTCCGCCATTTGCAAAGCAATCGTGGTTGGCTTAATGGTTCCTATTTCAAGCTTGTTGAAGATGGAGAGAGGCATCAAATTTATGCTTGCTCCCAAATCACACAAGGCCTTTCCAAAACGACCATTTCCAACATCATATGGGATAGTAAAGCTCCCGGGATCCTTGATCTTGATGGGTAGCTTCTTTTGAAGAATGGCACAACATTCTTCGGTGAGGTTGACCGTCTCAAATTCTTCTAATTTCTTCTTCTTGGATAGAACTTCCTTGAGAAATTTTGCATACTTGGGCATTTGTTGCAAAGCTTCAACAAGGGGGATGTTGATGTGTACCTTCCGAAAGATCTCAAGGAATTTAGAGAACTCACTCTCCACATTTTTCTTTTGAAGTCTTTGAGGGAATGGAATTGGTGGGCAATAAGGTGGTGGTGCCTTGTACACATCTTTCTCCTTCTCCTTATCGCCTTGCATTTTTGAGGAAATGTTCTCATCATTGTTCTTGACTTCCGTAGGTATCTTGGACTCTTCAAGTATCTTCCCACTTCTTATAGTGATAGCCTTGCAATGTTCTTTTGGATTCACAACGGTGTTACTCGGAAATTGCCCCTTTTGATGTTGGTTGCTTAAGGATTCGGCAATTTGTCCCACTTTCATCTCAAACATTTTCAATTGGGTTGCTTGAGCCTCTAACCTTTCATCGGTTCTCGTCATGTGGGCTTGAGTGGCCGTTATGAATTTCATTAAGATCTCTTCAAGGTTGAGCTTCTTCTCTTCCTTGATCATGCCATCACTCACCGCAAATCCGGGCGGTGGTTGCAAGAAGTTATTGGGATTACCATAGGAAAGATTCGGGTGACGATTTGCTTGAAACCCTTGATTGTATTGCCCTTGTCCTTGATAGCCACCTTGTTGTTGGGGCCGGAAGTTCCCATAGCCTCGGTTGTTGTTGTTGTTGATGTAGTTCACATCCTCAAAGCTAGTTTGTTCTTCAACCACGGGTTCTACTCTTGATATTGACATAGCATCAATCTTGCTATTTATGGCGGTCATTTGAGCCGTCAAAAGGGCTATGGGATCCGAGCTTGTTGTAGCCGCCACTTTCTTCAAGATGATCCTCTCCGTCGGGAATTGATGGCAATTTGCGGCTAAATTCTCAATGATGTGGGCGGCCTCCTCGTGGCTTTTCTCCAACAATGCTCCATTGGCCGATGCATTCATATCTCTTTGCATCTCACCACTACACCCGGTGTAGAATACACAAATGATTGTGTTTTGATCTAAGCCATGGTTAGGGCACTTCCTTAGCATCTCTTTGAATCTTTCCCAAGCTTCATAGAAGGATTCTCCATCAAATTGGTGAAATTGGACTATGTCCTTCTTCATCTTCATGGTTTTACCCGGAGGATAGAACTTGTTGAGAAATTTTTGAGCCATCTTCTCCCATGTAGTGATAGAACCACCCTCTAAAGATTGATACCATGTCTTGGCTATGCCCCTTAGTGAGAAGGGGAAGAGTCGAAGTCGAACGGCATCCTCCGAGACTCCATTTATCTTGATGGTGCCGCATATCTCCAAGAAGTTTCCAAGATGTCCATTCGGGTCATCTTGAGAAAGACCGGCGAATTGGTTTTGTTGCACCATATTTATGAGGGCGGGCTTGAGCTCAAAATTATTGGCATTGATCCTTGGAGCATGCACTCCTCCTTGTTGGAACACGGGTTGAAACATGTTACTAATGGGTGGTGGTGGAGGCGCATTCCTTTGAGCTTCTTGCTCATTGATTCGTCCTTGCATAGCCTCTAGTTGCCTTTGAAGTTGGAGGATCAATTCTTGATTTTCCGCCATGTTTCCCTCCATTTCTTTCTCTCTTCTTGCTCTTGCTTTATTGTGTCGGCAAAAAGCTTCAACCTCAAGGTTTATAGGTATAAGAGGTGCACCTTTAGACCTTGTGTTCATACACTACCTATCAACCAACAAGGACAAAGAGTCAAATCACAATCTTAAAATAGAAAACAAAAATAAAAGCAAGTAAAATGTCTAAAGTAGTTAAGCACAATGAAGCAAAATATCACAAGCAAAGAAACTAAACTAATCCCCGGCAACGGCGCCAAAAACTTGTTCGCTAATATTTTCACCACGCCGCAAGTATACGGTGTAGTTGCAATATATGGAAGCAAGGTCGTATCCCACAAGGATTAGTAGTTCAATCTAGTGATTATCCTAATTCATTTTACTCGACTATTTAGACTAAACGATTGAGTGATTGGTTTGATTATCTAACTAAATACTTAACAAGTGCAAAGACAAATAAAAATCAAATAAGCAAAGTGGATAAATAAGATGATTAAGGCGATTTAGGGACTAGGCATCGATAATTAAGCAAAAGACTTCAATTATAGCTCAATATTAATCTTGACAATCCTAATTATCTAGAGTGATCTCCCAACTAGTTCTAGCCCCCTCCCGGACGACTAGAACGGTAGATTACGGGTCATAGTTGCCGTCCCCGGTCAACTTCTAACCTATAACTCCCAAAAGCACACAAAGATCGACATACTCTCACCCAACTCTCAACCTCCCGGTTATCGAATTGATATGTTTCAAACACCTTATCTATTGCAATTATTCTCTCCCGATTCAAATTGCAAATTAGAAATGCATAGAATGTGGCCAACAAACCATACAAGAAATAAACCAAGGGTTTGAAAAGATAATGTGCAAAGGAACAAACAAGATTTATATTGAGCACAAATAATCAATCCATTACAATAATCATCTAGCCTAATCCCCAAATCAAAGAGAAATTTAGCCTATCATGTTCAACAATAACATACCCAATGAAAAGAGAAACATAAATGAAAGAGAGAGAAAGAATGAACAAATCCTATTGAGAAGCTTGCTTCAATCCTCTCTCATCTTCAATCCTTCTTCAAATGGGTAGGAATGAGTATTAATGGGGGTTAGGGCTTGGATATGGAGGTAGGAAATGAGTATTGAATGTAGGGGATGATGAATAATGTGAGGAAAAGGGGGAAAATGGGGGTTAAGGGCTGAAAAACGCGACTGGGGCCCACTTGGGGATGCTCCGCTCTTTTCCCGCGGTCACGGCCCGCGTCCGCGGCCTTCAAACGTGGGGGATGCTCAGGGGACCCGCGGTCCCACCCCGCGGCCGCGGGTGGTGACCGCGGGTGTCTCCTGAGTCGGGAACAGCTGACCCGCGGTCTTACCCCGCGGCCGCGGGTGGTGACCGCGGGGTACTGGGCGTTTTGCACAGTCCGCTCGTTTTGCTCCGTTCTCCCTCGTCCGGACTCGGATTTGGTCGCCGTTTGCGCTCACGGATTCCTCTCGAGACGTACTTCAATATCATATCTTCAAAATCCTCCAATTAATCCTTGATTGTTCCTGAAATTACTCCAAAACTACACAAAGATATCAAATCTTCATAAAACTAAATATTCGGGCACAAACAAGCATTCACAAGCAAAACATGAAGGGAAATGACAACAAAACATGTGGAATTGAGGTACGAAAACCATGTTTGTCAGGGTACATTTTGTATGTTTTAAAATAGGTGGGTACATTTTAGGTTTTATCTATGAAAAAGGGTATTTTCAACCATTAACCCTAAAAATAAATACAATTCTTTTATTTATACACTTCGAAATTTCAATATATATGATTAAGACATTTTTTTCACCAATAGATTGATTCATGAGTGGGTAAAGTTGCAATTCCATGATTAAAATACATGTATGCACTCATAAATAGTGACTATCATAAAAGAAATTGTTTACTTTTTTAAAAAAAAAAATTAAGGGCGGTATTATCAATTTCTTGCTCATTAAGATCCTCTCAATATGTTTTTCAACAGGGTTAGTAAACTTAGTATTGTCAATGAAATGTTTTTTTGGTATTAAATCGTTTATTTTTGCCCTTAACTAGCCCACAACCACTTCACTAACTAGCATTCAAGCTGCATGTTTAAATGATTGAATCCTAATATTTTCAAGTTTATTTGGATCTTATTAAGCTTTAAGTGCCGTTAAAGTGGTTATACTCATTTTATTATCAATTAGAATGGTATTGAATGAGTTTTAATAGTGTACTTTTTTCTTTAAAAAAATAACAAAATTAATTTTCTGCATGTATCTCAGCCATTTCTTTTTCTTATTTAACTTAGAGGGTGTTTGGCTAAGCTTATTATAAAGAGCTTATAAGCTCTTAGAGCTATAAGATGTTTCAAGAGCTTATAAGATGTAGTTTCTTAAGAGCTTATAAGATGTAGTTTCTTAAGAGCTTATAAGTTGTCAAAGTATTTGGATAAATGAGCTTATAAGCTAGAGAGAAAATTTTTAGTTAGTGAGAGAAAATCTTTATTAGAGAGAGAAAATCGAAGAAAAATGAAATTAGAATGATATATGATGAAAATAAAAAATCATAGTTGAATTATTTTTGTAAAATGAGTATTGCTTATAAGATAATGGGAAAATAAGTTGGGGTAGTGAACTTATTTTTTGGGGAGCTTATTTTTACAGCTTATAAGCTGTTTAACAGCTTATTTTATCAAACATCTTGAAGGAGTTTATAAGCTTCTAAACAACTTATAAGCTATTTTGAAGAGCTTATAAGCTCAGCCAAACACCCTCTTAAGCTCGAGCAAAACCATAGCTGCTATCAAATGATTTTTTGTGACGATTCTCCCAGAATTAAAACTTAAATGAATTTGTAACAATCAACTAATTTAGCTGCTTAGTAGAAAAATACAAGCATTATCTAGGATTTTTTTTTTCCTCTGTAAAATGTGTTTGACAAGAGTTAATTTTCAAATCAATTGGAAACAAACGTACAGTATAATCAACGTGACAAGAAAATTGGCAATCGTTAATCATTTTCCAACGGATAGTTTAATAGTGGAAACTAGAAAGTGCTTCAAAAAAGATGGATTCTTTTGCTTGTGATTTTACTAATCATAAAAGATCACTTTTATCGTTAATCGCATCGATCAATTCGTTGCAAACAGTCACGCAATAAAGCCCAATTCTTTAAACATTGAAATCATCAAAACATTTCAACCAAAGACGTTTTGTGTATATTTTTCTAATATAAACTCTTAATATTATTATCATATCAATGATTTATGAATAAAATAGGAGATGCCACACAAATTAATAATAAATAATTTTAAAAACTACTCACAATCTATAATATGTTAAAAGACAATTTTTAATTTGAAATTATAATTTCTTTAAAAATAATTAATATTTGCAATCGTACAATGCACATGAAACGTTTTTTTATATTTCTTTCTATATATAAAATAACTACTAACTCAATTGTCATATAAAAATTATAAATACAGTAAAAATACAATTCCTTAAATTGACTCCATAAAAATTATTTGTAATAATGAAATTGCCATTAAAATTGATTTGAAATTAATTACAAACTGAAATTACCTTTATAATATAAATATATTATAGATAACTTAATAAAGATATGATTAAATTGGTTCTAGAAAAAAAGATTTAATTAAATTAACTTAATTAGAATTACATTTAATTATTAGAATAGTACATGTGAAGCAAAAAAATTGCTCTTTTATATCTTTTTTCTATATTTTTTTTTCAAAATCATGCTATTTCGTTAAAAAAATTAGATACAATTTTCATTTTGAAATGAAGATTGCGACACGAATTTTAATTTGATATATAAAATATAAAAATTCGATTTAAAATGAACAAATTATAAACATTTAAAACTTCGAAATGAATTTTATATATATATATATATATATATATATATATAGGGGAAGGCTAAAATAAAAATCAAAGTTAGGCTATAAAATAGGAACCATTTTCAGTCCTTGGATCATTAAGATCTACGGTTAATTCATCACCTTGTTGGAATAATTCATGATCCTGAGTTCGAATCTCATAGGTAGCAAAAAATTTAATTTTCATAATTCATACATTTACACAGCGGATTCATGGGTGTTCTACATATAATTCATACATTTTAATTAGTTTATAGTTTATAGTCTAAGAGGAGTTTTCTGAATATATATATATATATATATATATATATATATATATATATATATATATATATATATATATATATATAGGGTGCAATTATAATGGGAACCACACTTATCGTGAGAACATAAGAACCATTAAAATCAATGCATCTGCTATATAAATTAATGCATTCGCTATTAAATTTAATGCATCCGAAAATAATAAAATTTTTGTTCCCTTCAGGATTCGAACCCAGGATCTGCATTCATTCACCAAGATGATGCATCCACCGTAGATCTTGATGATCGAATGGCTTAAAATGGTTCTCCGTTCTAATTTTATTTAGTGGTTCTTATTTGAACCTCTCCCTATATATGTGTGGGGGGGGGTTGTTTTATTTATTTATTTTTATTTTTTTGAAACTATGTATATATACGATGCATTTGTCTCAATCTTATTGGTTTTCAATTTCCTCCATTTTTTAATTATGTACACACATGGTGGATAAAATTCACCCTCGATGATGAAAATAAAAAATTTTCAAATTTGTATTTCTCTTTTTTTCTTTTCATGGGGGGCATCCATGATGATATTTCCCAAAAATATTAAAAATATTTGAATTTTTTTAAAAGAAAATAATCATCTAGAAAATATTTCAGTAGTTTTACAATTTGTAAATCATTGTCAGGTCCCATAAATTGTTAGATGGGATTACAGTCTTGAAGACCAACGTTTCGATAAAATCAAAACAAAGATGACAACTGCCATACGTATAACAGTATAAGAAGAATTCTTCTTAAATGGTGGCCAAAAGAAAATTTCTTTGAAAAAGGCAAAACCTATGACAAAAGAGGAATTAATTTTATCTCTCAAACCATCTGCCAACATCATGAAGAACATGAATGCCCAGCTCCTTCTCATGATGCACTTCTTAAAAAGATTTTTCAAAAGATAAACAAAGAATCTGTTGTACAAAGAAGCTTTTGGAAAATCCTATACAGATAACGAGAGAGCTCCCTCAACCTCGGCATTTGAAAATGAAAGAAAACTTGTTGTTAAATAACAACAAAATTTTGAAGAATCCGAACCAATGGATGAAGATGAAGATGATTCGGATTTCGGTCTTGAAATTTTTCAAGAGGCACAGGACCCTAATGAGGAATGACGAAAGCAGTGACGATTTTGGCTCACTCATTCACCTTTTGAAAAATTTGGCAAAAGATGTCTTCCCATTTTTTTTTTTTACTTTTTGACATTTTGGCAAAAATTTAGTCGGATGTCTCTTTTCCCCCCTTATTTAAGGTTGTATTCTCTAATGAGAAGAGGACGCTTGAGTTTGCTCGCCCTCTTCTTCCTCTCCCTCTGTAAAATATTTGTAATCATTTCCTTTGTTGCTTGAAGATTTGAAGAAATTCTTCATATGTAAGTTCTAAGTTTATCAATCATAAGTTTAATTCCTTCAAATCATAATTATATATTTTATGCTTATTATGATTATGTGATACTAAATAGCAATTGTGTTGTTTATTTTAAAAAATTAAGAGAAAATATTTAATGTATTAATAAATTAATTAAACATATTGAAAATTGTCTTAAAAATCCAAGATTAAGTGAATACGTTAAAAATGAAATTTATATTTGATTTAATATATTAAGTTATTAACAATTTGGGTTATTTGCTTTTTGTTCTATTTTCATTGATAAGAAATTAAATAAAAAATATTATTTTGTCAACTAATTGTCATGCAATAATAAATACGTCACGTTAAATATTGGCACACCATATTAGCTTGAAATTTAGTAGCAAAATTAGATAAAATAAAAAATTTAGCAATTATCACGTCACAGTTCAAAGTTTGTATGTAAAATAAAAATTGAATGAAAAATCAGTATTTTATTGGTAATTTTATTCACTTAAAATTCAGTACTTATACCGTTTTACAGGTGTGTGTGTGTCCCACGTAACTTCCTGCTAAGTAAAATTAAAAGAGCAAAGCAGCACTTTTCGAATGAGTTGTTGAGTTGATAAAATTGTAACAGAAAGGTTTTAAAATTCCAACCAATTTCAAGTCGAATTTCAGAGAATGAATTAAAAATACGGCACGAAATTATTGTAATTAAAATGACAGCTAATTCCTGTTCAGAAATCGACCGCTTAATAAATACTTGCATTGCATAAACTCAAGAACTTCACACTAACCAATAGCAAATCTGATTGATGAATTAACAAATGTTTAAACTTTAATCCAGTTTTAGATTCATCCGAGCTGTCGCGTGCCCCCTTTTTCTTCTGTTTGTCACTTTCACTTTCACATTCCTTCTTTTTACACTTTTTCATCCCACAAAATTTTGCCTTTTCGAGTGTTGAGCACTTGAGCTCGCTCGCTCAGTTACTGCTCCAACAACTGTACATACAAAGATTGTATGTATAAATAAGATTCACACCACCACACATTCATTCCATTCTTGCTTCTTGTCCTAATCTCGAGCAGAAATTTTGTGGTTTTCTGACACTCCTACTAGCTCACCACTCACAACACACAGACACTCATTATTTTCCAAGATTTTTGATTTATACTGTAATTCCCTGGTAGAGGTAGTACAGTTATACATGCAATTTAGATACAGAGAGAGAAGAAAAAGATACAATTTTGAGGGGGGAAGTTGTTGATCGGAGAATTAGATATGAGAATTAGTTCATTTTCTAAGTGGGTTTTTGGGTTGTGCATGTTGGTGATTCTTGGATGTAGGCTGGTGAAATGCAGTGTTACCTATGATAGAAAGGCCCTAATTATCAATGGGCAGAGAAGAATTCTCATTTCTGGTTCTATACATTATCCCAGAAGCACTCCCGAGGTACTAAAAGCTGATTATTTTTTAGTGAATTTCTTGAATTATTGTATGGAAAGGAAGATCTTGACGCATAGTTTGAGGGTAGTATGTGTTTGGTGAAATGTGTTCTTTTTCTTGTGTTTTAGATGTGGGAAGATCTGATTAACAAGGCTAAAGATGGAGGTCTTGATGTAATTGAGACTTATGTGTTTTGGAATGCTCATGAGCCTAGTCCTGGCAATGTACCTCTCTCTCTCTAATGAATGTTGATTTTTCTACTTTATTCTGTTGAATTTGAGCTGAAGGTTTGTGTTGGTGAATGCTATATATGTGTTTCAGTATAACTTTGAAGGGAGATATGATCTGGTGAGGTTTGTGAAAACCGTTCAAAAAGCAGGGTTATATGCTCATCTTCGCATTGGGCCTTATGTTTGTGCAGAGTGGAATTTTGGGTAATAACTGAAGTTTCTTTTTGCTTAGATCTGCAGTCAAAATCAACCACTCTATTCAATCACGCACACAATTTCAAAATTTTAGCATTTTTTCAACAGGTCTTAGTTGCAGAACTATTGATTTTTCATTGACAATGTTTTATGCTGACAGCGGATTTCCGGTTTGGCTGAAATATGTGCCAGGGATCAGCTTCAGGACAGATAATGAGCCATTCAAGGTTTTAATTCCTTGCATTCTATTACTGGAATGGGAATAATTTGTTTATTGGTTAGAATCTGTGTGTAATACTGTTTTGATGGTTTCTTGTTGTGGTAGATGGCAATGAAAGGTTTCACTAAGAAGGTAGTCGACATGATGAAGAGCGAAAGTCTTTATGAATCTCAGGGCGGCCCCATTATTCTCTCCCAGGTTCGATTTTCACCTCTTCAATGTGTCTGTTTTCTGCCTCAATCTTCCACTCATCAATCTTCTACTGCATGATTATAGAACAACATATGACCTTTTAGAATTTGAGTACTTGCACTTTGTAACTAGTTTGGCTAGTGTGTTTCCGAGTTCTAACTAGAGTGTTGCACAGATTGAGAACGAGTATGGATCACAAGCGAAGCAACTTGGCGAACCAGGTCATCAATATGTAACGTGGGCTGCAAAGATGGCTGTTGGATTGGATACTGGTGTTCCTTGGGTGATGTGCAAGGAAGATGACGCCCCAGATCCTGTGGTAAGTTTTCAAGAATGAGGATTAGCTTTTCGTTCACTATTTTACATTCTTGTTATACTGTTTACATGAATCTGATTGAGGATACTTATTATCTGAACCCTATGTTGAACACAGAACAAAGTGAGAGAGTCTTACACGAGACATAACAATATTACTTGTCTGTAAGATTTCAAATGGATTACACATTTGAATTTTGAAGCTATGTGCCGTTGTTTGTAGATTAATACATGCAACGGGTTCTATTGCGATGCTTTCTCCCCAAACAAGCCTTACAAACCGTCTATCTGGACCGAGGCTTGGAGTGGCTGGTGGGTAGTTTTTCCTATTCTTTGTCTTGCTGAATTTCTAGAGTACTCTGTCAATGCATTCACCCCTTTAATCTCTGTCTTAAATCAATAATTAGGTTTACGGAATTCGGTGGTCCAATTTACCAGAGGCCAGTTAAAGATTTGGCATTTTCTGTTGCTAAATTCATCCAAAATGGGGGCTCATTTGTTAACTACTACATGGTATTTTCTGATGGTTACCATTTCTCTTGAAAATTACCAAAATATAATGTTCGTGATTTTCTGGAAAAATTACCACATTGCAATATTTGAATTCACTATGCTGAACAGTATCATGGTGGCACGAATTTTGGTCGCTCTGCTGGAGGCCCTTTTATAACTACAAGCTATGACTATGATGCTCCACTTGACGAATATGGTAACATTTATCGATTTGAAACTCCTCCTTTCCTAGGAACATTATAAGCTGCCAAAAGCAAGCAGCACTTGTTTCATAGCAGGCGACTAGTGGATGCCAAAACACTTTTTTTTTTATGATGCTGAACTCGATCTGTGCTTCTTTAACATGATAGGTTTGATCAGGCAACCTAAGTATGGTCATCTTAAAGATCTGCACAAAGCTGTTAAATTATGTGAGAAGGCTTTGGTTTCAGCAGACCTCACTGTGACTTCACTAGGAAACCTTCAGCAGGTTGTTACCACTATTCTACGGTTCGTTGATGTGTTCTAATTTTTGATAATTTCCCCTGAAAGTTCAACATTTTTCCAGGCTCACGTATACTCTTCAGAATCGGGAGATTGTGCAGCCTTTCTTGCAAATTATGATACTAATTCTGCAGCAAAAGTGATGTTCAATAACGTGCATTATAGCCTGCCTCCTTGGTCGATCAGCATCCTACCCGATTGCAAGACTGTAGCCTTTAACACAGCCAAAGTATGTAATCTTAGCAAATTTTACTGGATTAACTCCTGTGTCCACTTGAAATTTGGAGGAAATTTAGAATTTGGAAATAATTATATATGCTGTCTGAACCAGGTTGGAGTCCAAACATCGGGAATTGAAATGCTGCCAAGTAACAGCAAAATGTCTTCGTGGGAAACGTATAATGAAGATTTATATTCTTCTGACGACAGCTCAACATTTTCTGCAGTCGGCCTCTTGGAACAAATAAATGTTACTAGAGATGCTAGTGATTATCTTTGGTACACAACCAGGTGAGCTGAAATCTGGCTGATTAAGTCTCATCTTTGCAGGATTTATGGCCTCGTGATTTAGTTAACGTGTTAAATGTTACCTCTCTTTCTTTCAGCGTTGATGTTGGCTCGTCAGAGTCCTTTCTTCACAGTGGAGAGCGCCCCACTCTTATCGTTCAGTCAGCTGGTCACACACTGCATGTTTTTGTGAATGGAGAGCTTTCTGGTAGGCCGTCTATGTCTATGGCAGCATTGCCAATTCTCTAGATATCGCAATAGCTTGTCGTGTTTTCTGTGTAATAGCTAATGTTTGGTGCCACATTAACTATGTTATGTTTTCCAGCTTCTGCTTTTGGGACGAGGGAGAAGAGGAGATTCACATTTCGAGGGGAAATCAATCTTCGTGCTGGATCAAATAAGATTAGTCTCCTCAGTGTCGCCGTTGGACTGCCAGTTAGTTCCAAATTCTCCCTTTATTATTATACTTATTACATTGTAATTGCGTACGTTCTTGTGACATTACTTGAGTTTTGAATTCATCAATTTTTTACATCTGATTCAGCATATCAAGTTTGATCTGCTATTGAGTGCCCAAAATTTTAGTTTTGGATACAATATCTCACTTCTCTCTCTCTCACACACATGACTGCATCTCTCTCCATTGCAGAATGTTGGTGGGCATTTTGAAACATATGATACCGGAGTCCAGCCACCTGTTGTATTGCATGGACTCGACAAGGGAAAATTGGACTTGTCATGGGTTAAATGGACATACAAGGTTTACATCTCAGTTTCTTGCAACTAAAGATCTCATTAAGAAAACACTCTCATGAACTATTCCTTTCAAGCAGGTAGGGCTGAAGGGAGAAAAGATGAATCTCATCTCTCCAAATAGCGTTTCTTCAGTCGACTGGACAAAGGGTTCACTGATTGCACAGAAAGATCAGCCTTTAGCATGGCATAAGGTACATCTCAACAAAGAATTCACAAAAAGAATCAAAATTATCATATCATGTATTCAAACTCTATTTTGCAGACATACTTCGACACACCTGATGGAGACGAGCCACTTGCTTTAGACATGGGTAGCATGGGGAAAGGCGAACTGTGGGTCAACGGCGAGAGTCTTGGAAGATACTGGACAGAGTATGCTGCTGGTGATTGCAACAGCTGTAGTTACAAGGGTGTTTATAAGCCTCCAAAGTGTCAACTTGGTTGTGGGCAACCAACTCAGAGATGGTACTAACAAACTCATACTACAGATCAACTTAGAGCACAATGTCAGTTGAAATTTTTACTAATCAGAAATTATGCATTCAGGTATCATCTACCACGGTCATGGCTAAAACCGACACAGAACCTCCTCGTGCTTTTTGAAGAACTTGGAGGTGACCCAAAAGGCATCACTCTCGTCAAGAGGTCACTGACGAAAGTTTGTGCAGATGTCGCTGAGTATCACCCAAACAGTAAGAGATGGCAAACTGAAAGCAACAGTAAAACACAAGTATTCCGCCAACCCAAAGTTCACCTTCACTGTGATCTGGGACAGTCCATATCTTCCATCAAATTTGCCAGCTTTGGAACTCCTTTGGGAACCTGTGGAAGCTTTCTACAAGGAACATGTCATGCTCCCACATCATACGACATCTTAGAGAAGGTACAGTCCGAAAAAAAAAACTTAAACAGAGAAATCCAAACTTGTTCTTCACATAAACAATTTCATCTCTCCCAATCTTGCAGAAATGCATAGGGAAGCAAAGATGCTCAGTGACAATATCAAATGATAACTTCGGGAAAGATCCATGTCCCAACGTGTTGAAGCGTCTCTCAGTTGAAGCAATATGTTCCCCTCGGAAATAATATACTAGCAAAAGAGAAACAAAGACAAGAATGAAAGGGATCTAGTTATGCTGTGTGCTGCTGCTGCTGTCATTATTCACCCGATTCAGATTGCATAACACTAGATAGGTTCTCTATACTTCTTTAGGTTAGTTCGAAGTTATGGGACTTGAAAAGTTCAAGTCCCCAAAACTCAAACCCTGGTAAATTTGTCCCCTCTTGAAAGGGAAATGTGAACCAGGAATTCTGCTATTTGTGATCTAAGAGTAAAAGAATAAAATTCCAGTGTGGAAAATAGGAAATTTGTGACTGAAAAATAGATTAGGATGGTGGCATAGCAAGCAAAAGCATATTCATTTATTGAATTAAATGTCAACATTACTATAAGTCTGCAAGAGAAATAAGAAGTTCTGAAAGTCTAGCTGAGCAACTGAGTAGTAGTATATTTCTAGGCAGTAGTAGCAGTGTTGAGGTGCTTAGCAATAGTCTGTTGCAGTTCTTCTTTCTTTGCTCCTACAATCGTGTCCAAGATTTTCCCTTCCTTGAGGAAGATGAAGGTTGGCATTGCCTCCACTGCCCAGTCACTAGCAACCGACTGCCAAAAAAAAACATCAAAACAACAATATTTCACTAGCATGAGAGTTAGGAATGGAATAAGTGTTCGTATAGATATACCTTCAACTCATCGATATCCACTTTGAGGAACATCACTGAAGGAAACTTTTTGGCCAACTCCGCAAAGAATGGAGCGATGAACCGACAGGGTCCGCACCAGGAAGCAGTGAAGTCCACAACTACCTGCATTAAAGGGAATATGAGATGAACTTGGCTAAATTATCAGTTCTTTATTGATTAAAAGCATTTTAAGCATACTTTGATGCCCATAATGACTTCATTTGGAAGCATGCATAAGAATAAACAGAGAAATGTGTGATTCAAGTACTTCGTTACATCGAATGAGTCCATATCGGAAAACAGCAAACAAAATTAATCCAAAGCTGTCAGAACAAATACTCAAAAATTATTTTGATAAAAAAAAATGTCCAAAATAAGGTTGACTGCACCTCCATTTGAAAGCGAAACAAATTATATGAGAATTTATAATTGAAAAGATCTAACAATGACTAAAAGCTACCAGAATTTGATAAAAAGTCCAGCTAAAAGCTAGCTTCATTCGGCACAGTTCAGATGATTCCGAATAAACAATCACTATTCAACGTCCGAATCTCCGCGAGGACCACGACCGAGTTATTAATATTTCACCCAATTCCCAGACATGCAAATATTGTGACAAAAAAATACAGATCAAATAATAAACTCTCGGGTACGTCATACGGAAACAAATTTCTTCTTCTACTCTGACAATCAAAACTACGATTTACACATTAAAAAAAAAAGTCGAAATCAGATATATCCGTAATTGATAAATTTCACAGTTACGTGAAAAACTGAAACTGAAACCAGATCTTAAAAATTGAAAATAACAAACAAATCAACAGATCTCCAAAGATGACGAAAATCAAAACGAAAAAAAAAATCGTCGAACCAGATATTATTCATAATAATCAAATCATGCAAAAACCTAGACCGCATAAATCGAAAAAAAAAAACAAAAAAACAAAATAGAGATACATACCAACTTCTTGTTTTCATTTGCCTTCTGAAGCTGCTCGTTCCAGGTAGCATCAGTGTGGCAGCCGATAACCTGTCCTTCAGATTCCGACGCAGACATTTCTTCTTCTCTCTCTCCCTCAAAACTTATCACACAAGAAAACACTCCTTATTAGCTTTAATGCATTGGTGCAGTGTGTACCGCGCGCATTTATATATACAGGAATACACGCATATATATGCCAGCTGGACTTATTTGTTTTTATCTTGATTTTCTTTCCTATTAAATGCTCAAATCAATGCACAACAAAAATAACAATAACTTATTTCGAGGGCGTCAAATAGAATATAATCTCCGAGAAATATAAACAATAAAATTAGCACACGTGAAAAAAAGAAGAATAAATTAATCGTATTGATGTTGTAACTAGTAGGATCTGGAATTTTTATTTATTTTTAACTATATATTTCAAATATGTCTATTTATTCCATAATAATATAGGAAAAATATTTTGTTTTCGATATTAGAAAACGAATAATTATTTCAATTTACTGTGTACAGTTATATGGGATTTACTATAATTGCTTTCCCAAAAGCTCGAGGTGGTAGTTGATTTATCCTCTCTGGCATGTTAAAAATGATAGATTAAAACATTTTTTTCCTAAGTTAAAGAAGAAATGTATTCGTATTCAAATTTAGTTCCTTTTTTTTTCATGGTGATCATATTAATCAAACTTCTACTGCTTTGAGATTTAGTATTTCTTTTACATTATTTACCAGCAACGGCTACTCATAGATGTAACATTTGAGTGGCAAGTTCACTCGATTCATCCCTTGTGGCCGACTCTGTATCATATGATAACAATCAAGGTTTTCAGCAATCAATCTCAAGCTAAATGCTAAATAGACTGCTTAGATTGCTAGCCCTAATCTCAAATATAATAGCAAACGAGCTGCAATACATTTACTAGAAGGTTTAATTCAACTTGACATGCAGTTCATTACAAAAACTAAAACAATACTGCTGTCGGTTGAAATTGGCAACACACGCACTTAAAGTACTAAATCCTACATAAAACAACAGTAACACGTGCTAATTTCTCCAGAAATTTGAAAGGGATATTAATTCAACAGCAGGGATTTCCTGCACGTGGTCTAAAACATCATAGAGCAAAAGTTGATCATCTAGGAGCAGCTACGAAACATGTTCCATCGTGTCGTAGTTGCACTTCAAATGTG
This sequence comes from Salvia miltiorrhiza, assembly GCF_028751815.1. Lineage (NCBI taxonomy): Eukaryota > Viridiplantae > Streptophyta > Magnoliopsida > Lamiales > Lamiaceae > Salvia > Salvia miltiorrhiza. Next base: position 21,743,667 of record NC_080391.1, on the reverse strand, counting down.
TGGATTTGGATTGGATGCCTTCAATCTGAAGACCAAGGACCAAGAGCTTGATTTTTTTTCTCAACCAATAGAGCATTGCTATCTTCATCCTGTAAAATAAGTCAAAATATCAGTTGTAAGAAGTTGATTACAAATCCATTGCTCATGATTCATGAAAGGGATAATCAACCATCATTCTCTTTTAATCTTTAAATCAAAACAAACGAGAATAATATCATGTCACTGAATTGAATGCAATCATCTAGTTGATGTCCGTTGCAGCTTAATCGTCGACTTTTTATGATCTGACTACTTGAAAAGGTTTGATTCTACATTTAAAGTAATGATCCCTTTCCACTAGAGGTGACTTGAAATAACCAAACAAAATAAAAACAAAGAAACTGAATATTTGTTCTATCTAAATCTTTATGCTGGAGAAGCAATTACAAGGTAAAGTAGTCTGAAGACTAAATTAGAAGGATTTTTACTAATTACCATATGATAAGCACATAGAAAAAATATTCTCACCATCAGAAAGTCTTCATGGAACATTGAAGTGCTTGTGTCTGAAATCCAGGCATTATGCTCCAAGCTCTTCAAATATGAGAAAGGCCAGACTGTTGGCATGTTCATAAGTGCATTCTTCTCAAAGATTCAAGGAAATAGTTGACGAATAAGTTAATGAAAATGGAAAAATACCTCTAGACTAGAAAATATTTTCTTCCGACTCCTTGCATCATCATGTGTCACAATATGAAGGCGTGTCAGCCCATTCTTTGTCATCAATGGCTGCACACAGAGCCTTCCAAATTGGAACTAACATTGTGACTGGAGGATATAATCCCTAGAATTGAAATCAAATGAAGCAAAGATGCAATGTCAGAAACAAAGTTACTCATCTATTGATAAGTAGCAAAAGACTACTTAATTCTTCAAGTTCAGAGGTTAAACAGTTCAGGAAATAGATGCTTCTCTACCTTGAATACCAGCAACAATTCATTCTCTCCACGTATAATCAGAGAAAGACTCCAGTAGCAAGTTACTGGGGTCACACATTCATTGAGAACAGGTTTCAAGATCTTGTCAATTGGAACAAATTGGTGTACTGTTTTCCCACTGGTTTGGACAAATTAACAAGTCAACATCACAGAGACAGAGGAAACACGAACCCAACTACCTCATGATTTGGGAGAGAGGGGTCTGGTATAGAAAACTAAGACATTCTTCAAAATAATACCTTCTGTAAACTGTCTCAAGCTGAATCCCAAAAGCTGGCAAAATGATAACAGATTCTGCTACCCAGAAACAACCAAAATTATGAGATGTAAAGACTGAAATCTGATGTCTATCACATTCCCATTCTGTTTTAATTACTTATAACTCTTCCCCTTGAAAACATACTCTATATATAGTTATATACCACATTACTGGACAAACTGATCAAAGTTTAGTCTAACAGTAACAGTTTTGACCATTGGAAAAATAATAGCATGACTGAATACAAAAGTAGGACTGGATCCTGCATACAAGGACAACAGTCATACACAGTATATATATATATATAAATCAACGAGACAGCTGTGTTCCAAATAAAACATTTAGGTTCAGAGTTACGAGGACAAGAAAGCACCAAACAATCAACATTTCAAGGGAGAAAGAAAAACGCATTTACAGATTTTTTGGCACACGAAAGTCCCCAGTTTCTGAGCTCCTCACCTTTCTCAACTTGCTTTCTAACAATTTGCCTTATGAGGAAACCAGCTACAACAAAACTCGAAATGATGATAGCAAAAGGCTTGTCCAGCATCAATAGATCGTAGACAGTCGTCGTTTTCTACATATCATATGGAACAAATAAAGTTTCTAGATACATATATATATGTACATAGAGAGAGTAAGGATACAGTAAGAATGGCCAAATGTGATGAGTGATATTAAAAGAAGCAGTGTATCATTCACTACGAAAATACACAGTTAAGTGATTCCACAACATGTTTGCGCATCTCAAAATTTAGCATAATACACTAATTCCTCCCCTTTCCATGTCTTACTAATCACGCATTTCAAACACACCTAAATTTTGCCTGACTACCAAAATCACAGCAATCAAGCTTCTAGAGAGATAAACAAACCTTACATACTACAATGAGATCACACAAAACAGCAGGTTTACATTTCAGGTTGCTAAGCTCTGTAGAATACTTTAAAGATGAGAAAATACTAAACCCATAAGATGCTCAAATCTCATCAAAATTATAGCCGAATCTGGATCCCTGAATAACTACTACTACTACGGTTACAATTTGCATATTGCCACATAAAAATAACAAATAAAACAAAATACCTGCAATAACGTGAAAATCAGAAAGCAAGCAGCCGCAAACCAAAGAGCATACGAACAGAGAGGGAGAAAATCTGCGCCGCTTCTCGCGATGAAGATGTGGTGAACGTCAATTGCTTCGGGCGAGCCAATCTTCACATCGTGTACGTATTTGTATCGACCTTTTATAGTAACCGATTCCTCCATCTCCGATTCAGCTCAACGCCGAAACCGAAATATATTCGGGAACAAATCTAGGGCCAAATTGTAGAGACTGATCGGTGGAGTCGTCGTCGTTCTGCAGCTGTAGCACTAATTTGTGCTGTAGTTTGTATATATTGAGTGTGTCTAGTCTAGCCATTCGAGTTCGGTTAACACATAGCGAAATTGAGCAAATGGGATCCTCCGTCCCAAAATGTAGTATATGTACCACTCTTAATTTCTTTATAAATTTTTAATTATTTATTATTCAATTTTAATTTATTATGCTTTAATATAATATAAAAATAATTAACAAAGGTTCACTTATTCAATTAAAATTTATAATTATTTTTTGGGTTAATAGCCGAAAAATACACGAATTTTCACGAAATTTGCAAATTGCACACTGAGCTTCAAAAATAGCCTCAGAATACATGTCTTTTTAATTTTGTTGCAATTTGCACACGCGTTAACCACCACCTTGATCAGTGTTGACGTGGCACCGAAATTTCCAGACGTGGACTCACCGGCATTCAAAACGACGTCGTTTTGAGTGAGTATAAATTAAAAAAAACAAACAAACAAAAAGGGTAAAAATCCCAAGACCTCTTCCCGTCGTCTGCACCTTCTTCCTCCGATTTCCTCAAACGACGCTTCGACGACTAGCGCGGCAAGGAAATCGGCGGCTCAAACGACGTTCCGATGGACTGGAGGCGGCGCAAATCTGTAAATTCGCAGGGCCGCTGTAAATCTGTGGGTCGGAGAAGGTCGCCGGGGGTTTGGTATTGGTGGTGGAGAGACTCGCGAGGGCCGCAATTTGAGGCTCGCCGGGACGCCGACCACCTCCATCCACCGGGTTCCGCCACCACCCCTCAGGCCAGCCACCGCTTTCCACCACCACGCCACGAACTTCTCAGTTTACCATAGATCTACCAAGTTTGCAAAACCCCCAAATCCCCAAATACCCCACCGAGCCTTAGATCTTCGCCAGCAACTCCACCGCCCCGTGCAATCCCAATGTCGCCGCAACCAACCTCTACATCTCCCCGTGTAATCCGGAGATTTTTTCGATTGAATTTAAGAATTCACCTTCGATTTCTCTGTAGGTGTTGAAGATGATGCCGGAGTCGAGATCGATGTATTTCTGCTCGGAGACGATGAATTCCATGAATTATGGCGAGAAGCAATCTTCAAGAGAGGGAATCGCTAGCTTCTGCAACTCTTCATTGATCGGAAATGGAATTTCTAAGCCCTCGCTAAAATACAAGAAGATGGAGAAAGCTGAGATGTTGTGGCAAGTGTAGGACTCGGTGTCAGGTATGGAGGCGACGTCTTGGACGACGGACGACATCAGCGAGTCGTGGATGACAACCACGCGGTCCGTGGTGGACGAGAGAGAGCGAAGGAGGAGGCAACGTCCTTCGCCGGGAAAGAAGGAAGAGGGCCGCTGGGGAAAAAGGAGGAGGCGGCGGCGTTGATTAAAATCAGACTTTGTTTAAAATGAAACACAAACATCGAAACGACGTCGTTTTGAACATGTGGCTTGCCACCGTGTAAAAAATGTCACGCGTAATGCCACGTAATCGCCGGTCAAACATAAGAGTGGTCGGAACTTCCGCCATGTGCAAATTGCAACAAAATTAAAAGGTCATGTATTCTGAGACTATTTTTGAAGCTCATGTGTAATTTGCAAATTTCGTGAAAGTTCGTGTATTTTCCGGCTATTAACCCATATTTTTTTTATATTTATTTGAATTAATAATAGATTATTTGGATTTATTAATTCAAAGTTAGGATATATAATTTTTTAAATTTTAATTTTTAGTGATAAATATTAATTAGACTTCATAATATAATAATAATTTTTATTTTTATAAAAAATAATTATAAAATAAAGAAATTAAGAGTGGTACACACTACATGCTGGGACAAAGGATCCCCGTGGGATTGTTGTGTTGGTACGTTAGAGCATATGTCGTAAAGTGGTAGGTGGACTCTTAAATGGTAGAATCTTTTTCTTAACAATTTAATTTTGTTTTTTATTTTATTTTTTTATTTTTAATATTATTTTCGATTCAAATTAATATTAAATTTAACAACATAAATTTCATTTAAATTAAAAACTAACCCTACATTAATTGAAAATTTAAATTGCATTATAATAAAATCTTAAATTAATTAAAATTAAAAAATCTTAAAAATAATCTAAAAATTTAAAGATCATTGAGACGTTTGATTTACTCCACCTTCTTTAAGTAAAACGCCAACTTGCTGAGATTCATTTGGGAGGTGTCCCTACCCAAGATGATGTCGTCCGTGAGGTCGCGTTGGATTTGGGAGAAAATGCCAACTCATCAAGATTTATTTAAAGAGTGTAGTATTTATAGAAATAAAAGTGAAACAAAATAAATTTAAAAAAATGAAAAATTAAAGAATGCCGTAGAACGGCTAGTTTGAGGGGGGAAATTAAAATCTGCTTTAAATTTTCAATTTTTTACTATTTCATTTTTTTTTAATCGGGCATATTTTGTGATTGGACCATGCGAAGCACGCGCCCAACCAAACACATTTTCGCACTGGGAGTGGGGGGACGATCGAACGTGGAAGGGGGGGTGCGGTATGGGGGCGAGGGGGGTGCGCACTGACGTCCGCTCCCTCCAGTACTAATGATCTTAGTGAGTTAGGCTGTGTTTGATTTGTTAGTTGGGTTAAGCCCACTTAAGCGAACCCAGCTTAAAGTAACATGACTTCGTCTGTTTCTATTAATGGGCCTTGTGTTTGGTTTATCATGTTAAAACCTTTGTTATGGGCTTCGAAGAGTTTGATATCCATTATGTTGGGAACTTTATGGAATATCTTAATCCTTGTTTTGATGATACCAAAATCCATAGGTTTCATTTGTAATAGACTAGAACTGCTCGAACTCAAGTGTTAGAGTTCTTTCTCTAGTTTAGTTGCTGTTCTGAAGACTGAAGACTGAAGAATGAAGGACTGAAGTTACCGACTGAAGCAATAGTCGAAGAATCAGTCTTGAACTGATTACTTAATGCGAGCCACGTGGAATCAGCGGACTGATACTAAAGTCAAGTATCAGTTAAACATTCTTACTCGGACTGAACCTCCAACGTTCAAAGGAAGCCACAAACTCCAGAAGTACAGCCGCATTAAATGCAGAGATCTCAGGATCGTCTTTTCTTTGCAGAGGTCATTCCTATTTTGGTGACTACTTTATCAGAGACGTCGCATCTCATGCTCTTCAACATAGCCGTTCTCACTAAACAAGGAACCTCGAAGATTGAAGCCTCAGCCCAAATTCAAATTACTCTCTAACGGAAGACATCTTGAAGACCTTCTCCGCCAACGGATCTATTCAAGACTTCTCTTATAAATAGCGCTCGAGGATCACTTCAATCTTCATCGATTCAACAACATAAGCTGAAGCTCTGACAAAATTGCTTCTCAGCCAAAGCTCAAATTCTCAAAGCTTGAATCGAAGAAGAGAATCCCAAAGCCAAAAATCAGTCACTGCTGATTACATAAATTCTCTTAGACCTTAGGCAAACCTTGTTTATCCAAAGCCTAGGTCAAACTAACTCCAAAGAACTTGTTCTTTGAAGTTCAGTTGGCAAGATTTCAAACCTCCATTCGACCGATAGAATTGAGTGTTTGAGTTGCAAAGGAGTTCAGGAAGGTACTCTGTCTCCGTGAGGTCCTAGTGCCAGTTCGTGCTAGGAGTGAGAAATCCAACAATGTGTGTTGGTACTGAAGATTGGATCTTCAGTTGTTTCGGTTGTGTGCACCCGCAAGCACGTTTTGGTTTGCTGTGCACCCGTAAGCACGAGCATCGGTTTGCAGTGCACCCGCAAGCACTTGCAGAGTGAAGTTGTTGGTCTAATCAACCGACCGTGGATGTAGGAAGTGTTTTTCGAACCACGTAAAAATCTCTGTGTTATTTACAGCTTTCAGTATTTAATTTCTTACTTGTGCTCTTCCTCTCTTCAACTGAAAACTGATTAATTGCAAAGAGAAACTTAAGACTAACAACGTGCTTAACCCAAAAGGCTATTGCGAAATAAAAGTTTTCCGCTGCGTGTGTTATCTGTCTGACTGATTTGTCCTCTGATAGTCAGTGAGATTTATAACATCTCTGTTTATCAAACTCGACTGAAGCCTTACGTGCATCAGTTAAGTTCTTGTGACTTAACTTATAACTCCTTACTGAAGAGTCTTTCAGTATCAGTTGTCAACCCTGTTTTGGTCAAAGCTCTTTTCAGTAAACATGTGTCTGAGTTTGTGTTTGTAGTTTCGCTTTTGATCTCTGTATTGAGATCTTGACAAAAATAGTCTATAGGTGTATTCCCCCCCATACACCTATTCGAGACCCTCAGGACCTAACACATTAGTAGTGTCAGGTTTAACATACAAAATGGCCGTTGTATCCTCCCAAATATTTCGTAATACCAGGCGTGTCCTTGTGAATAATTTCCCGCTGAGAAACTGAAACGACATGCAAATCGCAGTATTATTTATATCCTCTCGTCGAAGAAATCTTCAATCTTCACATTTGCACGTTCCAAGTTCGTGTTGATCTCAAAACCTGTTGGAGTTGAATCACTTGGAGAGAGTCTTTTGCAATGGCTTCGGCGCAACAAGGTTCGTATTCTCCTATCGTTGATTTTGTTTCATAGTTTCTTTGCGAGATTTTTTGTTCTTCAATAAAATGTTTTTGCTATTTGCTTGAGTATTTATTTGAAGTTAAATGTTATGATATGCATTTGAGGGTTATATTTGAATGTTGTCGACGCAAGATATATACTGTCATGGCTGTGCGAGATTTGTTGTTCTTCAATCAATTGTACTAGCTATTTGCTTGAATATTTCATTGAATGATTCTTATTCGAAATTAAACGTTATTATCTGCATTTGAGTGCTATATTTGAAAGTCGTCGACGAGGGATTATTTATATCCCCTAGTCGAAGAATGAAGTATTTCATTTGAGGGTTATATTTATATTGCATTGTTTGCTTACATTTGAGAATGATTCTTATTTGGAGTTAAACGTTATTGCTTTGCTTTTTTGATTCTTACATTTGAGGGTTATAGAAATATTGCTTTGCTTTTTTGCACTTGAGAATGCCTTTAGATTTGAAGTGCACTATTTTTATCCTTCGTTGCTTTGATTTTTTTGCATTTGAGATGGCTTCTGAAAGCGAACTGTCGTATTATTATTGGTCATATGATTCGTCTGCTTCCTGCTTGCATTTGTATTATATTGTTCTGCTTCATTCCCAAATCAGGCAATTTTGAACTAGGGCGAGCCCGTGTAAATAAGACGGATAAGACACGGAGGAGTTGGACCGTTAGGGAGAAATAAATACTGATCAATTCGTTGAAGGAGTTGGTTGTTCAAGGCTGGAAGTCGGACAACGGGTTCAGAGCAGGATATCTAACTAAACTCGAGGAGGCGATGAAGGCTGCGTTTCCAGAAACTGACCTCAAAGGAACCCCGCATATAAACTCGAAGATATGTGCGTGGAAAAAAATTACTACAGCTTGACGGCGATGTTAGGACGCTGTGGGTTTGGGTTTAATACCAATGATGATCACATGATTGATTGCTCAAATGAAATGTGGGAGGAAATAGTGAAGGTATTCTTCACCATTTGTATAAGCATTTTGAAATAGTTTCCCTTATCCTTCTTATTTGTGGTTCGTAACTTTTGTCATGCAGAAAGATCCCAATGCAAGGTTGATGAGATTCAAGCCATGGCCGATGCTCGATGATTGGAAAGAGGTGTTCGAGAAAGACTGAGCGACCGGGGAACAAGCTAAGGATTTGATGGAGGCAGTCAACGAGATGCATCGCTCAATGACATTTCGAGCTCTTGTGTGGCGTAGATTGAACAATTCCTCCATGTTCGGTCCCCATTATTTGAAACCCCTTTATATGGCGCCAAGAACCCCTCGGAATTGGCATACCCATTATCCACAAGATAGTATGTCCCTTCAAAAAACCATCAACTTCTTGAGGTTAGGCAATAGAAACAGATTACATAACGGGCAAATTTACATGCCATGTAGAAAAATACTTACCCCTAGGGACCTTCAATCCATGAGGACGATTCAGAGCATCGCGCAAGATGCGAGCATCTGCGGCTGACCCCTCCCACCCCGGCAATACGTATACAAACTTCATATTTTTGTCACAAACTGCAAGAGTATTAGTTGAAATCTGGCCCTTCCTGGTTCGGTATCTCGGTTTATCACTATTCGACACCATGACATTGATATATGTACCATCAAGAGCACCTAAACAACCCTATAGACAACATACATACGAAAATTTATATGAATAAACAGCGCAAAGCACAGGGCCGGCCCTGACATTCCGGGGGCCCTAGGCGAAAAGGAAAAAAAAGGGCCCCTTAAAAGATGAAGGTTCGAGAAGTTGTAGCATCGTGTAGCATTAACTATAAAGTGCAATAAATTAGAAAACAATGATCAAATAATTATAGAAACAAATTTAGATCTCCTAGCATTTTGAGCAGATAATGAGATAATCAAATTGAAATTCACAAGCAAATAGAGAGAATTAAGAATAAGATAGAGTTAGAATGAGAGAGAGAATGAGAGTCTTGAGAGAGAGCAGAGCACTCAGTCTTCTATCAATTCAGAGAGAGAGAGACATTGGGGAAAAAAAGAAATGAGAGAGAGAGACGTTAGTTTGTTGGGAATTGGAAGAGAAAAAAGAATTATGGAAGAGAAAAAAGAATTAAGAGAGAGAGAGAGAGAGAGATCAGGGACATTAACTTGCTGGGAATTGGGAAAGAAAAAAGAATTAGGAATTGGAAGAGAAAAAGGAATTAAGAGAGAGAGATAGATCAGAGACATTAACTTGCTGGGAATTGGGAAAAGAAAAAAGAATTAAGAGAGAGAGATTAGTGACGTTTATTTTGGGCTTAGAAAAAGTAGGAAAAATAATTTTTTTTTTAATTGGGTCAATAATAATATTGGGCTTTACATTTTTTGGGGCCCCTAAAATTTGGGGGCCCTAGGCCATTGCCCCTTTGGCCTAATGAAAGGGCCGGCTCTGGCAAAGCATATAAAGTCCACAGTTTGCTCAAATGATATGTCACGTACTTTAAACCATTTCTAGCGCGAATCGGTTGAATCCTCCTGCACTGCTGTGGGTTTCACCAACAAAATGACATGGAAACTGTCTGCCCACTTATCCAAAAATCAAATCTTACTACTCGATTTTTTTTGTGGTGAGCAAGAATGGAAAGAAACAATGTAACTTGCTCTGCAACAGTCACAAATCGACCATCCCTCAAACTACCTAAGTCCCTCAATAACAGACATAGTCGACCGAATGTATTTCGATCCATCCGTAAATTTATTAGACAATCAACATCGCTAAAACCTATGATTCGGTCAAGGTGCTTTACTTGATCTGGGATTCTATGTAATATCCCATACGGCACCACTAGTTCCCTACGCTTACGCTTCCGAGACTTTGTCATTTCGACAGCCTCAAGTACGACACCTATTTGCATCATCTGATCATGTAAAATCTCCTCTACGGCCATATAGACACAAGCATTCTTAAGCCGTGTAAGCGACATGAGGCTGATCAAACAACAAACAACCAAATATAATTCACAAATCTACCATTCAAAATCAACAATTTCACAGTGTAGAGCCAACATTGGCGGAACTGGATCATCAATTTCAGCAGTAACACATCAAGAAATTCATATCAGCAGCAACACAACAACAAATTCAATCCCACGAATCACAACAACATATTCAAAACCAAACTTCGCAGTGTATATAAATATTGGCGGAACTGAAACTTCAAATCATAGAAATAAATTCGAGAACACAAATCACAGAAATAAATTCAAATCCACAATTCCCCAAACATCTAGAAGGCAAAGACGTTGAGGTATATCATCGCGCACTGGTTGAACAACGAATTGTTTAGAAAAATGTAGAAATCGGAAGCTTACAGAACTGGTTGAATCTTGCGCAGATCCTTATATATTTTGCCACACCCGACGTCAACTCCGCGCGAATACAACTCGACGATAGTATATTCTGGTGAGTATCAAACCTTTCCAGACAAAAGCAAGCACCGGTTAAAGCTATATCATTCACAAAAAATCAAAAAGAACAAATTGAAATCTGTAGTTGTAGATAAAAAATAACAAATTGAAAATAACAATTGGGAGACTCAAACACAATACCAGCGCTTCGATGACAGAACTGATGAAAGTCGCGGAGGCGTTCTCCCTGTAATCTTCAAATATTTTTCCTCACTAGAGCATATGAGCGGCAGATAGAAGAATATAAAAATTTTAAATCTAATTTTGGGGGTAAAGTCGTGATTTTTTTTTTTTAACTTAATACCCCATATTAGCTAACCAGGGGGCAGCATCGGTTGTGTTTCCTTGAGAAAACCAGGATTTAGCGCCGGGCCTGACCCTTTTCATGGGCTTGCTTGTTTTATTTACTTGGAAATCAAACATGATTTTTAACCCAGTAAAGGAAGTAATACAACCATAACAATGAAATCAAACTGGCCCTGGGAATTAGAGGTTTAGAAATTATACAGTATATATTATATATAAGAATTCGGTTATACAATTAACTCAATTCAGCTACGGGGTTAATAAAAAAACAAAATTATCGAGTTAATCGAAAAATGAAAGAAGTTCCAAATCTCTTATTGATACCAAATCAAATTATTGAAACGTTAATCGAACTCGATTCGGTATTAATCGAAACTCATTTATTAATTTTATTTGCTTCGGAAGTGGAAAGGGCTGAGGCCCAATCCACGACTCCTTTCTAATTTCGATGAACTTTTTAGTTTGGAACGTCCGAGGGCTCACGGACGAGTCTAAACTGATCCTCAAAGAGCATTGTCGCTCTTTTTCTCCTATGGTTATTGGTCTTCTTGAGCCCAAAACTAAGTTTTCTAAAATTCCGTCTTCTTATTGGAATTCTCTTAATGTGATCCCGTGTCACCAAAATGCGAGAATCTCCAAACGTCCCAACATTTGGTGCTTTGCACATCCTGACATGGTGGTTATTGTTCTCCTTTCTTCGGAGCAGGCGGTGATTTTACATTGCTTGTGGAAGAATGATTCTTTCAAGATGGCCATTATTCACGGTGCTAATAATTACTTGGATAGAAGACAGTTATGGCTAGACCTTCTGAATCACATCTCTGGTCCTTCGGTTTTCATTGGAGATTTTAATGCGGTAAAGGGCGCACATGAGAGGAGTAGTGATTGTTTTCCTAGTGCCATTTCTTGCAGGGATTTCAGGGATTTCATTGAAGCCACGGGTTTCATCGAGCCTTCTTCTGTTGGTTTGAAATTCACGTGGTCGGGTCGCAGATTCATGCTTTCTCATATTGAATCCACCATTGATCGTGCTCTTTTTTCTGAAGATTTCGCGGACAGGTGGGATACGGTTTATACACAAGCTCTGCCCCGGAATACTTCTGATCATTCGCCTCTGGTGCTTCATTGTGAAAAGAATGTGAGGAGTAATAGTAGGTTCTTTAAATTTCTACATATGTGGACTCTGCATGATGGTTTCCAGGATATGGTGGAGCAATCGTGGCAACAACAGGTCGACTGCAGCTGCCCTATTTATGTTGTCATGGCTAAGCTGAAACGTCTCCGGAGTGCGCTGAAAGTTTGGAACAAACACGTTTTTGGTCATGTGGACAACGTTTTGGCCGAGTCTAACAAAGAGCTCTTGGAGGTTCAGCAGCTGATTGCAGAGTATGGGTATTCGGAGGATCTCTTTGATAAAGAAGTTACTGCTCAAGCGAGGATTAATTCTACGCTTTCCAGAAAGCACAGCTTGCTGCAGCAAAAGAGTCGGGTTTCCTGGCTGCAGGATGGAGATCGAAATACCGCCTTCTTCCACAGGATGATGCAATATAAACGGAAGCCGCATTTGATTTCACACTTGACTATTGATGGCTCGGTTGAATACGACCAAACTATTATTAGCAATCATATTGTGCATTATTTTTCGCAGCTCTTTCATGAGAATAGCCAGGATGAGGTTGATATCACGGCTATTGAGGCTTCTATTGATCCTATGATTGATGATTTTCATAATGCGCTCCTGACCAAGATCCTGGACGAGGATGAAATCACTGCGGCGGTTTTCAGTATGGATGCTTCGAGTTCTCCTGGACCTGATGGTTTCACTGGCAAGTTCTTTCAGTCTTGCTGGCCGATTATTAGGAACGATGTTTGGAAAGCGGTGCGCGCTTTCTTTGAGAAGATGTATCTTCCGCATGGTTGTAATTCCAGCATTATGGTGCTCCTACCTAAGAAAGACACGGTGGATTCTGTTGGAGACTTAAGACCTATCGTGTTATCAACTTTCTTTTATAAAATCATCTCGAAAATCCTGGCTTCCCGGCTGAGTGTGGTAGCTGCTACTTTTGTTTCTGGTAATCAATTTGGTTTTATCAGCGGAAGGAATATACATGATTGTATTATGCTCGGGTCTGAAGGGGTCAATTGTATGCGGCGAACTGGGGGAGGCAGAAATATGGCCTGTAAAATTGATATTTCTAAGGTCTTCGACACCCTACGTTGGGATTTCCTGTTGAAAGTTTTAAAAGTAAGTGGTTATGATGAGAAATTTATTCGTTGGATTGGTGTTCTTCTCCAATCGGCTAGGCTTTCTATTTTGTATAACGGACAGTCCCATGGATACTTTCCCTGCTCTAGAGGCGTTAGACAAGGAGATCCTCTTTCACCTATTCTGTTTGCCATTGCGGAAGAGGTGCTTGGTGCTCTCTTCAGTAATTGTGTTGCCTCAAGGCATCTGGTTCCTATGACAATGACACGTGGCAGCATCTTTCCAACTCACTTACTTTATGCGGATGACATCTTAGTGTTCTGCAAGGCTTCCGCTGGCAATGCTACTACCATTCAGAATATTTTGTCCTTTTATGGTTCTCTGTCTGGGCAAAGTTACAATGCTTCCAAGTCATATGTTTATTTCTCAGATAAAGTTTCTAATCATCTTCGGCGCGCGGTGGGACGGATTATGGATTTCAAGAAGGGGTCTCTGCCGTTTACATATTTAGGCGTCCCTCTTTTTGTTGGGAGGGTTCGTGCTAATATTTTGAGGCCTATCCATGATAAAATTGTGAATAAATTTTCACGCTGGAAAGGCATGAAACTTTCCATGGCAGGGAGGGTCTGTTTAGTTAAGTTGGTGATCCAGAGTTCTTTGACGCACTCTATGATGATATACCGGTGGCCGAGATCTTTGCTTAAAGACCTGGATGCTAAATGCAGGAACTTCATCTGGACTGGTGATGTTTGTAAGCGGCCTTCTCATACGGTTGCTTGGGCAAGAGTTTGTGCGATCAAAGAGGAAGGTGGACTGGGCATACGTTCTTTCTCCATGATGAATAAGTGTTTCCTTATGAAACGTGCGTGGAATATCATTAAAGGGAGGGGCTTCAGATATGGCTTGATGAGAGATAGGTGTAGACAATTAAATTGTCGTCGAATTAAATCATGCCACGTGTAAATTCATGAATTAAATATTCAATTATATTTTCTATTTTATTAAATGGGATTTTATTCCTAATTAAATAGATATATATATGATTAATATTTAATGAAATGAATTAATGGGCTTATTGGCCACTTAAGGCCCTAAGGCCCATACATGGAGGCCCAAAGCCCATAAAGCCCACGAAGCCCATCTCTAAAATCTATAAATAGAGGTGTTGGGGTGCTCATTAGAACAACTTGAAGAAGTGGAAGTTCGAAGGGCATAACGAATTCTCTCTAGTATCACAAGTTGAAGTTGAAGTGGTGCAAGAATTGAAGGCTCCAAGCATCTTCAAGAATTTCTTCAAGTATATCTTCAAGTGATCTTCAAGTATATCTTCAAATCTTCATCAAGTATTCAAACCTTCAAGGCGTTCTTCAAATCTTTAAATCGTTCTTCAAGTATTCAAGGTTTTGCTTCAAAGCTTCAAGGCGTTCTTATAAATTCTAAGGACGTTCTTCTTCAAATCAAATCAAGTTCAACGTTCAATCCAAAATCATGACTTGAGTCCCTTGGATTTATCGTCATCAAAACAAGTATTTCAAGAACCTTCGAGCTTGTTCAAGAATCAAATGGAAGAGAAGAATCAGAGGATTAACTAGAGATTGCAACCCGCATAAGTCTATCTTCAAATCTATCAAATTATCTTTGTAACGCGTTTTGTATTTTATCAAATTGAAATACAAAAATTTGTGTTTACAAATTTTGGCACGCCCAGTGGGACATCTCTACCTCTCATCTCTATTCTTCACCAAAAATCTTGAACTATGTCTACTCAATCAAATGCAGCTGCTCCAGCTTCATCCAAAGCTTCTTCGGAAGGCATCGGTATGATCACGCGAAGCAAAGCAAAATTGATGCAAGAGGTGTCCAAGTCGACCTCCCGTCTTCCATCTATCCATGAAGAAGATGACAACTTTGAGAGAAGCTTCACATTCCCCACTGAAAATTATCAACTCCATGCAAGTGTCATGATGACAAACACTTCCACCATGGAGGAACAACTCTTGAGCTTGACAAAGATGGTTGAATCTCTAACCAAGCACATCCAAGAGCAAGATGCCCAGATTGCAAAGCTTAAAGGAGAAAAAGGAGATTCAAGCCACGCCAACAACGATAGGGAAGGCGAAGAAAGCGAAGAAGATGGAGAGAATAACGATGAAGAAATCTCCAAAGACAAATCAAAGAGTGATGGAAAAAGGCCTTCAGGAAAAGACATTCTCTTCTCGTCTGGTGGCCTCATTCCCATTGACCAACTCAAAGAGTTCATCGAAGCAACAATGAAGAATAACTCCGATGGAAGCTCCAAGTCATCGTTAACTTACTCCAAGCCATATACTCGGCGAATTGACAGTATGAGGATGCCTCTTGGCTATCAACCACCAAAATTTCAACAGTTTGATGGCAAAGGAAATCCAAGACAACATGTGGCTCATTTCATTGAAACATGCAACAATGCTGGTACTTATGGAGATCATTTGGTCAAACAGTTTGTTCGCTCATTGAAAGGTAATGCCTTTGATTGGTACACCGACTTAGAATCAAACTCAATTGATAGTTGGGAACAACTGGAGCATGAGTTCCTCAACCGCTTCTATAGCACTAGAAGAACTGTCAGCATGGTGGAGCTCACAAGTTCACGTCAATTCAAAGAAGAGCCAGTCATTGACTACATCAACCGATGGAGAAACCTTTGTCTCAACTGCAAGGATCGATTGTCTGAATCATCTGCCATCGAAATGTGTATTCAAGGGATGCATTGGGGCTTGCAATATATTCTGCGAGGAATCCAGCCAAGAACATTCGAGGAACTAGCCACTAGAGCTCATGATATGGAGTTGAGCATGATGGCAAGAGGGATCGAAGGACCACCAATCCAGGAGTCTAGCAAATTCAAGCCAGAATTCAAGAAAGGAGGAAAACCATATGACAAAGCACCAAAGAAGGAATCTATGGCAGTGAAAGCAACTTCTGTGAAATTTCTAAAGAAAGAAGTTAATCAGGAAGACAACCAGAATGCTCCACGAGACAATCAGAACTCTTCCCGAGACATGGGGCAAAGAAGACTTACCTTGAAAGAAATGCAACAAAAGCAATACCCTTTCTTAGACTCTGATGTTTCAGGAATTTTTGATGACCTGCTCAAAGAAAAGCTTATCGAGTTGCCAGAAATGAAGCGACCAAATGAAGCAGGGAGGACAGATGATCCAAGTTACTGCAAATACCATCGTCTGGTTGGGCACCCCATACATGATTGCTTCATCTTCAAAGATAGGGTCATGCGGTTAGCTCGAGAAGGCAAAATATCTCTTGAAGAAGACGCTACTGCTGTAAATATGATATCCACCGACTTGAACGACATAATAGAAGGTATTGGAGCTCTTTATGACACATCCAATCAAGTAGATGAAGAACTTGAGGTAAACATGGATGAAGACAATGATGCATTGGCAATCACATTCTCCAATGAAGACTTGCAACTTGGATCTGAACCTCATAACAGGCCATTGTTCGTGAGTTGTTATACACAGGAGCAGAAGGTCAATCGAATTCTCATCGATGGAGGCTCGGCAGTCAATATCTTGCCACTAAGGACTTTGAAGCAATTGGGAATCCAAGCAGAAGAGCTGTCAAACAGTCGATTGATGATTCAAGGTTTCAACCATGAAGGGCAAAGAGCTCTTGGTACTATAAAGCTACGATTGCAAATGCAGGACATGGACTCCACGGCGTTGCTTCATGTGATTGATGCAAGGACATCCTACAATATGCTTCTAGGGCGACCGTGGCTTCACGAAAATGGTGTCATTCCTTCTACATTGCATCAATGCTTCAAATACTATCAAAATGGCACCGTAAGAAAAGTGGTTGGTGATCGCAAACCTTTCACAGAAGCAGAGTCACATTTTGCCGATGCTCAATTCTATTTGGGAAGAACTAAAGCAACAATGGTGGAAAGGGATGTACCACAGGAGGAGTCAGGATCCCGCCAAGAGAAAGAATCTCGCCCAAAGATGGAAGGTTTCACCATCCCTCTGACTAAGATTGATGCCAAAAAGCCCATTCCTCAGCCACCCAAAGATTTTGTCCGACCAAAGCAAAGTGGCGCCACAGAACATGGAGATCTCTCAGACAAAGAACTCTCAAAACACTTTGGTCCGAAGGCATACAAACTCCTTGTGAATGCTGGATACAATCCCCAAGAAAGCTCCACGTCAAAGTCTCATGTGAGAAAAACTGCTAATACAAGCCAAAATCCCAAGGCAGGCTTGGGATACATGGTGCAAAGCCCCATTCGTATTGCCATCAAGAGAGCCACTGCTAACTATGCTAGCACCAAGCAAATCCCGAAATCTTCAAGCAATCGGAGAACCCAAAGGGTTTCTGTTTTCAAAAGATTGGATGAAAGAAAAGCTCAACGAATATCTGTCTTTAAAAGGCTTGGCAAAGGCAAGTCATGGAAAAAGGACGTGATAAAAAGGGCCAATGAATTGGATATAACAGAAAAGCTAAGGAGCTCGATTCCTTCTCGTATGAAGAGGTGTACCACTTTGCTCATATCATGTGGAAAAGAATTGAAGGCCAAAATGAAGACAATCATCTTTACACGGGATGCCGAAGACGATGAAGATAGAGAGAGTGTGGCTTCATCTTACTACATTACTAATGGTGCTAACAATCCAATTTCTCATACTACTCAAGGTCAAGTGCGTTGCGAAGATATTGTTACATCAAACCATATCACCTCATGTGAAGAAGTGGTTGTCGAAGAAGAAGACGCTGAAATAGCTCCTCAACAGTTCGAAGAAGGAGTTAAGGCTACTGTTGATGAATTGAGAGAAATTAATTTGGGCACTATTGAAGATCCACGACCCACTTACATCAGCGCGTTGCTGACCGTTGATGAGGAATACTCATATATCGAATTGCTCAAAGAATTCAAAGACATCTTTGCATGGTCTTATAAGGAAATGCCGGGGTTGAGCTCCAAGATAGCTGTTCATCATTTAGCCGTTAGAAAGGATGCACGACCAGTCAAGCAGGCCCAGCGCCGATTCCGACCAGAATTAGTTCCTCTAATTGAAGCTGAAGTGAACAAACTCATCAATGTGGGTTTTATTAGAGAAGTCAAATACCCAACATGGATTTCAAGCATTGTTCCAGTAAGAAAGAAAAATGGACAAATTCGTGTATGTGTTGACTTCAGGGACTTGAATGAAGCATGCCCCAAGGATGACTTTCCATTGCCAATTGCCGAATTGATGATCGATGCCACAACTGGGCATGAAGCATTAACCTTCATGGATGGATCTTCCGGTTACAATCAAATTCGCATGTCACCAAATGAGGAAGAGTTAACAGCATTTCGAACCCCGAAAGGAATCTATTGCTACAAAGTGATGCCATTTGGGTTGAAGAACGCTGGTGCCACTTACCAAAGAGCCATGCAGAAGATATTTGATGATATACTTCATAAAAATGTTGAGTGTTACGTGGATGATTTGGTGGTTAAGTCCAAAAAACGAAACAATCACCTGCCAGATCTACGAATGGTTTTTGAGCGATTGAGAAAACATCAGTTGAAGATGAATCCACTAAAATGCGCATTTGGTGTCAAGTCTGGCAAATTTCTTGGGTTCATCGTTCGCCATCAAGGGATAGAAATTGAACAAGCAAAGATTGATGCCATACTAAAAATGCCCGAACCTCGAAATATCCATGACCTGAAAAGTTTGCAAGGGAAGTTAGCATACTTACGAAGGTTTATTTCAAATTTAGCTGGAAGGTGTCAACCATTTAGCCGAATTATGAAGAAGGGTATACCATTCGAGTGGGATGAGTCATGTAGAAATGCTTTCAAGAATATCAAATCTTACTTGATGCAGCCTCCTGTATTAGCAGCACCTGTGCCAGGACGCCCCTTGATTTTGTATATTGCTGCTCAAGAACGATCCATGGGAGCTCTGCTTGCGCAAGAAAATGAAGGTGGAAAAGAGAATGCATTATACTACTTGAGCAGAACAATGACACCAAATGAGTTGAAATATGCTCCAATTGAGAAGCTGTGTTTGGCATTGATTTTCTCCATCCAAAAGCTTAAGCATTATTTCCAAGCTCACACTGTCCGCCTTATATCCAAGGCAAACCCTTTAAAGTTTGTGATGTCAAGACCTGTTTTATCTGACAGGCTTGCACGTTGGTACCTTCAACTTCAACAATTTGAGATTGTGTATGTTCCCCAAAAGGCTGTGAAAGGACAAGTGTTGGCAGACTTTTTAGCAGACCACCCAATTCCAGCTGAATGGGAGTTAAGTGATGACCTCCCGGATGAAGATGCACTTGTAATCGATGTCGCCCTACCATGGTGGATGTTTTTCGATGGAGCATCTCATAAAGAAGGTGCTGGTGCCGGGATCGTGTTCGTAACACCAGAACGTCAAGTGCTGCCATTTTCCTTCACTCTAACTGAGAATTGCTCTAACAATGTAGCAGAATATCAAGCTCTGATCCTCGGTTTGCAAATGGCGTTGGATATGCAGCAATCTCACCTCAAGGTATATGGTGATTCTAAATTGGTGGTTAATCAAATACTTGGATTGTATGAAGTAAAGAAACCTGAATTATTGCCATACGTCAAGTATGCTCGCAAGATCATTGAGTGGCTTGGCGATGTGAAGATTGAACATATTCCAAGAAATGTAAACAAACAGGCGGATGCCTTGGCCAAACTTGCATCCACTATAGCTATGGTCAGTGGCGAAACTCAAATTCCAGTATGTAAAAGATGGGTCGTACCACCTATTTTTGAAGAAGAGAAAGATGAAGAAATTGAAAGCCATCTTGTTGAAGTCTTTGAGATTGAGGAGGAAGATTGGCACCAGCTGTTGGTCGATTACTTGAAGTATGATAAATTACCAAATGATCCACGTCGAAGGGTTGACATCCGACGGCGCGCCACTCGTTTCATTTTCTTCAAAGGGACGCTTTATAGGAGGTCTTTTGATGGAGTATTTCTCAGGTGCCTAAGTAGTGAGGAAGCTGCTAAAGCCATGGAAGAGGCGCATTCTGGCATTTGCGGTGCTCACCAGTCAGGTCCAAAGCTGCACTTCCGAATCAAGAGGATGGGCTACTACTGGCCAACCATGGTGAAAGATTGTCAAGATTATGCACAAAGATGTCAAGCTTGCCAATTTCATGCAAACCTCATCCATCAGCCGCCCGAACCACTACACCCCACGGTTGCATCCTGGCCTTTTGATGCCTGGGGCATGGATGTCGTTGGACCATTGACGAAATCATCAATGGGGCATTTATACATTCTGGCAGCGACCGATTACTTCTCCAAGTGGGCTGAGGCAGTACCATTGAGAGAAGTGAAGAAAGAGACTGTCGCTGATTTTATCAAGACCAACATCATCTATCGCTATGGAATTCCTCGCTACATCATAACTGATAATGGAACACCTTTCAGCAACACGGTGATAAACAAGCTTTGTGAAAAATTTGACTTCAAGCAACGAAAGTCGTCGATGTATAATGCGCCGGCAAATGGATTGGCTGAGGCATTCAACAAGACTTTGTGCAATCTGTTGAAGAAAATTGTTTCAAAATCAAAGCGTGACTGGCATGAACGCATTGGGGAAGCATTGTGGGCATATCGCACCACCTATAGAACTCCTACGCAGGCAACGCCTTACTCTTTGGTATATGGAGTTGAAGCTGTCATTCCTCTCGAGCAACAAATTCCCTCTTTGAGAATGGCCATTCAGGAAGGGCTAACTGAAGAAGAAAATGTACGTCTGCGTCTGGAGGAACTCAAAGCTCTAGATGAGAAAAGGCTGGAAGCTCAGCAAAAGTTAGAATGCTACCAAGCTCGCCTCTCAAAGTCTTTCAACAAGACGGTGCGAGTGCGTTCTTTTCAAGTTGGAGATTTGGTCCTCGCTGTGAGGAGGCCAATCGTTGTCACTCATCGTGTTGGAAACAAATTCGTATCAAGGTGGGATGGCCCATATGTTGTCAAGGAAGTCTACACAAACGGAGCATACAGGCTTCTTTCTGATGACAACGTCAGAGTTGGGCCTATCAATGGCAAGTTCCTGAAACGTTACTATCCTTGAAAGGTGGTAGAAGTTGAAGCATGTACATATGTATATAGTTTAATGCAAAAAAAAAAAAAAAAAAAATAGAAAAACAGAAAAACAGAAAAGCCAAAAAGATGAGTCAGATGAAAAACCAGAAATGGAGAAAAAAACAAACAAAATGGAGTGTATGAAGACAGCTCCTTGACGCACGAGCCTAAACTGCATGTTACTCCTGGCCCGCATGAGTATAAACTGTGCACAGCACCCAATCTCAAACACTTGTTGATCCTATGAACTACGTTTTGACTTGATCCCTTTCAAAAGGGTACGTAGGCAGCTTAGATAATTTCTAAGTTCAGTCATAAGTTGTGTTTGACTCTTTTCAATTTATATCATCAAGTTATGATTTAAGTTGATTATGTGAAGCCAAAGACGTTTCATTCCAAAATAGCAAAGAAATCAAGTCATCAAAAGAAGCACAAGCATTGGGAGAAGATGTCAAAATATCCATGACAAACCAAATGAGAATCATCAAAAGAGGAATGATAAAAATGCAATATACTAAGCAAAAGAGTCTTGATCTCTCAAAATCTGCTGCATAAACTCTAGTGAAAGCTTCAAGGCTTCCAAATTCTTCAAGACCTCATCATTTCTCGAAGCCTCTTCAAGCTTGGCCAGGTCTTCCTTGAGTACCTTGATCTCACCACGAGTAGTCTTGAGTATCAGGCTTCGCTGCTCCAAAGACACCAACAATTCTTTTTTGCGTTTCTCCAACTCATCAAGATCCGCTTTTAAAGCATCACAATTCGCAACATCCTTCTTCTCTTTGGCAAATTTCTCTTGAAGGCAAACCTTGACCTCTCGAACTTTGAGTGTGTGGCCTTCATTGATTTCATGAGAAGCCGACCTTAATTTATCAAAAGCGGTGGCTTTGGAGAATAGTTCATCAATACTATCTTCAAGGTTGGAAAGGTCAAGACCACAAATAATCTTCATACGGGAAATGCCACTCCGTATCTCGTCTTCGAGCGCCGATAGAAACTCGACTTTGGTTCTCTCAACCTTGTCACGAAGCTTTCCCCAGATGATCCTGCAGCACGACTTGAGTTCATCATCGATCATGCGTGTGGCATTGAACTCGGAAGGCACCCCACATGATGGCATTGGTCGGGGGCGGGATTGTTTAGCAAGACAAGGAATCTCGTTTGACTTATTGGATTCAATGGATACACAGTCGATTGGTGAGCCCTTCTCAAGATTATTTCCAAACACTTCTTTCAAAGCCTACAAAAGGGCAAGAAGAAGATGCAATTAGAATGTGAAATTATATATCAATACAAAAGAAGATAAGAGATGAGGAAAGACCTTGTTCACATCGGCATCCACTAGAGTTGGCTCTTCCTCAACGTGACCCTCGGCCGGTTTTGAGGACCCCGCAATTCTCTTCTTTTTCCAATTACGCTCAGAATTGCTACTACCAGAATCAGCTATGAGGGTGGTAGAGACGACCTTCCTCTTTCCATCTTTGGAGTTGATTGCTTCTTCCTGATCTTTTCTTTTAAAAGTGATATGAGCCGGAGAAGAGATTTTGTTTTCAAAAGAAAATCTGTACATCCTATCCCACCAAGTCTTATAGTCGACTGAACAATGTATCTTCATGTCCAAAGAAGATCGTGGAAAACATGCCCTTGATCGCGATCTGTGCAGCAAACACATGCGCCAAAGGTTGAGACCTTCTTCCAAAGATGTCCTTCGAATGTTCTGAGTAAGGCTGCTGGGTACGATTTGGTAATAACTAAATTGACGGCTGAAGCGGTGAGGACCATAAGACTCCACGATGAAGTGGTCATCCAGCCGGCGAACCAAAAAACTCGAGCGAATAGCCATAAAGAAGCATTGCTCAATCTCTCTTGTATTTTCACCATCGACATAGAAAATGTCATCTTCCTTGGTGAATGTGGTACAATTCCAACGAATCGAGTTGTACGACTGAATTCGTTCGCGGCACGCAACAGGCAGATAATACTTCGCAGCTCCTTCGCCTGAGTATAGAGTCATCTTGGCAACACCAAGGCTTCTTGGAAGGGGAATGTGAGTATTGAAATAGAGCGCTATCCAACCATATATGAAATGAAAGGGTAGCGTCACCGGGACAAGAGAAGGCTCCATAGAACTAGAGATAGTGTTCAACCCTTTGTAGATGCTGGCTAGAACTGGAGCTGTAAGGGCAACTTTCTGTTTGCACGCCATCAAACTTGCCATTTTGAAAGAGGTTGGTCTAATCGACATGGCATCACCATCTGGAAAAACAAAGATACACAACCAGCAAGCTATATGAGCTGCCAAGTACATAGTGGTGTGATACTTGTCACTAGCATCAAGCTCGATGAATGGAGCCCTTTCTTCAGAAGACCATGGTTGATGCGCTTCAAATGAACCACTCGGATTATGAGTCGATTTGGGGCGTTGAGATTTCTTTGCCCTGCGAGCAGGAGGATGAGAATACTTTGAAGCTTTCTTCGACCAAAATTTGATCCATTCATCGATAGAAACTGAGCTCTTAGGATCCTTGCCATCACGATGCTTAAGAGAATAGTAAGCAGAGAGTAAATATTCACAACTCAAGGGAATGAACGGGTTGCCAAACTGATCTTTGCCAAGAATCTCTTTCGCGCAGGGTACAACCTCATCATACAGTGTCCCGGTACACGGAAGCCCTGATAGATACTGTAAATCCCATAGAGAAATAGACATCTCGCCAGATGAAGTGAGAATGGTGTTCGTCGTAGGACACCAAGCTTCACAGAACGCTTTAACCATCTCGGGCTGGCAATCATAAGTAAAAAGAGAGGCATAAACTGCATCATAGATACCAACAACTTGGAGTTCACTCCTGCAGCGGCTAAGGATATCTTCAGTCCACTCCCAATAGCCTTCAAAAAAATGAAATTCCCCACGAAAGCTTGTAATCCTTCCCCATTTGGCATTTTTATTGATGATCATTCGCCTCAAAGTCAATAGAAAATTGGACTCTTTGCTTTGCCAAGGACGGGCCGGATGCAATGTATGAGCCTTCGACGCTTTGTTCAAATTGATCTCGCTGGTCCACTCCGACTGATATAGAGAATTCAAAAGTTTGGGCCAAGGTTTCACATAGTGGCCTATCAATGCCGGAAATACTCTTAGATGCATGCCCATTTCCGTCTCTTGCCCATCATCACTCAAAATCAGCAAATAGTCTTGATCATTGACCACAATATCTTTGAAGACCACCATCGTGACACTGCAAGGAAGCAACACATCCAGACTTAGAAATTTATTTGCATTTAAATAAAATGTGAATTAAATTCTAGTCAAGATAAAAGGAGGCAAGCAAAAGGAGGCTAAATTGAATTATATATATATATATATATATATATATATATATAATAAAAGGAGAAATTCAATCATTAAAAAAAAAAAGGGCAAAAAAAAAAAGGCAAAAAAAATCGGCCCACTCCTAAACTCTAAAAAAAAAAAAGGCCCATCTCCCCTTACTTTCTCTCACTAAAACCAAACACTTTCTTCTCTCTCCACATATACATGCAATAAAAAAAAAAAAAAAAAAAGAAATTCATAATTTAGAGAAAGAGATGAATGACAAAGTGTATCCATCAGCGAAGCCCACTGCCAACGGCGGCGGCGGCGCTCCCACCGCGGCGAACCCGGCGTTCCCGACGAACAAAGCGCAGTTCTACAACTCCCCTCGGCCGACCACCGCCGCGGCTGCTGCTGCTCGTGCTGCCTCTGGTCGACTCTCGCGGCGGCTGCTGCTGCCGCGAGTTCGCCAACTCGCAGGCCCTCGGCGATCACCAGAACGCGCACAAGAAGGAGCGGCAGCAGCTCAAGCGCGCCCAGCTGCAGGCCAGCCGCGACGCCGCCGCCTCCTACATGCGCAACCCCATGGTCTCCCCTCTCTCGGCCGATCCTCCTCCACCTTGAAAGATTCCGAGTTCCCCGCCTCCGACGGCCGGAAATACGAGTGTCAATACTGCTGCCGCGAGTTCGCCAACTCGCAGGCCCTCGGCGATCACCAGAACGCGCACAAGAAGGAGCGGCAGCAGCTCAAGCGCGCCCAGCTGCAGGCCAGCCGCGACGCCGCCGCCTCCTACATGCGCAACCCCATGGTCTCCCCTCTCACTGCCGATTCTCTCCACGCTATACACAATTTAAAAGCTCGACAACAATATAAGAGAAACTTCAAAGGAGTTTTACCTTGATGAAGCACGGTCGTATGTTGCCAACGACGTCTCTACTACTGTTGTTTCCAGCAAACCACCGGCGAAAGAAGAGGAGAAAAAGGAAGAAATGAAACACGAAATAAAGAAAAGAAAGAAGAAGGAGAGCGGTTGTTGCTATTCACAAGAGATTATAGGCTTTATTTATAGGTAGAGATAGCTACCAAATCCCTGAACTTAGCCGCCGAAGAGTGGAGTTCCAGCTATTCTTCCAACTATGAACTTCACTCCATTTCGATTAGTGGAGCATGGGTTAATGATAAAAGCTGTTTAGTGGTGGGGATATGGTGATTTCGGTAGTGGATTTGGGGACCTTCTTTTTTTTTCATGGGGGGCTAGTATGTATATATAATGTAATCTATTTTTGTGCAAGTGGAAGCGAATGGTTAGAAAACTGGATAATGGTTATTAAAAAAAAAAAATCAAAGAAATTCAAGAACTCCTAAATACGAGTATAAACTATTTACAAAATTCAAAGAAATTCAAGAACTCCTAAATACGAGTATAAACTATTTACAAAATTCAAAGAAATTGAAAAACTCCTAAATACGAGTATAAACTATTTACAAAATTCAAAGAAATTGAAAAACTCCTAAATACGAGTATAAACTATTTACAAAATTCAAAGAAATTCAAGAACTCCTAAATACGAGTATAAACTATTTACAAAATTCAAAGAAATTCAAGAACTCCTAAATACGAGTATAAACTATTTACAAAATTCAAAGAAATTGAAAAACTCCTAAATACGAGTATAAACTATTTACAAAATTCAAAGAAATTCAAGAACTCCTAAATACGAGTATAAACTATTTACAAAATTCAAAGAAATTGAAAAACTCCTAAATACGAGTATAAACTATTTACAAAATTCAAAGAAATTCAAGAACTCCTAAATACGAGTATAAACTATTTACAAAATTCAAAATCAAGAACTCCGCGATAAGAGTTTAAACTATCAAAATATATTTCGAGACTCGTCTATTACCAAAGGCATTTCGTCCATAAACAAGTCTCGATGGGGCAATTTGTAGACAATTAAATTGTCGTCGAATTAAATCATGTCACGTGTAAATTCATGAATTAAATATTCAATTATATTTTCTATTTTATTAAATGGGATTTTATTCCTAATTAAATAGATATATATATGATTAATAATTAATGAAATGAATTAATGGGCTTATTGGCCACTTAAGGCCCTAAGGCCCATACATGGAGGCCCAAAGCCCATAAAGCCCACGAAGCCCATCTCTAAAATCTATAAATAGAGGTGTTGGGGTGCTCATTAGAACAACTTGAAGAAGTGGAAGTTCGAAGGGCATAACGAATTCTCTCTAGTATCACAAGTTGAAGTTGAAGTGGTGCAAGAATTGAAGGCTCCAAGCATCTTCAAGAATTTCTTCAAGTATATCTTCAAGTGATCTTCAAGTATATCTTCAAATCTTCATCAAGTATTCAAACCTTCAAGGCGTTCTTCAAATCTTTAAATCGTTCTTCAAGTATTCAAGGTTTTGCTTCAAAGCTTCAAGGCGTTCTTATAAATTCTAAGGACGTTCTTCTTCAAATCAAATCAAGTTCAACGTTCAATCCAAAATCATGACTTGAGTCCCTTGGATTTATCGTCATCAAAACAAGTATTTCAAGAACCTTCGAGCTTGTTCAAGAATCAAATGGAAGAGAAGAATCAGAGGATTAACTAGAGATTGCAACCCGCATAAGTCTATCTTCAAATCTATCAAATTATCTTTGTAACGCGTTTTGTATTTTATCAAATTGAAATACAAAAATTTGTGTTTACAATAGGTATCTTAAGAATTTCGACCAGGTGAAAGGAGTAGCTGCCCCTTCTTCGATTTGGCTAAGTGTGCGCAGCGAGATTCCTCAACTCATCAGCGACTCTTACTGCTATATTGGTACTAGGGAGTCAACTAGCTTATGGAACGATGATTGGCTTGGCTTCAGGATTGCGGATAAATGTGGTGTACCTCAATTTGTTCGAGACTTTCTCAATCAGTCCGTGGCGGAGTATTTCTATGATGGAATATGGCATTTTACACAGAATTTTATTGATGCTTACCCGGATATTGTTTGTGCCATTCTGGTTCTCCCGGTCGGTGAAGATAGAGATACTAGATTTTGGAAACCCTCTCTTCACGGGGAGGTTACTTCCGCCTTGGCTTTTGCACACCATTGTCACAGATTTCCGAAAGTCAAATGGGGAGCTTGGATTTGGGAACGGCATATTCCTGTTTGGAGATCTCTGGTCTGCTGGCGGATTCTTCATGGAAGAATGCCAACTTTGGATCGTCTCATACAGCATGGCCTTATCGTTGTGTTCTCTGCATGGCCGATGCCGAGACCATGGATCATATTTTCTGGAATTGTCCTCAGGTTAAGACTATTTGGGCGGAGCTTCTCAGCTGGTTTATCTTGGGAGTTTTTTGGAGGTCGAAGATATTCACAGTTTTTTGGTGGTTGCTTGGAATCGTGAGCTTAGTTCTCAAGTTGCTTGCTTCTGGAAAGCGGGTATTATAACCCTGCTCTGGTGCATTTGGACGCAGAGAAATGGGTGTGTCTTCAATGATACTAAGTTTGTTGGGAAACAAGTCATTCAATTCATTAAAGTAACGTTTCTTGACATTGAGCATAACTTTAAGAAAATCGGTTGCATGGCTAATACTTGTCATGATCTGAAAGTATTGCGTAATCTGGGGGTTAGACCGCGAACTGCTCCACCTCCTTCTTTTATTAATGTCTACTGGTGGCCTCCGCCTGATCAGTGGATCAAAGTTAACACTGACGGCTCGGCTCTTGGAGCTCCGGGGAAGATTGCGGCCGGGGGTGTTTTCAGGGATAAGTTCAGCTGGGTTCGGGGATGTTTCCACGTCAAAGGCGGCATTGGCTTCGCTTTTGAAGCGGAATTATTAGCTGTTATTTCGGCAATTCAAATTGCTTTCCACAGGAATTGGAAGTATCTGTGGATTGAGTCGGATTCCACATACATTGTAAATTTGCTTCAAGCTCGGTCGCTTGATGTTCCTTGGCGGTTTGCAGCACGTTGGAAGGAGGTTTTGGCAATTCTTGCTGATTTTAACCTCCATGTTACGCACATTTTTCGTGAGGGGAACAAAGTGGCTGACATCAATATGCAAAAAGGATGGTGGCCGATGGAGATTGAGCCTATAAAGAAGGCGGTGAGGGTGGACATGAACTGTCATAGCCATCTTCGGATGGTGCGGTAATGGCGGTTATGGGCTTGGTTGCTTTAGGTGTTTTTTCAAACACTTGGTGGGCAAGAAATGGGTTTGGCTTGGTTGTCAGCCTTCTATCAAACACCTTACGTGCGTTAAGGTGGGATACAGCTCCGGGGGGTGCTACTGGTTTGTGTCTGGCGCTGACTGAGGAGGAGATGGGTGCGGTTTTTGGGGCGACACTTGGCCTTTTTTTCAGGCTTCGGGTGTGCTCGAGATTGGGGTCGGGTAAGTTGATCCCCGTTGGTTGCTCGGCGTTGGCTCATGCCTTCGGCCTTGAGTTTTTTAGCCATCAATTGAACTGTCATTGTAGAATTGATGGTGGGTTATTTTGCCCTGTTCCGATTGTTGTTTTCTGGTATCATGGCGAGCGGCATGGGATGCCGGCGGCTGCTGGCATTTGCCCAAACACTTGGTGGGAGGAGAGTGTTCGTGCTGGGTTTATTTCAAACACTTGGTGTGCGTGGAGGGGGAATGATTTTAGGATTGGCGTTGATTCTGGTTTGGAGCTCGACGGCAGCGGGGTTGCATCGGATGCAGGGGAGGTGATAGGTGTTTGCGTTGGGGCAACACTCGGCCTTTTTTTCAGGTTCCGGGTGAGCTCGGGCCTGGGGTCGGGTAAGTTGATCCCCGTTGGTTGCTTGGCGTTGGTTCATGCCTTCGGCCTTGATTTTTTTTAGCCATCTTTTGATCTGTCATTGTAGAATTGATGGTGGGTTGAGTAGTCCGGTTTCTCTTTTCTGGTTTTGTGGTAGGCGACATTGGGTTTCGGTCGCTCTTAGGGACGATGGTCAGGCCGGAGTTCCTGAAGATGCGTCCCCTCAATGTCAGCCGATTGTTTTCTTTGTTGTTTCTTTACTGTTTTTAGACGGATACTCTTTTTCCTTGCTTTTGGTTTTTCCCACTGGGTTTTCCTTAGCAAGGTTTTAATGAGGTCCGGCCCTTTAGTCAGCTTTTCTGTGCTCTCAAGGGGTTTTTAGGTTTTTTCTTTTTAATAAAATCCAATTTAATAATAGTAAAGCTACATTAAATATAAACAGGATATATTGAAAATAATAGACTCAAATTTAATTTCAGTTGTTATCTAGCACAAGATAAAATCGATTTTATTATCATGCAAATCTCTAGTATGTTATTAATATTGTGGCCCAATTTATAATATGTATATTTTAAATAATAAAGCATACGTTTAAAGATGATTGAACGAGCCATTTTCAGTCAAAATTTGCAATGCTCCAGTGGCCATATTGTATTGAATTAAATTATTTTGGTAACTCTAAGTTCTAATACATGAAGATCTAAATATCTATTCTTATTTTCTTCTTAAAAGCATTCACATCCATTGAGTCAATTACTGACTCATCCACATTTAGAATCACTTATGAGCCAATGTCCTGTGTTTGGTCTGACTCGTCCTGTGGGCTCATATCCAATAATCTTGATTTTTACAATTTTTATTTATTTCAAATGGCACCATTTTAAATAGGGTTAATTGCATCAAAATACCAGACATTTTCCCAAAATTTGGTTTTTTGACAAACTTTTTAATTGTAGCAAAAAATTTAGCTACGTTTCAATTTATTGCAATGTCCCTCCCGCGTATATTTCCGGCCAAATTCATGCTGAGGTGGACCTCCGTAAAGCTTAGGTGGCATGTCGTGTCGGGTAATGAAACATTGTCGTCTCAAATCCATTGCAATAAATTGAAACGTAGCTAAAATAAATTGGCCGGAAATGAATGGATTTGGCCGGAAATATATGCGGGACGGACATTGCAATAAATTGAAACGTAGCTAAAATTTTTGCTACAATTAAAAAGTTTGTTAAAAACCAAATTTTGGGAAAATGTCAGGTATTTTGATGCAATTAACCCTTTTAAATATCACAATTTTTAAAATTAAAAGTTCATTAATTTAAAATACTAAAAATTTAAATTGCATAAAAATTAAAAATATCTAAATTAAAAGACATAATTCAAAATTACATAAACTTAAACTAGATTAATTTTAATTATTAAAATTAAAATAATTAAGAAAATTAAAAATTAAATAATTAAATGGATCATATTAATGTTTAGCCACAATCCAAACTGATTATAAAAGCCCAAACTAATTTTAAAGTCCATTATTTAATTAAATAATTAAATAAGCCCAGCCCACTAGCAAAACCCTATTTCTTTCTCTTCTCAACAGATCCCACTTCTTCTTCTTCTCCAATTTTTCTCCTTTTTTCTGTGTGGCCGAACTTCTCCAGACTTCAGGTATGTATTTTAATTTTTGTTTTTCTTTTTTCACGTGCTTGCTGTAGACAATTAAATTTGTCGTCGAATTAAATCATGGCACGTGTAAATTCATGAATTAAATATTCAATTATATTTTCTATTTTATTAAATGGGATTTTATTCCTAAATTAAATAGATATATGATTAATATTTAATAAAATGAATTAATGGGCTTATTGGCCACTTAAGGCCCTAAGGCCCATGCATGAAGGCCCAAAGCCCATAAAGCCCACGAAGCCCATCTCTAAAATCTATAAATAGAGGTGTTGGGGTGCTCATTATAACGAACTCGAAGGAGCGGAAGATCGAAGAGCATAAAGAATTCTCTCTAGTATCACAAGTTGAAGTGGAAGATTGAGGAGTTCAAAGAATTCTATCAAGTATCAAGTATTCATCAAGTATCCTTCAAATCTTCAAGATCTTCAAGGCAACATTCAAGTATCCTTCGAACATTCAAGTATTTGAGCATTCAAATCTTCAAGTATCCTTCTAATCTTCAAGTATTTGAGCGTTTAAATCTTCAAGTGTCTTCAAGAATTCTATCAAGTCTTCAAGTATTCTTCAAGTATCTTCAAGTGATCAAACCTTCAAATCTTCAAGTGATCAAGGCGTTCTTACAAATTCCAAGAACGATCTTCTTCAAATCAAATCAACCAAGTCCCAAAGCTTCAAGGCGTTCTTACAAAATTCTAAGGACGTTCTTCTCAAATCAAATCAAGTTCAACGTTCAATCCAAAATCATGACTTAAGTCCTTTGGATTGGCGTCATCAAAACAAGTATTTCAAGAACCTTCGAGTTTGTTCAAGAATCAAATGGAAGAGAAGAATCAGAGGATTAACTAGAGATTGCAACCCGCATAAACTCTATCTTCAAATCTATCAAATTATCTTTGTAACGCGTTTTGTATTTTATCAAATTGAAATACAAAAATTTGTGTTTACACTTGCAACACATGCACAACACTATTTCAACGGATGAGCCATATGAGCCGGCCTCGAGCCCCCCTTCTCTGCATCAGCTGGCTCATCGCGACAAATGGCTCGAGCCGGGGCGATGACGCCGATGTGAATGCTCTAATCTTCAAGATTTATTGTCAAACTTGAAATTACATACCAAAAATAATCCTACTATATACTCCATCCGTCCGCCAAGATTATGGCAATTTGCTTGGGCACGTGATTTAATAAAATTGGTGATGATTTTGATGTAGTGGAGAAAGGGTCACATCACTTTATGAGTTGAGTGGTTGAGATTGAATTTTGAGTAGTTTTTTTATAAATAAAGAGTGTTAGTAAGGATAAAATATTAAAAAGGATGATGAGATCATTGCCATAAAAAGAAAGTGACATAATCTTGGTGGACGCCCAATATAGTAATTGTGACATAATCTTGGCGGACGGAGGGAGTAGTACTTATCAAAAGAATAAGATAAACAAACCCTTCCCTCTTCAGTTTTAGCGGGGTGTATTGGTTGTAGAATTTGTAGGATTTTTTAGACTTTGAAAGTTTGGGGATATTCAATCCATACTTTTAAAAGTCTTTAAAAGTCTAGAGGTATTTAATATGGATTTTTAAAAGTCTTAAAAACTCCTTAAGTATCCAAAAGTCTGTGGATTTTAAACTCTATGAATTTTAATGGATTCTCCTTAAAAAATACAAAGAGAATAATCTCATCACACGAGATTTCTGTAGATTCTTTCACATCTCTTATGTGACCACTGATATTCTGCCATCCGGATTGGGTGCAGTGCCCCAAATTTTTCTTATTAGCTGTAGCGCTTAATTTATGTAGGAAAACAAAAATGACAGTTGAATGCTGCAAGAAAATGGAACATATTTGTTGCTTGATTGCTTTGATTGAGTATCTTATTTGGATTAAAGAGAGTCAAATTTTTTGTTTATCAAATAAGTATAAGAATGACTATTATTCTATTAATGCCAAGACTTGCAGTTATTTGATTGAAACTTTGCTTTTTTTCTTTTTTAAATAAAGATTAATTTGCAGAAACTATATATTTGTTAAAACCTATTAAACAATCAGCTTTATCATTCTCTTGTTTATATTTCAAATACAATCATTTTATCTACGATAAATGTGGTGCATATGGATGGTAAATATTTTAAT
This sequence comes from Salvia miltiorrhiza, assembly GCF_028751815.1. Lineage (NCBI taxonomy): Eukaryota > Viridiplantae > Streptophyta > Magnoliopsida > Lamiales > Lamiaceae > Salvia > Salvia miltiorrhiza. Next base: position 21,710,536 of record NC_080391.1, on the reverse strand, counting down.
ATTTGATTAATAGATGTGTTTTAAGTGAAGACCTATTAAAAACTGAATACTCCATCCGTTCACGAAAGAACTTCATATCTTTCCTTTTTGGGACGTCCACAAAAAAACTTCCTACCTATTTTTGGACTATACCCCACCACTTATAATTACTTACTTTTCACTTTTTCACAACTCCCAATATTAATTATAACACATTTTCAAAACTCTCAATACACTCAGCAACTTTTTCTCTACTCTCAATACACTCAACAACCTTTTTCTTAAAACACGTGCCACTCCCTCTTAGGAAGTTATTTCATGGACGGATGAAATATTTTTTTCATGAATATATAACCATTTATAATATTCAGATTCCAAAATATTTTCTAAAATTTTAGTTATCAAAATTAATTTATTGTTAATCAAATAGTTAATATCATAATTTATTTTAATTTTTGGTATACCAATAATTAGTTCGAAAATATCCCTAGAAATATTCACAAAAGATTTATAAATGAGCATCAAGGTCGAAAATATTCAATTTTTAATTCCAGTGGTCACTGGGCACTGGCCGGCGCTAGATTGCTCCGATTCCAGCAGTAGTTGGGCTTCAGCATGCGATGGGTTGCTGCCTTCCTAATTCTTATCCAGTTGATGAAAATCCATGAAAATCAATAAAAAAAAATCAGCCAAACTCTGCATAGAGTCTATGGATTTCCTAAACCCACGAAAATCCATGAATTTTTTAAAGTCCAAAAAAATTCAACAGAATCCCAAATCAATACACCCCCTAAATTGCAAAATCAATAAAGAAACCCTTCCCTCTTCAATTTTAATTGCAAAATCAATAATAAAACTAGAAAGAACAAACGAACATTATTATTTACAAATATCAGTTGTAAATGCAGATGTCTTCTCATAATTATCTGCCACCATTTTCATCAATAACTGTAATTTTCTCACTTCTCATTTTCATGCTCACCATCATCTCAAAACTTCAAATTCTGCAAGGTTAAGTCTTCTCTTCTCTATTCTTCTGAGTTATTTCTTACAAGATCATTCGGAAACAAACCAATCTTGTGCCATGGCTTCTTTTCCTGTTCGAGATCAACACTGTCCTCGTTTTGTAAACACCGGTTCGACTAGCTTGCTGCAGCAAAGCCTGTTTGCTATAGCTCTAGATATGCAAGTATACAAAGACTGCCAAATGGCAATTACATAAAAGGTTTCGACACTTTCTCATGAACTATCAAACCTCAAGTGCATCAACATCTAGTGAACACTTACACAACGATTAAGAAAGTAAAATGGCACCAAACTACACGTAGATCAGCTTTTTGAAACAGTACGTACCAAGAAGAAACCACCCGACTAGAACACAGATGAAGATGAACAAATAAGTGAGGAAGACCTCACCTCCAAATATGAGACCTAGACCTAGTACAATGACAAATGGTAAATATGTTTGCAGAATAGCTAACCTACTAACAAACCGCCCCTTCATGAAAACTAATACGGCCAAGCTTACCACATTCCAATTGCCAGCCTGAAACTTCAACCTGTTCAAACAGTTGGCTACAAAGGAATGGCAATTGCAAGTCAAGATGTTGTATGACTGGTGTTGGTACTCTAGTGTGCTCTTGCGCAACGTGTCATCCCAGGTTGCGATTTCCCTTCCATCACCGCCTTGTAATGTTTCGCCTTCAGGGTCTTGTGCCGGGGAGTCGAGAAAAGTGCAGCACTGCAGGATACCATAAAAAATTCAGCAAAAAGCACATTGCACTAACGAGCTATTTCACTTATCCTGGTTGTAAATGCAAAGTGCAGCACTGCATGATATAGTTTGAGACAGTATAAAATCAGCAAAATCAATAGCACCACTGCACAAACAATCCTTTTCACTTATCCTAGCCGTTAATGCAAAGAGCATCACTGCAGTATATCATTGAAGACCATATAAATCCAGCAAAATCGATAGCACATTTGACCAACGAGCTATTTAACCTATCGTAGTCATCAATGCAGCACCAAGGGATATATGATTTAGACCACAAATCACTTAAACAAATAGCACATTGTATTGTAGATGCATTAAAAAGCCTCGATGGATCAAGAAAATCAAATGATTCACTTATGTAAGTGATGCGTTTATATCATCCATCAAAATTCATATGAATCAACTCCACCTGCTCTTTGCTTAGCTGCAGGTACCGTGTTGGCGCACCGAATGCGAAATTATCAACGCACACGAAATTAGGCCCCGCAAAGTCCAAGATGACTCCATCGTCCCTGCATATCCCGATGTGACCAATGCAAGGGAAGAACCACGATAGCAGAGGGAGCGGCGTCCACACAATGCAGCAAGGAAATCGGCTTCTAGCTGGATCAATTTGCTTCAACTCGGTCTCGTTCTCTTCAATGGTCAAACTATGCTCTTCATTTGATCCCATTGCCTATATTGAAGAACTCTGATGTATTCCCAAACCTAAAAAAGGAAAACTCCCTCAAAATATCTTCAACAAATTAGTATGATCATGGCTTGATGTTAATCAGCAAATACTTTATGTGAATTTGTACAATTTTTGTTGAAAGATAGCTAGATTTTGGATTGGTGGGTGGAATTAGAGCACTGCTTCAGCTGTGTAACATAAATTGGGCCTCTCTATCCCTAATTTCGACACAAATTCCTACATACGAAAAAAAGGAAAGGGGAATTGAAATCGAGAGGAAGATAGTACCTTATGTGGAGGAGAAACGACGACGTAGGCAGCCGGCGCTGGATCGGGTGGAATTCGAAGTTCTAGAACTGTTACGATCTGCTAAAGCGGGGAAGAAGATTGGTAAAAGAAGAAATCTTAGCTACTAATTAGCTTGGAAATATTCTTCCATATTAAAAAATGAATGTTAATTTGAAATTAGCTTTAAATTAAATTAGTGGTAAATTTTATAAATAAAACAAAATTGATGCAGTAATCAAACTTAATTTTAATTTTAAAATATATAATAATTAATTGCTACTAATTAATCATTTAATTTTTTAAAAAATGCTAGTATTAATTATTTTTTCCCAAAAAAGCGCACTAATCGTATACTTTTATATAAATATGTTATTGAAAAGTAAAAATAATAAATTTAAATATTGATAATTTATATACAAAATTATATTTAAAATTTATATTTATATATATGCTATAAATATTATAACTATAGGTAGTCTTAATAGAAGTTAATTTAATAATATAAAAGAAGTTAATTTAATGGTATTATATTACATTTTCTATATGATCTTATAATCAGTTAATCCTATTAAAAAGTAATGAATCTATGACAAATGTCATACTCCCTCCGTCCACAAAAAAGTGCCCAATTTGGGTGCTGGCACGGGTTTTAAGAAAGCTGAAAAAGGTGGTGTAAAGGTGGTGTAAAAGACTAAAAGGGTAGTGTTAATGTATTGTGGTTACTTTTACTAATCTTGCACTAACTATTTGACATTATTTTATTAGGTGAATTAAATGAAAGCATTTAAATGAGAAAACATTAAACAAAAGTGCCGATTCAATAAATAAATGAACTTGAAATTCAGAAAATAAATAAATTGGAAATAAAATTTTCAGAAAATAAATAAATTGAAAATTCAAAAATAAATAAATAACTAAACTTGAAATTCAGAAAATAAATAAATAAAATGGAAATAAATAAACTGGAAATAAATTAACTGAAAATTCAGAAAAAAAATAAATAAATAACTGGAAAATAAATAAACTGGAAATTCGAAAATAAATAAATAAATAAATAAACTGAAAAATCAAAAATAAATAAACTTGAAATTCAGAAAATAAATAAATAAATAAACTGAAAATTCAGAAAATAAATAAATAAATAAATAAACTGGAAAATAAATAAACTGGAAATAAATAAATAAATAAATAAATAAGTAAATAAACTGGAAAATAAATAAACTGAAAATTCAAAAATAAATAAATAAATAAATAAATAAACTGAAAATTCAGAAAATAAATATATAAATAAAATGGAAAATAAATAAACTGGAAATAAATAAATAAATAAATAAACTGAAAATTCAGAAAATAAATAAATAAACTGGAAATAAATTAACTGAAAATTCAGAAAAAAATAAAATAAATAAACTGATAAATAAATAAACTGGAAATTCGAAAATAAATAAATAAATAAATAAACTGAAAATTCAAAAATAAATAAACTTGAAATTCAGAAAATAAATAAATAAATAAACTGAAAATTCAGAAAATAAATAAATAAATAAACTGGAAAATAAATAAACTGGAAATAAATAAATAAATAAGTAAATAAACTGGAAATAAATAAACTGGAAAATAAATAAACTGAAAATTCAAAAATAAATAAATAAATAAACTTGAAATTCAGAAAATAAATAAATAAATAAACTGAAAATTCAGAAAATAAATATATAAATAAAATGGAAAATAAATAAACTGGAAATAAATAAATAAATAAACTGAAAATTCAGAAAATAAATAAATAAACTGGAAATAAATAAACTAAAAATTTAAAAATAAATAAATAAATAAACTTGAAATTCAGAAAATAAATAAATAAATAAACTGAAAATTAAGAAAATAAATAAATAAACTGAAAATTAAGAAAATAAATAAATAAACTGAAAATTAAGAAAATAAATAAATAAATGGGATTGATTAGGCGTGGGGGAGTTGGTTTCGTAGTTTTAATTAGTGAGTTAATTGTGTGGGTTAATTGCATAGATTAAATAAAAGTGTGGATTTATTAATGACATAAGTTGTAAATAAATTGAAAAGTAAAGGGTATGAATGTACAAAAAAGTAAACATGGCACTTTTTCGTGGACAAAAAAAAAGGGGTAAGTAGGGCACTTTTTCGTGGACAGAGGGAGTATTTAGTTTTAACATAAATTAATAGATCATTTATTATGCCTATGAAATTTATGATTTCAGTTTGTTAAAGAAAACAAAGAATGATTCCATTGATTGAAATTAAAACATTACATAACATAATTTCATCTACAATAGATTAGACGGTGGACTCCAATTAAACTAATCCTAAACAATCTCTACACAATGAAAACAAGCAAAATACAAATGAAAACAGCCCTCCACCAACACTTCATCTTCACTCGTTTGAGTCCATCCTCAGTTTTTGTTGGGAAATGAAAGCTATATTCAATCATTGTGTTTTGATGATACCAAAAACTGTTAGACGGCACATTCTAGCTAGAGGTTATTTTTTTGAACTTAAATATTTTAGTCCCTCTAGTAGCTAGATCAAAGACTAAGGTCTTGAACACTTAAGACTACAACTCACCTGAAGAACAGTTTGACTGAAAGCTCATTACAAGTCTTGAAGGCTTCAGAGTTGTAGATTCAACTAATGACCTGTCCGATGGAATATACACTGAAACACCTGAAGAATCCACGAGTCATAGCAAACAGTTCAACTGAAGACAAGTACAGTTTCACTAAAGACTATGACGGACTGAAGAAAGAAATGATGACTTACTACTTCCAGCCACGTGGACAAGAAGACCAAATCTTCAGAAGTCAAAGGAGGATGAAGACCAAAAGAGTCTGAGCAGATTTGGACTATATCTCACAACGGTAGGATTTGAAGAAAAGATCTCCACCAACGAATCTATTCTTCAGAGCTGTCTATAAATAGCTCAGGAAAATACCCCAAAAAGTGGGGTTGTGTGAGAGAGAGAAAACCCGATTCAATCAACAATGCGAAAGCTACATCAGAAAATCAACTCAAGCTTAACCTCAACAAGCATTGAATCGAAGAAGAGAGCAATCATAGACGACACAATCAGTGCAACTGATTACATAAATTTAAACTCTCTTAGAATAACTAGGTAATTAAACTAGATTTATCCTTAGCCTAATTCATGATCACTCGAGAGTTTGTTCACTGTAATCCTAGTTGGTTTGTTACATAACCTTTTTCTTGAGAGTGAGAAGAGTGATTGTAATCGAGTTCGAGACTAAGACCGAACTCAGTAGTTGTTTAGTACCAGTAAACTAAATAGTTAGGTTCCTTGGCACCCGTGAGCTAAATGAGTTCAGACCAGTGATTTGACTCAAAGATCTTAGCGAAGCACTCCGAGGGCACGAGTGTGTCTTAGCGTGCTAAGAGCGAGGGATAAATCCAACCCAAAGTGTTGGTAGGTTTGTTGTGCACCTTTAAGCATTAGCCCGGAGTGTTTGTCAGACTAATCATATGGCCGTGGATTAGGAACGTTGTGTTCGAACCATGTAAAAATCCTTGTGTTCTTTATTTGCTTTCCGTTATTCATTATCTGTGTTAAATCTATTTTTCAACTGAATTGGATTACTGAAAAGTGTAACTGATGATTTTATAAGTGACAAACCTTTTCAAAAGGTTATTGGCGTAAAGTTTAAATTTCCGCTGCTGAGTTATAAGTCTAACTAACCAATCAACTGTAGTCAGTAAGATCAATAACTCTACTATGTTTTGCAAACTCTAGACTGAAACCATTGACGCAACCAAATTAGACTGAAGAATCAGAAGGAGAAACTCAAGTTATCTGTTTTTTCAACCTTCAGTGAGTAAAAGTCAAATAAACGATGAACACTCATCCCGACTGAACCTTCATCAGTCGAGTGACCCCGTCACCAGTCAAGGGGGAACCAGAATAATGTGTTCACAGTCTCATTCGTGGTATCGACTGATTACGATATTCAGTCGACCAGTAAGTAATCCTTTCACAGAGCTCTTGTGCCTTCAGTCACTACTTACTGTTTGCCCTCTGTTGAATGTTGATGGTTAATTGTTGGAAAACTGAAAGATATATCCTTTCAACTGCTATCTGTAATAGGAATGTTTTATTTTATCATGTCCTTTTCATTTTCATTAGACAATTTTTCAAATTCCTTTTACTGTTTACCCACGTCAGCACATCATTACTATTTACGCCTTTTTAGGCACGTTTAGGACGGTTATTTAATGCGGATGTGAAATATTCTATTCATTTATCTTTAATAGCTGAATCCGAACCGCCTCTGTCAAATCAAAACTCCCAAAAACATTCTTACTCTTTACTCTTTTCAGACATGCAATTTCACCTCTTGATCTTCATTCCTGTTTCAAATCTTTTCCATACTTAGAAAATTTCTTTTCTTCATCTGAAAACTCTTCTCTGCTACTAACCTTTTTCTCATCCACATTACATGTGAGATTTCCTCTAATACTTCAGGAAATAGTCGTCATGGAATCTGAAGACAAGAAAATTTCAGTTCAACGGAGTAATGATCAGCTACCTTTCGAAGACCGTCATCTCATCATGTATGATGAAGCTCCTCAATGCAAAGGAAAAAATCATTAAATCCCGAGGATCTGCACTAGTTATTCACGTCGTGCTCTAGACGTGATTCAGACAAAGGCGTTGTGCCCATTCTAATGAGTCGAAAATCCTTTCTAACATACATCCCATGGACAAACTTGCTTCAACCAATTTGCCTGTGATGTCCTACTCAATCGATAGCTGGTGAAACCACTTCTTCGTCTCCAAGAGAGCATGTGATAAGAGTGGTTCGGGAGGAATCATTCTCCCAGGATGTAGGGCTGCAGGATATCTCCAACTGCTGAGCCGCCCCTACATTTTTCTTTTCACAACCATCCTCCTACTAAGAGCATCACCAACGCTGGGTGCGAAGGCCGGATCGAACCGGGCCTATCGCACCCAGCGCCGTTGCTGCACCCGAGTGCGAAGGGAGGGGGCGATGGAACGCACCCGCCTGCTGTAGGAGCGAAGGAGGGGGCGTGTTTACACGCGCCCCTTTTCAAACCAAAAAAAAAAAGGAAAATTAAAAAAAAAATTAAAATCGGCAGATAGCCATTTTTTTCTTAAGTAAATTTATTTTATGTTTGTTTTAATTTAAGTAATTTAGGATTTTAATTTCTTGTATTGCAACTTTATTTCAATCAATGTAGGATTTGAATTTTAATTCAATGAAATTTTAATTTATCAATTATTGTAAATTTAAAATGGAAACTAGAATAAAACTAATTCAAAAATAAAATAAAATCTATTGCACCCAAGTGAGTGCAATACCATTGTTGGAGTGGGTGCAATAGAAGTGGGACCACCTCTATTGCACCCACTATGGGTGCAAGCGTTGGTGATGCTCTAACACTTCAAATTTTTCTTTCTCAAATGGGAATCAGCAGAGAAAAGATTGTGTGAATCCAGCCTCATAGCAAAGGTTGCAGCAGAACCCTATTGAACCAACTTCTGAGCTGCAACCATTTCAAACTCAATTCCCCACCTTTTCTTTTCAAACCCAGCATCTTCATCCCACTCGTTTGTTCTCAATGCTTCCACCCAAACGAGTGTTCTAGACATACTCTGAGGTATCGCTCACGAATACCTCAGCTTCTCTACCATCCTTTTCATCATCCTCAAAGTCTAGAGTTCTTCTCACTAAAGAAGAACCATCACCGTGCGAGGCTCTTTACAAAACATTCCTCGACCTTGCTCATCAGTTCATCCATCAGTACATACCTTCTCTCCATCCCGAAGATCACTCAGAGATTCATTCTGATGTATCCAACCTACTCCTTCATACATACATCCGAAATGCTCCAAGGACTCAAGTCCAAGATGAGAGAACAAATTTAAATTTATTTTGAATAAAGGATAAAAAGCAACGTTGTTTATGCTAAAATGACACAGTAATATGTTTAAAGAAAACGATGTCGGTCTTAATCGTTGGACGATGAAGACACTTTGGACTTACAGTTGCCACATCAGCAATAAGTTGGGATTACGACGTGGAAAAAATCAAATTAAATTAGCCGATCATGAATTTTAATTCCAATTTTAAGAGTCATGGCAAAAAATCGATTCTTGTGAAAAATCGTGGATTTTACGACAATTAGCCCTAATAATAATAATAATTAATAAAGTGTTGTGTGTGGCCCAATGAAAAATGTGTTGGTTTATGAATTTAGAGATTATAGGTTGATTCCTAGTTGAGTTTTTTTTATTTATATATTTTTATACTTTTTTAGTTTTTCAGAAAAACTTGTGATACTTTTTCATAAAATTTACTTATATAATTCACAATTTATCTTTTCACTTTATAAATAATAATAATAATAATAATAATAATAATAATAATAATAATAATAATAATAATAATAATAATAATAATAATAATAATAATAATAATAATAATAATAATAATAATAATAATAATAATAATAATAATAATAATAATAATAATAATAATAATAATAATAATGGCTTTGTGACGCAATGAAAAAGTGTTGGTTAATCTAGATATTTTAGGTTCGATTTCTAATTGAGCTGTTTTTATTTATATATATTTTTTATTCTTTCAAAAAAACTTGTGATACTTTTCATAAAATCAAATAAAGAATTTTCTTAAAAGTAAATAAGGTTTTTTATTCATAAATGTGATATTGCTTAAATGCAAATAAGACTTTTCATAATACTTAAATAAGATCTGTAGACATTTTATTCAGTTATGGTCTTTCAATCTTCATATGATGCTCAAAATGGAATTAAGGTCTTTCAACTTGAGAATGATATATATATATATATAGGGGGCCGCTCCAATGAGACCCCCTAATTTTAGTGAGGTTTAGGGCACGATCTGGTGCGTTTATTTTTTCAATCCTATGGCTAGGATTTTTCCTTAATTTTCGTACTATTTAATTAAGAAAAGGTTAGGTTTGTAATTAACTAATTACTAGTAATCGTATATACCATATCTGTTAATTTAATTATGATATATCCTATTAGAATCATATCTTCCTTATTTTGATACGATTCTATCTCTTTCTTATCTGTTCTTTTTCGGTTATTATGTTAATTTATTTTATAATTCTACCTCTTTCTCTCTATTTTTTGTTATCATGACGTTAAATACACAATATTGCTTTCCTTATGTTAATTGTAACTTGTTCAGAACAATGTTCCAAGTTAATTCTAATCAACTAATAAAAATATTTAATCTTATCCATTTAATTTTTGTCAATGTTTTCGTTTAAATTCTTATTCGTCAGTTTTATACCCATATTCATAAAGATCTTGATTTATATTCAATATTCTGTCATGTTTGTTGAAGTGTATTTTTAACAGATATGATACCAAATGAAAATATTAAATAATATTATTAAACCACACAACATAATTTATACAATATCTTTTTAGTTAATTATTGATCTTTAAAATTTAAAATAATATTATGCATTCTTAATAGGTACTAATCAAATTTAATAATAATATTGTAATTATTCTGATCCCAATTTAGCAATACGTTGTTCAGTAGCAATTCATATGATATTCAGTTCCAATCATTTAATGTTCATAATTCAACGGCAATGTTCTAATTTTTTTTTTGTCCAGAGCTTAAAAGTAGATCACATGATAAAATTATTTAAAATAAAATTAATCTTGTTCCAAATTGTTTATAATCATAAGCCATTACACACTTACTCCAAATTATGTCTATTGAATATAATGCATAATCCGTACTGAATTCGACTATAATACAAAATCCACAAAATCAGGTTTAGACATTGAATTGGACTACAATAGAATTAAATTACACATAATCAGTTTTACACTATGATGATTTGTTGACAGCTAATGAATAACATGTATATTCATGAGAATAAACCATACTATGTAGTGAATATAAATAAATTTATTTATTTGTGTATTTATGTTATTACAGTTATAAATAACGATTACATTAATTAATGAATAATAATTACATTCATAAGAATAAAACATAATATGTAGTGAATAAATTATTAATACATAACGATTGAGGAACTTTGCTATTTATCACACAATAATTACCAATAAATTTATTTATTTGTGTATTTATGTTATTACAAGTATGAATAACGATTACATATTAATGAATAACAATTACATTCATTAGAATATAACATCATGTGTGGTGAATAAATTATTAATACAGAATGATCAAGGAACATTGCTATTTATCACGAAATCATTACCACTTGTAGCTAGTAGCATAAAACTCGAACACATTATGGATAATGTTTACCACATGTTGCATAGTTCTATAACCTAAACAATATACACAATTTGTTCAATTCTAACAAAAACAAGTATTACAATTAAAATTGAATAAGGCATAATATTTACTGAATAACTTTGCATACATATAGCCATATCAGTGAACAAAGCCCATTTAGCTATAGAAAAGTGCAATCCTCGTTAACATACTACAACTTGAACTGAAAAAATAAAATTAAATAAAATGCTGCAAATGATGAAAACATCCAATCATGTATATAAGCTCCTTACACAGAGTCTATACAAACCAAAGTAAAAATAACAGCATTGGCATCTTCCACCATGTGTCGGGGGTTCGAATCCCTCCTCGCCCACAACCTAAGCTCCTTACACAGAGTCTATACAAACCAAAAGTAAAAATAACAGCATTGGCATCTTCCACCATTTGATCAGTGTAACCCCTCAACCGAGTAAGCTCTTTCACCTAATCTTTTACTATCTACAGTAGAGAATTAAAAAAACAATAAGATGACATTGGAATAAAGAATACTATTGAATATATACATAAATTTACATGCTAGTTAAAATGCAAGTATGTGTTTACATGAATACGGTGCAGAAATACATGAATAATATAACAAATAAAATGAATAACGCTAGTTTTTGATCTTGTTCGATCCAAAACTTTATAACAAATAAAGTAAGAATTCATTTATACTCTAAAAGAAAATGAATTACTTCCCAACATATATTATCCACATTAAAAATATTATTTATACTTGTTGTACACAATATCTTTCTTCTCTTTTCTTATTGTATTCTCTTTCTAACCTTTTATCGAGCAGTTTGTGTGCATGTTTCTTTGTGTAGATTTCTTCTCTATTCTTAGTTTGGTAGGGACGATTTGGCAGCAGGTTGGGATGTGAAGTGCAATGAACTAACAATAACTAATTAGAATATAAAAATATTTAACCATCTATACAAATCACAAATTTTTTGAAAAGCAATAGCATCCCAACAAATCAAAAAGGACATTCACAAAAAAGCAATAAAATCAAGAAAAAAAAAATTTCCACATCCATTTGCATAGGATTGAAAAAAAATCACAACTTTAAACAAAAAAAACACAACACTGATAACACCAGACCTTTGCGTTTTTTATGAACACACTATTTTCACCTCTTTTTCAACCAGATCAGCTCTTTCAAAAGTGAAAAAAATAACCGCAGTTAATCGATTGTACAGATCGTGTTGAACAAAATGGGATTCGAAAATTCTGGAATAAATAAACGATTGAAAAACCAAAAAAAAAATCCTTTTCATCGCAACTTACTGTTCATGCCTCCTGTTCACTACGAAGATCTTCGTCTTCACTACTCGACCTAATTGGATGAAGCCCTAGTTCTACTCACCACGAAAGAAAAGTAAAAAAAAAAAAGCTTCTGAATTTGCTTCCTATTCATTTGCGGTGGGAGTAAAAAAATTGATAGGTAAATGTAAATCTATTCATTAATTATATCCGGGAATCGAGGAAGTGGATGGGACGATTTTTTAGGGGTCAACGAAAAAATTACTGAAAACTCCCTATCCTAGTGTGAACACATCTAAAATAACTAAACAATAAAATTCGGTTTTAATCTCCTAAATTAAGATTGGCCGTTGGATCTATAAGATCCTATGGTATATATTTTATCTTAGGTTTAACATTTATATAGGGGTCTTACTGGAGCGCCCCCGTATATATATATGGCAGAGTTCAATGGAGTCCACTCCCTTAGATAAATAATAAAAATTAAATCATGTGCGTCGATTTTGCTTAATCTAACGGACCAAAAAATTGTAGATTTTTCTTGTATTTAAATCTGTAAAGGTCAAATAAGTAAATGCATAATGTTCTGTAATCGATATCGTCCATAATTAAATTTATTCAGCACTATTTTATATTTGGCAAGATATACTAAATCCCTAAAAATTAGTTAAATATTGTGTATCAGCTGTTTTTGTATATGCTTCAGTCACTCCTAACAAATGAGCATACTAATGTTCGTCAATATATTTGTATAAAAATAAATGAACATACTAATGTTCGTCGATATGTTCGTATAAAAACAAATGAACATACTAATGTTCGCCGACATATTCGTATAAAAAGAAATGAACATACTAATGTTCATCGACATGTTCGTCGAAATAGATCAGGTCCGAGAATGGAAAGAGAGAAATTTTCGGGATTTGTTCAACGAGATGAATTCGGTTAATTTTTTTTTACACATTTGACCTTTTTCGATTAAATAAATGCTAATCACCAATTTTTAATTACATGAAAAATTAAATCCGGATGCAATCTGGATCGTTGATTGGGATTCAATGAATGACCTTGATTTGGTCTTTATTCTCTATCTAGGGGAGTTGTCATAGAATGCAACTATATATATATATATATATATATATATATATATATATATATATTTATATATATATATAGGGGAGGACTACAGTAAAAACATTTCTTAAAATATAAATATAAACGTTTTTTAATGTACGAATTTTATCCAACGGGGTTACGAATTCATCCAACATGGTTACGAATTGTGAAAAATAATTTTTTGCTACCTTTGAGATTCGAACCCAGGACCACGAATTCATCCAAAAGGGTTACGAATCAACCGTAGATCTTGATGATCTAAGGGCTGAAAATCATTTATATTTTATACACTTAAGAGTGTTTTTATTCTAGCCCTCCCCTATATATATATGTGTGTGTGTGTGTGTGTGAAATATTATCTTTCAAGCTCCAAATGGAAATGATGGCTAACAGTAAATTTTTAAATTCTACACAAGATGATGCTCTGCAATCAATTTTGATTCTCCACTCACTGCTTCCCCTAATATCCTCCCTTTACCACATCATGGGGGTTTACAGGAGATCCCAGACTGCAGTTGATATGATTAATATTCACATGTCTACCTTTTATTGCAGATGATGTGGAATATCCATCATATCATAATCTCTAGATTCATAAACCAACATTTTTTCACTGGGCCACACACAAAGCCTTTATTAGTTATTATTATTAGAGCTAAGTATCGTAAAATCCACGATTTTTCACAAAAATCCTCCATCATATCTTACGTCAAATTTACATATTTTATTATTTTTATTTTTCTAAAATCTACAATCCCATATTTACTTTTTATAAAACTTTATAAAAATAAAAATTGATACTATATACTCCATTTGTCCCTCAAACATCTTTCTAAAAGAGGCTGGCAATATTGGACATGACACGAAAGTACGATATAAAATCACACGAAATTAATGGGTTAGTGTCAAGCCTTATCGGGTTCGTGCCCTTATCATGTCGACCTGATAAGGACACGATAATTTCTTGTCAGATTCTTGTCGGATTCGTATAACCTATTAAAATTAATATTATTATTTTTATTTTTATTCTAGACTTAGGGTTTTTAATTTTTGGAGACTTCTCCTACTTTTTCAATTGAATAATTCATCACTTCCCTAGTTCCCTAATTTTTGGAGACTTCTCGCACAACCTAATATGGCCTGACAGCCGAATTAACCCACAACAGCGTTGTCGCTTCACCCGATCGATTCACCTGCAATTTTCGCTTCATTCATCCCCTTTCTCAGCAGCGTCGTTGCTCCGCCGGGCCAATTCATGCGTAGCCACCACTACATTAGATCTTGCGCCAACAGTCGTCGCTCAATTGAGAGTTAATCCGTCAATGTATTTTATTCTACTATCTGTCAATTTCTCTCCCTCTCTGCTTTTTGAGTTATTAGCGAGCATGCATGTTTGTTCAAAGTTTGTGTTGATTAATGAAATGTTTGCGGTTGTTCAAACTTCAAAGTTTGCTGATAATGGTAGATTGGTAGTGGCTCATCTCATTTTGGATTTGTTGGAAGGCCAACACTAAACTTTAGGCCTTTTGACCATAAATGAATTTGCTCACATAGTTTTTGGTTTTGGAATATTTGATGCTCTGCCTCTCGATAATTAATTTGACGATCTGTCACTCTAATATTTTTTGTGTGCACTTTTTCGTTTTACTTTTTTCTGAAGGGCTAAATGGGTATATTCTAATTGCATCGGAATGGGGATTTAAGTAATGTGTGCACTTGCATTTTAATTGGACAAATTATGAATATGTGTTTGTAGTTATGTCTGATTTATTTCTTTGTTGTTATAAGTAATCATGTCCAACAATGATGAAAATATTTACACCACATGTGTATGCATATATTGTGGGCATCATTATTACAAAGTGGCAAGCAGAA
Organism: Salvia miltiorrhiza; assembly: GCF_028751815.1. Classification (NCBI taxonomy): domain Eukaryota; kingdom Viridiplantae; phylum Streptophyta; class Magnoliopsida; order Lamiales; family Lamiaceae; genus Salvia; species Salvia miltiorrhiza. The sequence goes on along the minus strand of NC_080391.1, from coordinate 21,695,184 downwards.
CTGAAACTAAAAACTTAAAACGTTATTTAGAAGGTTGTCAAAGGAAGAACATGTGTATGCATATATTGTGGGCATTATATATAATGTTGTTTGGTGCAGTGATTGAAGTGTACTCTTATCCTTCCAAAGGTTAAGGGTTCGACCGTTGTCGTCGGAAACTGGGAAAGAAACAATCAGCAAAAGGATTTTTTTTTTTTTTGAAGAAATTGGGGAAGAACATCAAATCGACTGGAAATTATAAGAACACATAATTGAACCTCACGCCTTGGCTCAATTTTCCACAGACGGCGCCAGTTGATGCAGAGTTTACTCCTCATCACATGATGTTAGTGATAACTAACAATAGTGGTAAATCAAAATTTGATCACGATAACTTTAGGGAGCTATTATGTGTTGTTATTCTCGTTTATAATTTGTCTTTCAGATTCATTGAATATGGACGCATTATAACTATTTTTTAGTATCTTAAGTGAGATATTAAGATGATTACTAGAAATACAATGAAGGTTGGTGTGTTTAAATTGTATGAAAGAGAGAAGATAATTGTTCGCTACGCCGCAAGTATACGGTGTAGTTACTATATAGGGAAGCAAGGTCATATTCCACAAGGATTAGTAGTAAAATTATAGTGATTACCTTAAGTCATTATGCTAGAGCTATTTAGACTAAATAATAAGGTGATTGGTTCGATTATCTAACTAATTACTTAACAAGTTCAAAGACAAATAAAATCAAATAAACAAAGTGGATTAATAAGTGATGGAGGTGATTTAGGGACTAGGCATCAATGGACAAGTAATGGACTTCAATTAGCTCAATATTAATCTCGATGTTCCTAATTATCTAGAGTGATCTCCCAACTAGTTCTAGCCCCCCCCGGACGACTAAAACGGTAGATTACGGGTCATAGTTGTCGTCCCCGGTCAACTTCTAACCTATAACTCCCAAAAGCACACAAAGATCGACAAACTCTCACCCAACTCTCAACCTCCCGATTTATTGAGTTGATATGTTTCAAGCTCCTAATCTATTATGATTATCCTCTCCCGATTCAAATCACAAATTAGAAATACATAGAAAGTGGCCAACAATCCATACAAGATATAAACCTAGGGCTTGAAAAGATAATAGCAATAGAAACAAACAAGATATATATTGAGCATAATATTCAATCCATTACAACATCCAAATAGCCTAATCCCCAAATCAAAGGGGGACTTAGCCTAACATGTTCACAAACAACAAACCTAAGTCAAATGAGTACATAAATGAAAGAGAGAGTAGAAATGACAAATCCTATTCAATGAGTTTCCTTCAATCTTCTCTCCTCTTCAATGCTTCAATCTTGGTAGGTGGGTGTGTTAATGAAGGCTAGGGTTTAGTGTGTGGAGGATTGGGAGTGATGGAGTTGGTGTGTGTAATGAATGTTATGAGAAATGATTTACATGCTTTTCCACTCCTATGTTGCGTTATTCTTTAGTGTTTAGGGTGATTTATTAGAATTGTTGAGTTGTCTATTGTTTAAATTGCATATTTTTTGTGGAATAGACTACTCGTCCATGTTTGTGCTGTTTTTATAGATTTTGGACTCGTATTGGGATGATTTTGATGATATTGGAGAGAAGTACATAAAGAAACGAGTCCGTAGGCGCAAACGGAGGTCAAATCGGACACCGGACGAGGAAGAACGAGCGTCGGGAAGTTCGCGGGTCGGAGGACACGCGACGCATGTGGAACGCACGCGTCGGAGGTTGTGCGGTCCGGGCATGCGGCCGTATGCCACGGCTACACGACGTGACAATAATTTCTGGAGGACCGTGTGGGCTGGAAATGCGGCCGTGCGAGCCGGCCGCGCGACGTCGCGCGATATGGGCACGCGGCCGCGCGAGACGCCTGCGCGATGTGGGCATTCGGCCGCTCGACGCGGCCGCGCGAGACGCCGAATTTTCGCCCAATTTTTGGATTTCTATTTGTTTTAGTGATTTTTGGGTATTTTGAGCTCTACAAGACCTAGGGCATATAAATACTCCCCAAAAACTTATTCTCCAGAGCTTTTTATGATTTTTTTTATCATATTTTTACTTTTTCTGAGAGCTAGGAGAGACGGAGAACACATCCAGAGCAAGAACTGAAGAATCTCAACTTTACTACGGTTTTTCTTGTTGAATGTTTATTTGTTTTATTGAGATTTGGATTCTAGTTCATATGCCTATGTGTGGCTAGAATCCCCTTTTCCCAGGATTTAGGGAGTGTAAACATGATTTGAGTTTCTAACTGTTTGATTCAATCAATCGAGATTGTTATTCCTTTTTATGTTCTTGTTTATATTATTTGGCCACCAATTTAGTATAATCATAGGTTTTAATTTGATATCGAGAGATGATAATCAATACCTGAATTAAGAACATATAACATATTTATTTTAATTCTAAAGGGAATTGATATTTGTGAGGGCATTAATCCTAGGAACTTTTAGGAGTTGCATGTTAGAAGTGTGATCCGGAGACGGTAGCCTTGCATGTAATCAACGGTTTGTATGCCATGAGAGTGGGTATAGACTAGTTTTGAGATTGCCTTAGGAATCATCTTGATGATTGAATTGAACTTGTTAGTTATGAGAATATGTTGAAACATTTGCCTCGAGAAATTATTCTCATATCTGTTTCTCTGTTTCGCAGCTTGATTTATTTGTTTCCTGTTATTCATTTATTTATGTTTTAAAAATAAAACTCTCAATTTCGGTTTTCCAGATAGAAGATTATAGTCTAGGATAAGCATTGGTTCTAATCAATCTCTGTGGATTCGACCTTGTTTGCCACTATACACAATTGCACCCGTACACTTGCGGTGTGTTAATTAATTTAGCGAACAAGAAAATAGGGGGAAAATGGGGTTTTGGGGCTAAAATCGCGTCTGGGCCCACCAAAGGGAGCAAGCCCGCCTTTTTCCTGCGACCACGATATGAACCGCGGCCAGAAAGAGGGGAGGCCGCAGTCATGGGCCGCGGCCGCGGCTAGGACCGCGGGTGCCGACCAAATTCGTTCTGTACTCCGGGCGCAGGGAGCTGTGGTCGTTCCCGCGGTCGCGGGTGGGACCGCGGTCCTTTCCTCCTCAGCCACGGCTGGTTACCGCAGTCGTGGGGTCTTGCGCAACCGGCTTTGTCGGCTCCGTTCTCCCTCGTCCGAGCTCTGATTTCGGCATCGTTCGCGCTCACAGATTCCTGTCGAGATGTACTTCACTCTTATGTTTTCAAAATCCTCCAATTAATCTTCGATTTTCTCTGAAATCACTCCAAAAGATACACCGGGCATCAAATTTCAATAAAACTTAAAATTGGGATACAAACACATATTAACAATCAATTCATGGGGAAAATGTCAACAATTCATGCGATATTGAGGTACGAAAACCATGTTTATCAATAATTATTAAGTCTGAATTGGAAAAAGGACTTGGTAGAATGTCCCTGACTTCTGATTGTTGGAGTTCTATTATCACTGATGGTTATATTTCTCTTAATGTCACTTTATTGATGATGAATGGGTGTTACATAAGAAGGTGTTGAATTTTTCTTTGATGCCAACTCTTCATACTGGTGTAATATTATCAATAAGTTATTTTTCATGCTTTGTGAGTGGGGATTGAGAACAAACTATTTTCTTGAACTTTGTGGATAACGCTAGTGCAAATGTTGTGTCTATTGAGTTGTTGATCTCACAATTGAACTTGAATAATGCCCTTATTTGTAATGGTGAGTTCTTCCATATTCGTTGTTGTGCACATATAATCAATTTGATAGTCCATGATGGTTGAATGATATTGAGAATTTTGTTGTTAAGATTCGTGAAACTGTGAAATATGTGAGGGGTGGTTCCCAAATGAGGTGGTAGATTTTTTTTGGAATGTTGTTGGGTCCCGGGGTGCTATGGAACTGTTGTATGGGGGGATACACAAGTAGGCTTTTTTAAAACTTTTTGTTTTATAAACTGAAAACTGATATCAGATTCTAACTGAAACTGATGCACAGTGGAGTTGAAATAAAATAAGTTGAAAACAAAGGTCAAGACTGCAACTGATGATGAATAAGTTTAGATAACTTCAGTGAGTGAAACTAGTCAACACACTTCAGTTCAAATAGGATTCAATCTTATCAGTTATAGAATATCAGAGAAGTGTAAGTAAGCCTACTGATTATCCGAAGATTTATCAGTTGGACTGATTACACTTGAGTGGAAGCAAATTTAACTGAAAAAGCCTTTAATGCGTCAAGTTGTCAGTTTTTAAAGTTTAATCCTTTAGGTTATCAGTTTTAGTCGAAAAAAGTTTGTGCACAAATGAGGAATTGAAAAACTAAAAGCAATAAAACAAAGGATTTTTACGTTGTTCGAAAACACGTTCCTACGTCCACGGTCAGTTGATCAAGCTGACAATCACTAGCTTGTGCTTACGGGTGCACAACAAACCTTAAATTGAAAAGAACACTTTTCAATACCAACTCTCTGTGTTGGATTTTCACCACCTTAGCTTGCGGGTGCTAAGGAACCTATCTATTTAGTTTGCAGGTACTAAACAACCTAGAGCTCGGTCTATAGTCTCTCTCCCTCTCTCAAACTCTCTTTTCGCTATTTAGAAAAAGGTTCGAAATACCAACTAGATTACTGAGAACATGTTCTCAGTAATCGAAGCTTAGGCTAAGGATTTACAATGAGATTGCCTAAGAAAATAAGAGAATGTATGTAATTAGTAAACTGATTTGAGCTTTGGGTATTCTCTTATTTGATTCAAACTTTTGACAGTGGTATAGAGGCTGAGTTGCAAGTTTGGCAGAGTTTCAGCTTGTGTGTTTGAATCGGTGATCAATGAGGTTGAACCTTGAGCTCTATTTATAGGCAGCGTCTGGAGAAAGATCTATTGGCGATGACCCTTCTGCATTTTTTGCCGTTGTGAAACAAATTTGAAATCCGGCTCAGGTTCTAAGTCTTCATATCTCCTTTAGCCGAAAGAGGTATGGTCTTTGCAGGACTAGGAAATGGTGTTGCAGGGAGAGGCAATGCGGAAAATGTAACTTTGTACTTGGAAGGACGATTTTCTTTATCTCGGCATTTTATAATGCTCTAACTTTGCATTAATTGCGGCTTGTATTGGAAGTCAGCTGTTTGAACTTCACGTGGCTTTGAGAGAATTTAAACTGAAACATTCTAAATGTCGAGTATCAGTTCGTATGAGGAGTATCAGTCTGAGGAATCCATCTGATACTTAACTCCAATTATAATAAATGTTTCGGCTGATGTGGAGTAATTAAGTGTTTTCCAAACACTTAGACTTCAGTACACATCCTTCAGTTGACTCAGTTATCAGTTGAGTTTTAAACTTCAGTCTTTAGTCCTTCGACATCAATCTTCTGTCTAGCTACTAGAGTGGACTAAAATACTTAAGTCCAGTAAAATCCTAGTCTAGAAAGAAACTTTTAAGAGTTTTGGTATGGGATAGAATTAAAAAGATTCGTGGTTTGTTGAGTTTGTTTTACGATGTCTCAAATTTGTATTCTGGAAGTAAGTATCTTACATTGAATTTATATTTTTGTCTATTTGTTATGTGCTACAATTTATTGACACAAAGTAGCAACAATTCTGATGTGTATATAAAGAAAATGGCAGAAAATATACTACCAAAGGTTGAGAAGTATTGATCGGAGTTCAGTTTGATCTTAACTAGAGCTGTAGTCTTTGATCCAAGCTATAAGTTTCAACCTGTGGAATTTTTTACAAGAAGTTGTATGGCCCTAACTCTCATCAGTGTTTACTAGTAAAAGAGAAACTATTTGCTCTATTTGAAGAATATTGTAAGAGCAACAATAACAATTTTGGTCTTGCTAAAAGTGGAGGTCCGACATTGAATAATCCAAGCTGTAACTTCACAAATGAAGAGTATATGGCTTTGGTGGAGGTAAATAACTAAACTATATTATCTTATGTTATTAATATTATTCAAACATATTACTTGTTAATTACTATTCTCATTTGTATTTTAACTACAATAGTTTAGTGCTTTGGATGTTCAGTTTAGATTAAGCTAACATAAGTCACAGTTACAATTGTATATGTAAGAAATAAGGTTGGATGCCAAATCTCAACTTGATGTTCTTGGATTTTTGAAAGGGAATTAATATAAGTATCCACAAGTAGCTCACATGGCTCGTGATATTTTGAGCATTCTCATATCGCTTTCGAAGCTGATTTTAGTGTTGGTGGAAGAGTACTTGATCAATATCGTAGCTCACTTAAATCAAACACAGTGGAGATAATTATTTGCACTAGAGATTGGTTGTTTGGAGAAAAAGGTAAGACTTTTTTCTATTATTAATGTTAACATTTTAAATTATTGATATATATTCTTTTATTAATCCATATTTTTCTTCAAAGCCTTCAAAAGTGAAGTATCTCACTATTGGTGAAGACTTTCTATATGGTGATGATGAACTTCAATATGAGTCGTCCTCGGCCTCCACTGTTGCTATTATATGAAAGTTGTCACTTGAGTTTTTGCAATTTTATGTCGGTATGGTACTATATAAATCATAATCGTTTTATGGTTTATCAAAATTAATTTTTAATTTCTTTAGTTTAGTTATTAATTTATTTATTTCTGCAATTAATCTTTAACTGTTGGTATGGTACTTTAGTTCATTTATTATTTTTGGTTCATTGCCTGTAGTCGTTTCATAATTGGAGATGGTAGTACGAATGTGTTTGGAATATCCTGAAGTGTAGAATTGGTGTGCAAGTGCTTTTAAGTTAGGGGAATCATACGTGGATCAACCTCAAGCTAAATGGATAAATATTTGTATTTTGTGGAAGATTATTATGTACTTTCCCCGTCAATCAATTCTTGACCCATTTTGGTGTGTCCACCAATTCTCGACTTATTCTATTTTTAGTAAATCTTCCACTCACAATAATGTGGGACCCCCATTCCACTAACAACATACTACACCAATTTTTTAAAATTCATATCATTATCAAATGAATTAAGAAATGGTGGACAGATGGAGTATTTAATTTGAACCATGAATCTATTATTGGTTTGTTAATTTGACATGTAATTCACAGATAATATATCATTGTTATCAGGCCGTGTTTAGTCAGGTTTTTATTAGATTGCGTTGTTATTGTACCGTGTCAACGCGATTTAAATCCTATTGTTATCGTTTTCATGTCATGTTCGAGTTCGTGTCAAGCATTTTTTTAACAGGCGTGTTCGTTTTTGACCTTATCAGGTCGTGTCGTTATCGTTCGACCTGATAACAACCCAACACGTACGATTTGCCAGTTTCACTGGATTTTAATGAAAATTAGCTGTATATTTGATGAGTGGAAAATGAGTCTCACAAAATATGAAAATTTTGTAAGGATAATTGTTAATGAAATTATTTCCAAAAATAGATTAGGAAGATGTTTTGGAGATAGGTCAAAATGAAAGAAATGAAGATGTTTGAGAGACAGAGGAAGTAACATGAATACATGATATTTCTATTACCTCAATAAAAAATTAACATTTAAATTAATTAAAAATATTTTATATATTAATTACTCCCTCCATCCCACGAATCTTGATGCATATTTTTTTCTTGGTCGTCCCACGAATCTTGATGTATTTCTAAGTATAGTAACAATTAGCTAAAAAAAATAAGGGTTCTTAATTATACTTAATTATCATTTTTCTACTTTATTACCTACACACTTCTACTTTATCACTTTTCTACTTTATTACCTACACACTTAAAACACTAATTTACAACTCATTAATTCCCGTACCAAAAACAAATGCATCGAGATTCGTGGGACGGAAAGAGTATTTCATATATTATAATAATAAAAATAATACTCCTATAAAATAATTATAACTCATGATTTAAAGTGATACCTGTCGAATTTTGACCGTTACTATTTGATTGATAAATTTATCATGAGAAGAAGAGGGATAATAAAATTATTTCTCTTTAAATGCCTTATTTCATTTTTTTTCATAAAGAATCAGTTTAAGGGGATAATATTATCCCTCTATTTTGGTGTGATAATATTATACTATTTGGAGTGAAAAGAATGAATAAGAAATGATAAATTATAGGAGACGAGGGAAAAAAAAGAAGAAGCATTTAGAAAGGAATTTTTTTTTGTCATCTCTCACTTTTTTTTAATGATAAATTTATCAATTAATGAGAACACATCCTTAGTCATAAAAGAAAAAAACGTGTTCTAAAAAAATAAAGGGCAAATTGCGTGTAATATCACGAACTTTGCTTAAAATTCATTTTTCCCACAAACTTTAAAAAATCCACAAATTATCAAATACTTTCAAAACTGTTCAAACTCCCCATGTCAATTTTTATGATAATTACAAACCTACCCTACATTCATATAAAATTATAAAAAGACCCCACGTATGTTCAATATTTGTACAAAATAATAAAAGAACCCCAACATGATAATATTCAGACAAAATTAGTCTTATGAGTTTTATATAATTATAAAGCTATAATAAATTCATAAAATAAGGTCCCACATGCTTCTGTATCACTTCAATATTAACTTTAGGATGTGTTTTTGATAAAATTAATGTCATGAATATTCTTTCCTATCTTTCATGTTGTAGAGCCTTTCTATAATAGCTTCATTATTACATTAACATTTATAAGTATATTACGAGAGAAAATTATAATTGGCAAAAAAAAAATACTCCCTCCGTCCCATTGATCTTGTCCCGTATTCCTTTTTTGTTTGTCCCACGATCTTGTCCCATTTATATAAATGGTAACAATTAACTAAACAATAAAAATTCTTAATTATCTTCTCTCTTATACTTTATCACTTTTTCACATTCTCTTTCCTACTTTATCATTTTCTCTCTCCTACTTTATCACTTTATTACATTCTCTCTCATGCTTTATCACCTTTCATCTCATACTTTATCAATTTTATAGTACTTTTATTACCTACACACTTAAAACACTAATAATATTCTCCTTAATAACCGTGCCGAAACCAAATGGGACAAGCCCAATGGGATGGAGGGAGTAATACCTAATTCTGTGTAAACACCGAAAAATAAAAATTAAAGAATATAGTACTAGAAAGAATTCATAATATACATATGTAAAAATTGTTATATTATTTCATGTTAAAAATTAAAATAGAAACTATACTTTTATTAATATATGTGAAATGACAAAAATAACCCTATAAATTTTGAAAAATTCCAGGGGTGTCCAGTCACTGCCCCTCTGGCTCCGTATGCATTACATTTCGGATAATTGTCCGGATGTAATTTTTCTTTGAAATCTCTTCCCACGTAGGATTCATTATTAAATAAATTAAATATAATATAATTCCTTAATAAAAATCCACTCTAATACGATTTAAGGTGAGAGCGTGAGAGAGTGTGATGTGTATGTTTTATAATTATAAAAGAATAAATTCATTAGAGGGTATTTTGATATATAAGTTCAAAAGGTGAGGTTATTGTGTAATTTATTTTATGAAGAGGTCAATTCTGAATATTCCAAATTTAATGAGGTCAATTTTGAATAATCAAGAATTAGGTTATGAGTAATTTAAACAGATATCAAAGTATTTGATATAATTTGAATTTTTTTAAAATTCATGAAAAAATGAATTTTGAGCAAAGTTCGTGATATTACACAGAATTAACCCAAAAATAAATAAAAAAGGAGTTTAATTTCTCCCAAAATAAGACTTCAGTCCTCGAATTTCTTGCGTCTCATAATTCTTTTTCCCGAATTTCTGTGTTCAATCGCGGGAAAATATGCCGCCGAAGCAACAGAAGCGAATTCCGGCGACCGCTGAAGTTGTCGACCTCGACAGTAGCGACGAAGAAGGCGGCGGAGCTCCAGCGAACTGCAAACCTGCTAATAGCGAGAAATTGCAAGCGAAGCCACCTGGTATTGGCGCAGCTCAGCCGGCCTCGGCCGCCAACAGTGGCGACGTGTCGGCGGTGAATAATCGGTCAATTGAAAATCGAAGTTTCTGGAAAGCCGGAGCTTATGAAATTGGCACCACGAAATCTACTCTAATACAAGGTGCATTTTAATTTTGGATTTGTTGTTTATTTACCTATTTGGTTTTCTGAAGCAAACTTTCGGGTTTGGGCGTGTATTTCAATTCTAGGTGATCTGGAGCATGCACGTGTTCATCCCAAGTTTCTACACTCTAACGCCACCTCTCACAAATGGGCATTCGGAGGTAACGCCTTTTTCTACTATTTCTGTTTATGGTTTAATTGATGGCTTTACATATTTACTTAGACTAACTGCATCTATAAAGAGAAAAAAGTACTCATAGATTTTAGTATGTCAAATCAAAATGTGGTGTTAGTTGTTTATGCGCATTTTGTGTTTGTAACTTCATGTATCACCGCATGCATGAAGAGTCCGAGATTTGCTCCTTGTTTAGAATGTACTTACACTATAAACATGCATCAGTGCAGTCGGGAAGTATGAGAAAGTGAAGCATTAAAAAGTAACGAAAAGGAAGAGATTGATGTCATTGCCTTTGCTGCAACCTTCTAACTTGCATATCTTATTTGCAGCTATTGCTGAGCTATTGGACAATGCTGTGGATGAGGTAATCGTTCTTATGGTTCTATTCAACAATCATCAATAATTTTCACTGTATGGTCGAGGAGGCTTGAGAAATCCGTTAGAGAGTTTCTCCCTTTTACTATAGTGGTTCTGTGTTATGCGGTCTCTTTTTATTTTATTATCAGAATAGTGTGTCATCGTCTTGGTTCAAGCTTCTGGAGCTTTGCCAAATTGAGAAAGTACACACATTCATTTAATTTTCTCAACTTCAGCAGACGGTTGTCAATTGTCTGGGTCTTGAGACAAATATGCTTCTGCAACTAAGATATAATTTTCTGTAGCTGCTAGAATTTTATTGTGGCACCTGATTGCTTATTTTGACATTCAGCTTCTGACCTGCTATAATGTATTTTAAGCCAGATAGAAAATGGTGCAACTTTTGTGAAGGTAGACCGGATTTATAACACAAAGGATAATAGTCCTGCCTTACTTTTCCAAGGTTCAGTTAGTTTCAAATCACATAACCTCTTAAAGCATTACAGTATGTTTTCCTCATGTTGTGTATACAAACTAGTTAACAGAACTTGGGTGAAAACCCTCTATCTGCAGATGATGGGGGTGGAATGGATCCAGAAAGGATGCGGAAGTGTATGAGCTTGGGTTACTCATCAAAGACATCTAATACAACTATTGGGCAATGTAAGTGACTAATTCTGCTTATCAGGGCTATCTGCCACTGGTTTTTTCCATTTGTTTCTTGGTGCCCTTGCCTGTATTTTTTGTCGTAGTGAATGATATGTATGTCTATTGTCTTAATACTTTCCCAAATTAGATGATGCTAGGGTTATAGCTGGTTGGGTTAGTTATAAACTTCAGTTCTGTGCACTTCCAATTTTTCGTTCTTGACCCCTCTAAAAAATTAAGGATAAAATTTTCTTGGGTAAATTCACACACACAAACACCAAAAGAAAGAAAGAACAGAAAAAAAGAAAAGAAAGATGCCTACCTTCAAGTCTGGGAGTTGTCTTTCTTCCAATTAATGAGCCTATAGAAAGTGAAGTATCCAGCTTGAATTATGTTAGTAGTGTACCTGTTTTTTCATCAAGGAGGGGCAGAATGGTCTGTGCAAAGCTTCTCCTAACAAATTTCAATTTGATTACCCCGTCCTTGATATGAATATTTCCAATGATTATATTTTCATAACTCTGCTTTGGTTAGTTATTTAGAACAGTTAATTTTGTCTCTAGGCATGTTTTCTGAATTCTGACACAAATATTTTATGTCAGATGGTAATGGATTCAAAACAAGTACCATGCGACTAGGAGCTGATGTGATTGTTTTTAGTCGTTCAAATCGATCTGGGTATGGTTTGCTCCCAACTGACCTCGTGTTTTTGCTATAGCTGGTGATATGGCTATAAGTGGTAAACCTGACACTTGATGATTTTCATGCAATCTATTATGCTCTCATACCTCTATGGGGTTTGTTCATTTAGGGTCCATACCTGCAGAACATCTTTTTATAATGTCAATAAGGTTTCTGGTTGATGAATCTCGGTGCAAGTGTGAGTGTGAGAATTGTTGTTTAGAGCAGAAATAGTAAGTAATGACCGAGTTGTTCCATATTAGAGGGATCAATTTTCTGCTGAACTCTCTCTTGCAGCCTCTTCCTTCAACAGTCTATGGACTATTATTCCAGTGTCTCCATGTGCTCATATTAGAATTAATCTGTTTTTGACTCGAGCTTGCTGTTTTATCCTTCAGTCGAGCAACCCAAAGTATTGGTCTTTTGTCCTATACATTTTTGCGGAGAACGGGACAAGATGACGTGATTGTTCCAATGGTAAACTTTTAATTCTCAATACTGTTCCTTTAGCTATGATATGTACATCGAAGCATCAGGACATTAGCATTTCCAGTTTCTCTGAATAACTCATGTACATTGGATGATTTGCAGATTGACTTTGATATTTCAGACAACTGGGCCGAACCTATAATCTATAGCTCTAAGGATGATTGGTCCATTAACTTGAAAACCATCCTCGAATGGTCTCCCTTTGCTTCAAAGGATGATCTTATGCTACAGGTTCAATTGATGGAATCATGCACTTTCTGAGTCTTTTGGATCAAGTTATGAATTGATGCTTACCAAAATCTAATATAATGTGCCCTCAGATTATGGTCGGTGTTTCCATTTATATCTGCATAACCTGCATCATTTCTACACATCTATTTGTCTTAAACTAAAGAGAACTCATAAACAATTTCTTTTGATTGCTATATCTAGAAGAGGCTTAAGGTAGTTCCCTCTATACATTTCCCAGGATTCAAACAATAATTGTACTTGCCCAGGGAGTGGGCACCCTTAGGACATGCTTGATATGATGGAATGGAATGAGGAGAGAATTGAATGGAGATAGGAGTGAAGGGAAGAATGGAATGTCTATTCCCATGGATTGAGGAAGGAATGGCTATGTCTAATCTAGAGGGAATGTTGATTCCTAAGAAAACACTTCATTCTATCATACCAAGCATGTCCAGGTTTGTGTAGCTTGAGAAGAATTTTGAATTTTAAGGGTCGTCATCTTGTTATCTAGGTTTTATTTTGGGCAAAAATGATCTGGTTTTTGTGTCTGTGACCATCATCAGTTGAATTATCATACTGAAACCTTTTACAGAAATAGGGTAGAGGATGAAATTACCTTTTGACACTAATTGTATCCTGCAAGTTACTATTCTCTCGTGATATAGTTTTCCAGTTTTCTTATGCACGGCTCCCGTATGCATTACTGCACTGTATCATTTGAACTTTCTGGTTCTCATCTTATACACGATTCCTGTCTTACACATAGATTTACATAGATGCTACAATCTGTATTTGTTAGTTATTCTTACTAGCTATGAATACCGAATTAAACTTAGTTTTACTTCTCCACATCTTCATGCCTGCTATATATTAATGTCATTTCTCAACCTTCTTTCATTCTTTCTTTCCAGTTCGGGAATTTGGGTTCACACGGGACAAAGGTTATCATCTATAACCTATGGATGAATGATGAAGGCATTTATGAATTGAATTTTGATGATGATCATGAGGTTAGTAAGTTTCACTTTCCTGATCTGAGCAATATCTAGGGCGTGGTTTTTCCTAAATACAGTAGAGCAAAGAGCTTGACTTGGACTTTATCTCTTCAAGATTTCAATGAATTAAACATTGTGATGAAGCAAGTCTATATTATGTAGATTGGCTTCAGGATCCAATTAATGTAGATTTCTTGTCTGATGATTTCTGTGAAATACTTTTCTGCCAGCCTTTTTTGCCCCCTTTCTTGTATGTGCAGTTGTTTGATTGTGGTGAAAGCCACTTACGTTCTTTGTCATTGATACATTAAGGAAGCATTACATTTTCCTGTAATAATAATGTGTGTCACTTTTTCAGGATATAAGGTTGAGAGATGAAGCTAACCATGGAACTACAACCAAAACAATCAAGAAAGTTCTTGAACTGAAATCTCATTTATCATACCGCATTCGCTTCTCGCTAAGGGTGGGTATTTGATTCTTACTTCTTTTTCTTCAGAAGAATAGCAGATCACAATAGGGATCCAGTCTAAAGTTTTTTTTTTTTTTTTTATGAGAATAAAAGCCTGGAATGCCAAGGTTTTGCACTTACAATGACAAAATGCTGGATAATATCCTTATTTTGCAAGAGATATGGAGGTTGCACATGTAATGGCAACAAATTTTAACCTTCTATCTTAAAATTTACCTGAAATTTTAATTGGAGATGGCAAATTTTTTTTAATTTTTACCTTATCTTTTAGATTTATTTTTAATGGCAATATAAATGTAATTTATAACTATATTTTTTTTTCTTGCCTTTTATTTCTAGGATGAATCTGTTTGATTATGCTGCAATACTTAAGTGTAATTTTTCTACGTGATATGAGAAATTTGTCCAACTCCAAATATTCTTAGGAACTTTATGAGTTTCCATGGATTTGTTCTACGTTATTGGATATGCACACTAAGGAGTTGCAGATCCTTCTAACTTGTGCACAGGATGGGGAATCAAACCACAAGTGCATTCTATTTTTTTGATCAATTTTATTTGCTTGTCGATGTGAACTGAGATAATCTGTCTTTTCTCAGGCATATGCATCAATATTGTACCTCAAAAAATTTACTAACTTCAAAATAATTTTAAGAGGGAAGCCCATTGAGCAGTTTAGCATTGCTGATGACTTGAAGCACACTAAGACAGTTGTGTACAACCCGCACGTTGGCCAGGGCCTGAAAGAGGTATGATGCCATCATTTGCAGTGAAGTAGGTATACAGAAGTATGATAGCATTTTTGTGTTTGTAAATTAAATTTGATCCTGAAAATTTTAAGTGTTCTCACTTCTCACTAATGCCATGACAAATTTATAGCAAGACTCATAAGAAGATGAGTTTGTTAAACATTGCCCAGCTTTTGATGACTTGTGTTGAAGCACATGTGGCCATTCTGGAATTTAAGCAAACTAGGACATGCCTTATTAGCGGCTCTGATTGGTTAGGGGCACTAAGTTTTTAGGTGGGGGTTTTAATTTCTTTTCCACCATTCAAGATCTGACCTCCCTTGGATCCTCCCCACCTCCCTGTGAATCATAAATTAAGTAGGAAACCTTGCATGCAAAAAGGCAGTCCTTATCTTCAATTATTCCTGTTCTTTTTTTTCCCCGTTTAAGGTTTAGAAACGTCAATAAATTATTTATTCATAATTGGTGTAGGTGACAGTGAAGACCGTCATTGGCTACATTCAAGAAGCTCCGGCGCTTGGAGTTTGTGGATTCAATATATACCACAAAAATCGTCTGATCAGGGTATGCACAGTTACCAGACTGGAAATCCAATTCTTCCTGCTTCAGCTTATTTATTTGTATTTCTGAATGATACACTGTTTGTTACTCCTTCATCTTATGCTAAGCTGCCGTTATAAGTATCCCTTATATTTTGTTTATCTTCTAAAGAGATATACAGCAGCACGAACTAAATGGAATGCTTGAATAATTAAAGAATAAATATTATTTTGTGTAAATGCTACCTAAGTAAATTTTTTAATGAGAATTCTACATCATAACAGCCCTATTGGAAAGTCACCCCAGATGGCAATTCCAGAGGACATGGTGTTGTTGGTACGCTTAGTGATGGAAAGTTTTCGTATTATGCTTTTTCCCCCTCCATGTCCTTTCCTTCTAATTTTTGGTTTCAGGAGTTCTTGAGGCAAACTTCATAGAACCAGCACATGACAAACAGGATTTTGAGAGATCAACTCTGTTTCTTAAGCTGGAGTCAAAGTTGAAACAGATGGTTAATGAATACTGGTATCATTCTATATTCTTATTTCTCTTCTTGATCAGTGATTGTGATGTTCTACCTGACGTCTAGTTTTCTTGAAATTAAAAAACTTGATTCCTCATGTTTTGAGGTAATTGCTTTCCCCACCTCTCTTCCTTCTTTCCACCCACCATATGTAGGTGCAAATGCTTTTCTTTATTATTTAAAGAAAAATATTTCTCGACAATTTAAACTTTTTCATCCAGTGTGATGATTCTTTTGTATGACTCATTTCATATTGTGTAAACCATTTCCTGGCTTGCCAGTTTGTGATTATACTTCTTGCAGCTCAGCAACCATGGGAAGCATTGACCATAATAATTGGATAAGTGTCACACTGACAGTAATAACTGGATAAGTGTTTTTGCTTTGAGATTCACTCCTAACTTGCCATCATATCACCTTGGTCTTACATGTTCTATTCAAATGTGATACCATAATCCACCACTTAACTTTTAACCACAAAATTCCATTTGATCGACTCAACTAATATATGTCATGTGTTTCAAGTATCATATTTAGGTAGGTTCAGGTCTATCATCAACTGTGTTCCCTGGATAACAATGCTATGATCAGTTATAATGAGTTAGAAGATAAAAGCTCTGTCCTTGGGTCTGAATAGCAGATACCTTGGTCTTTTTGGGTGTTGTATCAAAGCGATTGACTTTTAAAGCATATTCTTTCTTGCCAGAATGGTCCCACGAGATTCCCGTCGTTTTTCTGGTGATTGATTATTTTTTCTTGATGTTTGGGGATGGGGTTGCCCCATTATGTTTTCATTTTTTTTCGTTATGATAATATCTCGCATGACTTTATTTGAATCCATTTTCACAGGAAAGGTCACTGTCACTTGGTAGGGCACCACCAACCTCTACCTGACGGGAGGAAGAGTTATGATGGTAATGTATAAATGAATCAGCATCCATAGACTATGCTGTTCAACATGCCACTGAACTTCCTGCTAACTTTCTATGACTCAGTTAGTGGAAATGCATACAGAAATAGTGCCAATCACAAAGCGGCAACTGCTGGGACTGAGGCGGTAAGTGTACCCATTCTTTTGATCAGATTATTTTGAAGATTTTCTAAGCACATTTTACAATTAAACAAGACATTTAGGGAGCAAATTTTCGCATCTCTGCTGTTCCATTTGGTGAATAAATGAATAGAAAATTTATAGACGAATAGTATTAGAAAAGTGCATTTCTGATGGGTATGAATTTTTAGTAACGACTGATTATTATTGCAACTGATATGACATGTCTGTTTAATGTGGTATTATATGATAAAGTGTATAGTATGTAGCCGTGCATCTATGTATATACAGTTTATGTAGAAATATGTAATTTCTCTCAGTAGAACTAACATGCATATACAGAATCTAAAATATTATGTAAGTTTTCAAAAAGTGAGATGGAAAAATAAGATGCAGCAATTAAAACCTTATGCTACACATTGTGCATTAGCCCCGGCACAGTCTCAATTAGCTTCAAGAAGGATACAATGCTTTTTTTTTTTTTTTTTTTTTTAAATCTCGGTTTCATGGTTTGCAGTGTGCTCAACCAGAAAAACTTCTAAATGCTGCAGCACTCAATGCGATATACGATGAGAACATCCAGCTGTTCATGAGGTAGTACCATATGTACAATGAAACTAGTATTCTACTTGTTATAATGTGCCACTGCGTGAATAGAAACTGTAGACTTGCCTGAAAATTTGGTAGGGTCATGCTGCCTTCACACACACACACGAGATCATGTGTATATATATTTCTAAATGAAGTGCATTGCATCTAGGTGCGAGGAGTACAAGAAGAAGCAAGCTGAAATGACTCAAACGGTACAGACTCTTCACTCATTTGATCTTGTGATGTTAATTTTTTCAAGTAGCTCACAGCAGGCATTATTGCAGATAGAAATCTGACTTTGTTCTATTGTATCTATATATCATTCCAATATATTTTAATGTTATGAATTTTTTGTTGGTATGTCTAAACCTAAATAGATAGAAGAACTAGAGAAGGAGTTGGATGAAACAAGAAAGAAATGTGCTAGAGTTTCCTCTCATTTGGGAATTCAGAGAAAGGAAACGCTTAAACAGCAGCAATAGTGAACTAGCTTTCTTTTGCCATTGCACTTGTTGTATCATAATATGTGGTAATAGAGATCCATTAACTTTTCAATGTCTCATATTAGGTTTAGAGGGTGTTTTGTTGAGCTTATAAGCTCTTTAAAACAGCTTATAAACTGTCCTTCAAAGTGTTTGGCAAAATAAGCTCTTAAACAACTTATCAGCTGTTAGATAAGCTCTAAGAGTTTATAATCTCTCCAAAAAATAAGTTCCTCTATCCTAACTTGTTTTCTCATTATTTTATAGGCAATATTCATTTTACAAAAATAACTCAACTACGATTTTTTAATATCATCATATATCATCTATCTTTAACTAAAAGTTCTTTCTCTAGCTTATAAGCTCAAGTATCCAAACACTTTGATAATTTATAAGCATTTTATTTTATAAATATAAGCTGTTACAAATTAATATATATTTGTTTCCGTTTATAATTTGTATACTCATATTTATCCCAAATTCAATTAAAAGTGATTTTTCTAACCATTCATGTTTTAATCTCGTATAGTAACGTTATTTAAATAATATCTTAATAATCTCAACATTTATTATCACAAGGTTAAAAATGTACTACAATGTTATACTCCCCCAGTCCAAAAAAAACTCCTTAAATTTTCTTTTTTGGGACATCAACAAAAAGTTTTTTTTAGATTATACTCTACCACTAATACAACCTCCTTTACCTTTAATCTTTGACATTTTCACCACTTCAATACAAATTAAAACAACACGGCACAAATTACACCACATTTCAACCACTCGAAATACGCTCAACAAACTCGTCTTAAAATTCATGACACTCCCTGTTAGGAACTTTTATTATGGACGGAAGGAGTATTAAAATAATATGTTGTATATTAATACATCACATATGAAATGTACTCATAACATGCAATTATATAAAACTTTATACTCATATTTAATTGAATTTCAATATCGATAATAATACCTGATATTTAAGTAATATCTTAATAATCTAAATATTTACTACCATCAAGATCGAAAAATATATTAAAATGTTATACTAGGACAATAGTGGTGAGTTCATAAAATGCAAATCCATTTTAACACAATTAAATCATTAAATAAATTGTAATCGAGTGTATTAATCAACATAAATATAATGAGCGAATGAGGTACAAACTCTCTATTCCCCTTATGCGATTTCCACTATTAAACTAAATGAACATTCGAATTAGGGGAAATAAAGCACGAAAGAACTAAGAACAATCTAGAAAAGCCTTAAAGATCGAAAGTTATATTGTTGGTGTAATGAAAATGAGTGTACCATTACAATGAGATACCATGAGTTATTTATATTAGGGTTAAGTATCAAACACGCCCTTCCGAATTAGGGTTAATATGGAAATCCTTATCACGTCTAGCACTCTATAGTCGAGGTCGGTTCAACTAAACCCCCGAAGTTCTTAATTTCGTGCAATTAGCCCCTCCGACTTAACGGTCATTTAACACCGTTAACTATTTTATTTTTTTTATTTCGTTGGCGAAGGGACCCACGCCTTCTTCTTCACCAAGCTAACCGGAAACACGCTGGAAAAATAGCAACAACGGCACCTTGGCATACCCTTCTCTTTCGGAACTCAGAGGACAGAGGAGGAAGCCCTCCTCCGTAAATTCGAAAGGGAGAGAACGACCCCGGTGACCAAGCGACACGACGACTCTACCCGAATCACAGGACAACAGCAGCGGCGGTTTCTGATAGAGTAAAATAAACGGGAGGCGACACCGATTCACAACGGCACGATGGGCAAGATTAGTGCGCGGCGGCAATTTCGTAGAAAAATACTCCCCCCATCCCACAAATCTTGACACGTTTGGTTTCGGCACGAGAATTAAAGAGTTGTAGATTAGTGTTTTAAGTGTGTAGAGGTAATAAAGTATAAAAATGATAAAGTAGGAGAGAGAAGGTAATAAAAATGATAAAGTATGAGAGAGAATGTAATAATTATTACCTTATTTGGAAATGTCTCAAGATTCGTGGGACGACCCAAAAAGGAATATGTGTCAAGATTCGTGGGACGGAGGGAGTATTAGGGTTTTTGTTTGAGAGAAAACATAGATATGGGAGGACACTGACTTCATACTTCGGATTTCGTGTGTAGAGAGATGAGAGGATGCTGATTCGCCGGTCTTCCACATGCGGCGACGGTGACTGAACTAAATCGACCGAAAAAGAGCTAGGGCATAATTTGGAAATGGAAGAATTAGTCCCCGATTTCAAGCCGCTGCTCCTGGATCTGAGAGACGAAAACAACAGCTCTGTGCGCGGCGACGGCGTTTCCAGGCGACTTGCATCCAGATGTGTTTCCGGCGAGCTTGGTGAAGAATAAGGCGTGGGTCCCACCACCAACTAAATAAAAAAAATAAAATAGTTAACGGTGTTAAATGGCCGTTAAGTCGGAGGGGCTAATTGCACGAAATTAAGGACTTCGGGGGGTTTAGTTGAACAAACCTCAACTATAGGGTGCTAGATGTGATAAGGGCCTCTATGTTAGGTGAATATTTGATACTTAACCCTTTATATTATTTTACATGATAAGGGTATTTCAGCCTTTTTCAAAGGCTCATGTCCATTGCATGCATTCGCGAGTGCGACGATTGCGAATTCAGATAGTTTCCTTTGACTTATGGTAGGGCCATTTAAGCGAGAAATACGTGTTTTCCGTGACCTGTTACCAGCGGTGTGATTCATCTGTGTGATCGAGCTTTTGGTTAGCTAGACAAATAACCATGTTGACTTACATGTGCCTTGTTACATCGTTTCTTTATATCGTTTCTTTATTGCGCCTCGGCCGTAGCATGCAACGCTGTCAAGTGATAAGTAATACCAAAAATAATAATAGTAATAATGACAATAACACAAATCTTTATTAAATATACGACTATTTCCATACACTCTGTAGCCCTGTAACCCACAACGCTGGTACTCATATTTTACTCCACATCAAAGTTTATTTTATTTGATGTTTATATTAAGTAATATCTTAATAATTTAAAAATTTACTACCACCAAAATTGAAAAGGTACTATAATCGAAAGTTACTACAATTTTTTTTTTGAAAAAACCTATTTATTTGTCAAAATTAATAATTGGCCAAATTATAATTTTAAAAAAATATATAATTATTTATTTGGTAACATAATTTAATTGACATTGCAGTTTGATTAATATTAATATCAATTACTTTGCCAATTAATAGTGAATTGGTTGAAATAATATAAGTTGAATTTCTGGTTGACAGAATAAAATGACTACTCCCTCCGTTCCATTAGTAATGTCTCATTACTTTCAAGAACAAAGATTAAGAAAAAGTGTAATTAGTGTATAAAATAAGTTGGTAGAAGTTATTTAAAGATTATTTTAAGTGTGTTGGTGTATAAAGTGGATTGGGCCCACCATTAATAATATTTTAAATAATTATTTTTTTTACTAAAAAGGGTATGTGACATTACTAGTGTAGTAACTGAGATATTACTAATGGGACGAAGAAAGTATCATTTTGTATATGTTTTCACTTGCTGAATTCGCATTTCAAGTCTATGTAGTAATCTCGTTGACTCCCCAAACTTATTTGAATTTATACAAATAAGTTGTTATAAATAATTAGTTATTTGTCTCAATAAATTTAAATATTAATAATAAATAGTATAAACAAAAATACATGCGAGGTTTCAAATTATTTATGGTTTTCAACTAATAAAATTTCCTCAAATATCAATTAGTTTAGGGGTGGGAATCGGGTCGGGTTCGGGTACCCTACCCGAAAAAATCGGGTACCCGAACCCAAAAATCAGTGAAAAATAGTACCCGATCCCGAACCCGATTACTAAATCGGGTACCCAAATACCCGACTCGGGTATCCGAATCGGGTATTCGGGTACCCGAATTTACCCGAGCTGTTAATGAATTGGATGCCCAAAAATCAAAATGCTTCCAGATCCAGAAATGTAGGGGTGGGAGAAGAGGCAGAGGACGATGGTCGGAGGCTCGGAGCTCGGAGGCGGCGCGGCGCTGTTGCTGTGGGAGAAGAGGCAGATCCAGAAAAGAACATGCCGGAGGGGGCGGCGGCACGAAAATCTCTCGACGGCGTCGCGGTGGAAGGGAGGGCAGCGACTCGAGACTGCTGCTGCTGCGCGGTGGTCAGGTGGCTTCTGCGCTGTCGGAGCTCGGAGCTTGGAGGCGCGCGGAGGGCAACGGTGGGCGGGCGAGGGGCGCCGGCGCGCCTCTGGGTCGCTGGAAAACTCGTGCCGGAGGAGGGAGTGGGATGAGAGTCATGGGACTGTGGGGGCAGGGGGGGCGGCGGAAGTGGGAAATGAAATTAGGGTTGGGGCCCGATACATAAAATTAGTAAGTGGGCTGGATTCTCAAAGGTTCAAAGCTAATTGGGCTGGATTCACTAAGTGGGCTGGATTCTCAAAGGCTCAAAGCTAATTAGTAGTAATTAATTTTAGCTACATAAAATTCGGGTATTTTCGGGTATATCCGATACCCGATCGGGTATACCCGATACCCGATTTTTCCTCACCCTAAATACCCGATCCCGAAAAAATCGGGTATAGGGTACCCGATACCCGATTTTTTTGGGTCGGGTATCGGGTACCCGATTACCCGATCCCGAAATTCCCACCCCTAAATTAGTTAATTAGAATAAAAAGGTTATAGTGCAACTACCAAACCCGTTTTGAATATATATATATATATATATATATATATATATATATATATATACCTGTCCCAAACCATTTAAACACAATTTTACTTCTAATTATTTTCTCAAACATGTGTATTATACTCACTAATTGCATGAGTATTGAAATGACTTTTTGGCAAATTCCCATATTTGGATGAATGTATTGTACCGGCCTGGGTCAACAAGCGTTCGCTCCACCCAAGTATAATTATTCTTTGTTATTAAAAGTGTTTATTTGCATACATTAAAAGTGTTATTTATAATGTACTCCTATCATTTATTTTTATACAAAATATTATTTATTGTTACAAAAATATCATTTGTATTAAAAAAAGTTATCAATTATTATTATGAAAAATATTATTTTATATCATATTTTATGTGCATAATATTATTTATTATTAATTAAAATATTATTTATTTACGTTTAATAATGAAAAAAGTAGCAATTTTAGTCCTTATCATAGATACCTTTAGCATCTGGCACTCTATGCTCAAGATTCGATCAATTAAGTCTCTCATGTTCCAAATTAAGTGCAATAAAGCCCTTCCTCGTGCTGATGGCCAACAGACTTCATTTGTCATTTTTTTTTAAAGTTCTCTAAGTTGAAGGATCTGATGGTGGAGCTATTTGCATGAGCTAAGCTTCTGGAATTAAGAGTTAGGGTTTGAAGAAGTGTAGATTCTGAGCCAACCATCCACGACTTTGGGGGGAAATTGTTGGGAAAAGTGGTGAATAAATATTCACGAGTGTCCAAAATAAATGACACTTGCACAGCGGAACCAGGATAATTCTTTTCCCTCTTGCTGGATTACAAAATGGGATCCAAACCAAGAAAAATATTTGGTGCAAAATATAAGAAAATATGAGACAAGAATTTTTACGTGGAAAACCCAAATTGGGAAAAACCACGAGACCGTAGTCTAGAAATCTTCCACTATGTATATAGTAGGCTTACAAAATTCTCCCTACACAAAATAGGGGAAACACAAAACTCAAGTTTAATAACTTGGAAAACACAAGAGGACTGAGCTACTATTTTAAGAGAGATGAAAAAATCCTATGATTTTTCCTCACAATTTTCTTCTCTCAAATGCACTCACCAAACTCTCTCTTGTTTTGCCTCACACCTCTCTCTTCACTTCTGCACTCCTTCATTTGCCGAATACATAGCTCTATTTATAGGAAAGTTGAGCTGTTGTTTGTTGAAGTTTGCTGCTTTGCTGCAGCAATTGTTGAAGAAGACTTTGGCTGCATATTTTCTCCTCATCCAGCCGCAATTGTTGATGGAAAAAAGTGCAACAATCTTGCAATGTTTCCACAGCCATTGTCAATTTTGATGGCTTGTGGACCATTCCACATAAAGTGGAAATAATTCAACAAATCTCCCCCTCCACATTATGTGGAGATTCAACTAGACCTGCTTCACGTTTGCAGATCTCAAACTTATCTCGGGGTAAGGACTTGGTAAACATATCTGCACCATTCTCATCGGTGTGGATCTTCTCGAGCTGCATTAGTTTCCTTTCAAGTGCATCTCGAATCCAGTGATATCTCACATCAATATGTTTCGATCTCGAGTGAAAACTCGAATTCTTACTCAAGTGAATTGCGCTTTGACTATCGCAGTAAAGCACATACTTCTCTTGCTTCAAGCCCAACTCTTGTAGAAACTTCTTCAACCACAACACCTCTTTGCAAGCTTCCGTCACAGCAATGTACTCAGCTTCCGTTGTGGATAATGCCACGCATTTTTGAAGTTTCAATTGCCACGAGATAGCTCCCCCTGCAAGTCTCATCAGGTATCCAGATGTGGATTTCCTGGAATCTATGTCACCAGCCATGTCTGCATCCACATATCCTTCAAGTAGAATATGGTTATCACCAAACTTCAGACAAAGTTTAGAAGTACCTCTCAAGTACCGAAATATCCATTTCACTGCTGTCCAATGCTCTTTTCCTGGGTTTGAGAGAAATCGACTTACCACACCAACTGCGTGAGCGACGTCAGGTCTAGTGCATATCATAGCATACATTAGACTCCCCACCGCAGAAGCATATGGAATCTTTTGCAGTTCTTCCTTTTCTGTCTCACTTGTCGGGCATTGTGCTGAGCTTAGCTTCATATGACCCGCAAGTGGAGTGGCGACTGGCTTCGACTTGCTCATTCTAAATCTTTCAAGAACTTTCTCAATATATTGTTCTTGAGATAACCAGAGCTTCTTGCTCTTCCTGTCCCTGAAGATCTTCATTCCAAGGATCTGCTTAGCCGGGCCTAAGTCTTTCATCGCAAAAGACTTGCTTAGCTCTTTCTTCAGCTTATCAATTTTGCTGGCATCATGGCCTACAATTAACATGTCGTCAACGTAGACAGACAATATGATAAAATCACCTCCTGTGAACTTCTTGAAGAAAACACAGTGATCTGAGGTGGTCTTGTTGTAGCCATGGGTTGACATGAAGGACTCAAACTTCATGTACCATAGTCTGGGAGCTTGTTTCAGGCCGTACAAGCTCTTCTTCAACCTGCATACAAGGTTCTCTTTTCCTTTGACTTTGAAACCTTCAGGCTGGTCCATGTAGATTTCTTTGTCTAAATCTCCATGTAGAAATGCAGTCTTCACATCAAGTTGCTCGATCTCCAGGTCCAAACTGGCAGCAATCGCGAGCACCACTCTGATTGAAGACATCTTCACCACTGGTGAGAAAATCTCTTCAAAATCAACACCCTTTTTCTGACTGAAACCCTTCACAACCAGTCTCGCCTTGTACCTTGGTTGTGAGCTATTCTCCTCAGCCTTTAATCGGTAGACCCACTTGTTTTTCAGCGATCTCTTGCCGGCTGGCAACTTCACTAAGTCATAGGTGTGATTTTCAACTAAGGAGTTCATCTCCTCCTTCATGGCTTCTAACCACTTCTCCTTTTGGTCATGCGCCATGGCTTCTACAAAACTCTGTGGTTCTCCTCCATCAGTGAGCATTACATACTCATGTGGGCTATATCTGGTAGAAGGTTGTCTTTCTCTGGTAGACCTTCTGACTGGAGGGACATCATCTTGTACAGGTGGAGTCTGATCGTCACCTGCTTCATCATCAACCGGATCACCATGCTCCGATTGGGTATCTCCCCCGTAATTCTGGAGTGTCGGTGAAGGAACTGGATCTAAGTTGATAGGAACTTCTAAATTAGATTCAGGCTTTTCCTTCGCATCATCAGGAACTTGATCTTCAAGGAATACAACATCCCTGCTTCTGATGACTTTCCTGTTAACTGGGTCCCATAATCTATAACCAAACTCTTCATGAGCGTATCCCAAGAAGATACATGGTTTGGTTTTATCATCAAGCTTGGATCTCTCATCTTTTGGAATGTGAACAAAAGCCCTGCAGCCAAACACTCTCAAGTGTTTGTAAGACACGTCTTTCCCGGACCAAACTCTATCTGGAATGTCACCACCCAGAGGAGTTGATGGAGAAAGGTTGATCAAGTCAACTGCGGTCCTCATAGCTTCACCCCAAAAGGATTTTGGCAGTTTGGAGTGCGACAGCATGCATTTGATTCTCTCACAAATTGTTCTGTTCATCCTTTCTGCCACGCCATTGTGTTGAGGGGTCTTTGGGACGCTTTTCTCAAGCTTGATACCATGGTTCCTGCAGTGTTGCTCAAACGGGCCTTGGTACTCACCGCCGTTATCTGCACGAACACACTTCAGTTTCCTTCCTGTTTGTCTCTCGACTTTTGCTTGAAAATTCTTAAAGACCTCCAACGTTTGGTCTTTGGTTTTCAAAGCAAAACACCAGACTTTCCTCGAAAAATCGTCAATGAAAGTGACGAAATATAGTGCGCCACCAAGAGTTCTGTCTTTCATGTAGCACAAATCTGTGTGCACCAAATCAAGAGGTTGAGCTCTTCTTGAGGGAGAGAAGCTCTTGAATGCAACTCTGTGTTGTTTTCTGGCCAAACAATCAACACAGGTTTCCAAGTGCATTCCTTTAACCTCAGTGGTGAGGAGCAATATATGCAGAGTAGGGAGAGAGTACAAATCAGAGGAACCACTCTCATCAGAGGAGCCGTATGGGTCAGAAGAACCATTTATACCAGAAGGATTTCATCCATCAGAGGAATGACTCTAGCCAGAGGAGTCATCCGCACCAGAGAAGTCATTCTTGACAGAGGAGCCCTCTCCTCCAGAGAAATCATCCGCGCCGGAAAGGTCACCATCGTCAGGGAGGTCATCGTCATCAGAAAAGTCAACTCCATCAGAGAAGTCACTACCGCCAGAGGAGACGCCCTTGCCAGAGAAGACGTGTTTACCAGAGGAGTTCTTCATGACAGAGAAGACGTGTTTATCAGAGGAGTTCTTCATGACAGAGAAGACGTGTTTACCAGAGGAGTCCCTCATGCCAGAGATGTCAATATCACCAGAGAAGACGCCTTCGCCAGAGAAGACATTTCCATCAGAGGAGCCAATAAACGCGCGGGAAGGTCTCCCGCGTATTATCGAAATTACCAACGTACCCTTCCACCACGCAGGACGCATGCACCGAAGATGTTTTTACTATTTTACCCCTCCGCTTGTAAATCTATAAATAGGGTCCGAGCTCGTGTATTATTTCTTACGCTATCTCTTATTTTCCAAATACAACAGTCATTTTTCTCTCGTATTAAGTTTCCGATCATTCTACTTCGCTCCTTCCGATCAGTCCCAATAGGTATAGTTTACTGTTTCATCGTATAGTTTTAGGTGTTGGTTTCGTTAAACACCAACTGGCGCCGTCTGTGGGAAAAAATGGGCTAAGGCGTGAGAATTCCACCCCCTGCGTATGCAGATCCGGAATCGTCGCCGGATTTGCATGCGTAGGTCCCAATTACGCCATCATTCGGAGGTTTCAAGTTATTGTAGATCAGTTTTTATGTTTTCGTGCAAATTTACTTACAAGTTCGGGAGATCTACGTTCAATTGTGTTTTTGTGCATGGGGAAAAGGTGGCGACGGTTATAAATTATGAATTAGGGAAAATTTACGTTTCTTCACTGTGGATCGGGGTAATTATGGGCAAATGTGAGTTTCCTTTGGAGAATGGAGAGATTATTCGTAGATCTAACGGTTTTATCGGTGAATTATGGAATTTTAGCTCTGTTTTTGCTTAATGATTGGCTCTGTGTTGGGGATTTGTGGGTTTGCAGCGATAGGGTGTTAGTTAGCACTCCATTTTGGTTATGATTGGGCTTGCGTGGTTGATCTGTGAGTGTTTGTTGTTCGCGGATGGTGCTTATCAGTATTTTCCATGTTTTTATGGTTAATCCTCGTGTTTTATCGGTGGATCGGGGAATGGTGTTTTGTTTCCGTTATGATGAGGCTGATACTGTTAATTTACTGGTATTTTTCATTTAAGAAGGATGTTTATCAGTGTTTCCATGGTTTCTATGGTTAGTCTTCGTTGTGCTTGGGCTCGTGTGGTTAAATCTGTGGGTCTTCTCCGTTTAAGGTTGATAATTACCGTTACTTCATTTGCCTGAATGACAAATCTTCGTTCTATACCGTTGGATCGGAGTTGCTGCCCTGTTTTTGTTATGTTGGCTCTGTGCTGGGGGTTTATAGACGCTTTTCGTTTAAGGGAGGGGGTTTATGGGCGTTTTCCATGATTTTCGTGGTTAATCTTCGATTTCGGTGATTGAATTGGGAAGTTATGCTTTGATCCTGATGTATTGGAGTTCTTTGTTGCGGATTTATGGGTTTTTGTGGTTAATCGTCGATGTCGAGAGTATTTATTGTCGTTGATACAAGAGTTTTACCTCAATAATATGATGATTAAACACTTTGTCTTAGTTATGGTGAGATCCATATTGTTGTTTTGTGAATGATCTTCACTTATGGGAAACGATTATTCATGCTTCTCCATGTTTTCCTTGACTAATCTTCGAAATTATTAGCTTCGTCTCTTACATAATTCCTTTTCTTATCATGTTTAATGCAATCGTGCTAACGTATCTTCTGGTGGTAGCTCTGTTTGTATTTATCCCTGGGTATTTTGCGTCTGTTGAAGTTTTATTGAGGGCTCTGTTTTCTCAATCTATACTCTGGGTTTATTTCCCCGAGTGTAGAATTACTTGGAAGGGAATTTTTTAACGGTCTCTGCACCGGAAGCCGGGATTTCTTATTGGATTTCTTACATTGGGACCCCAATCGGTAATAAGGGGTTTATTCTTTCGTCGTTAGAATAGCTTCTCACTTTGTTTATGTGTAGGTACCATGGGATCATCAGATGCACACCGCAACCTAGAAAGGGAGTTCGACTCCGCTGCTCTCACCACTGAGATGCCACCTTCATTGTTCCCGGGCCTCCAGGGCAATGCTACCTTCACTGCCCCACCAGGGTTTCAGGCTATCCCCGCCACTCCGTTGACAGGGTTGAATGCAAGCCTCCAGAGATCTGCTCTGGTGACTCCAGGATCTGACATGCCATGCTTAACCCCCGCGTCTGGAGCGGGACAAATCACGTTTGGATCGATGGAACAGATGATGGCGCTGCTTCACTACTCCGCTGTGCGTCAGGCACTAGGAACTCCCATGTTGTCCGCTGTTCCCACTGTAGCTCCACTGGTGGGAACGGCTACTCTGCAGGGCGCTGAGGCCCCACCTCCCGCTGCTCAGGAGGTAAACACTTTAGCAATCAACAAACAAGCTGCGGTGCCTCTGGAAGTACAAGGGGACCCTGCTGACAGGGAAGTGGAAAGAAGACCAGAGGGGAGCCGGGTCAGACTTAACAGTGTGGTGAGAAAGAAGAGGGTTGACGAGTCTGATAGTCAATCCGTCTCTTTGGTGTTCGAGGAAGAGAGACCGAGGGAGAAAGCTCGGCTAAAAAACCAAGTGTCTCAGCTAAAACATCAACTCCAGGATCTGGAGGAATCACTGAGGGAGAAATCCCGAAGGGAGGACAGGGAACAAAGGTCAGGAAAATCGCACCGGGTGGAAAAGTCCCATCGATCGGAAAAATCACGCTACACAGAGAGGTCAGAGGAAAGAGAGCCGGAGTATTCCTCTGGCAGACATGAATATAGAGTCCACAAGCGCCACGCTCATGAAGTACCCAGGGACAGAAGGGAACAGGGGAGGCATAAGGGGGACAAGAGAGCTAAGACATCGAGGTTCCACCCGATCCACAACCGCAGTCCTTTCTCGGACGATATTTTGGCAGATGCCTTACCTAGAAGCTACAAGCCCATCTCACTGGATTACGATGGCACTACCGATCCGGAGGTACACCTCAATCGGTTTGAAGGGTTGGTTACGTTGCACATGTACACGGAGGGCATCAAGTGCCGGATCTTCTCCACTACCCTTACTGGACCAGCCCAGTTATGGTTTGGGACGCTGCCCCCAAATTCCATTCACTCTTTCGAAGAATTACAGACTCGTTTTTTGCGTCAGTTCGCGAGTTCACGGAGGGTAGGGAAATCAGCCCTTTCGCTGATGGATATTAAGCAGGAGCAAGGAGAAACGCTTCGGGAGTACACAGCAAGGTTTAATCTTGCTGCTCTGGAGGTGCCAGAGGCAGAATCGCAAATTAAAAACTGCGCCTATGTCAGAGGACTCAGGCCAGGAATCTTTTTTGACGAATTACAAATTCGACCAGCAAGGGATTTTGATGACATCATGGCAAGGCTGCCGGGGTATCTACAGTTGGAGGACGCCAAAATGGCGAGGAAGGTGGAAAATGAGAAACACAGAGTCAAGAAAGCTGAGGAAGCACCCGAACGACAAAGACAGCAAGATAGGGCCCCATTCAGAGGGTTGCCTCCTAGGGTACTCCCACCCCAGGGAGGAATGCCATCTAATCAACAGCGCACAGTGAATGAAGTAACGCGGTTTACCGAATACACGCCCTTGATTAAACCACAAGAAGAAATTTTTCATCTAATAAAGGATCAGCCGTTCTTTAGGGCACCAGGGACCTACCGGACTGGGCCGCCGCAGGAAGGGCCTAACAATAAGTTGTGTGAATATCACAATTCCTTCGGGCATTACACGAAATATTGTGGACATCTTAAGCACCAATTGGAGTTATTGGTGCGCCAGGGGTGTCTCGACCACTTCATTGACAGGGGAAATGAAAGTCAGAGGAGGACTGATCAGAGGGATCAGCGGGATCAGAGAGATCAGCGAGATCAGAGGGATCAAAGAAATAACCGGGATCAGCGACGAGAGCAGGGGAACAACAACAGAGATCGCAGGCTCGATGATAACCAGGATAATCGCAGAGAAGGGGCAGATAGACAAAATCTTCCTCCCCCCCCATATAGAAGGGAAGTTCACATGATTTGTGGGGAAAACGGGATGCCCACATCAAATAGGGCTAAAAAGCAAGTCGTCAGAGCAGTCAAAGCAGGGTATTATCCTAAACGGGTCATGGAAGTCACCAGCGCGGCAGAGGAGCCGGCAATCACTTTTGGAGCAGAGGATATACGCACATTAATGTATCCACATGATGATGCGCTGGTCATCACGGCAGACATCGCCGGCTGCATTATTCACCGTATTTTCGTGGATTCGGGCAGCGCTGTAAACATCTTGTACAAGGAATGTCTCCAAAATATGGGAATTAACGCTCATGTTGAGCCGACAAATGCTCCTCTGTTTGGGTTTGGAGGAGAGATGGTCATGCCCCTAGGGTATGTAGAGCTGCCGTTGATCCTTGGCAGTACAGTGGCGGGCAACAAAACAAGGATGGTACGTTTCTTAGTGGTGGATATGCCCAAACCCTCGTACAATGTCATACTCGGCCGGCCCGCCTTGACGGCGTTCAAGGCGGTTATCTCTTTGTTTCACCTAAAAATGAAGTTTCCAATCGAGGGTGGAAGAGTGGGAGAAGTTTGTGGCGATCAGACGACATCAAAAGCATGCCACGTGCAAATGCTCACACAGTCAGCAGGGCAGAAAAGGGAAAGATGGACAGAGGGGGCGAACGCCCGGAAGAGGGGGAAAGTGGGCGAGGTGCATGCCCCAGCAGAGGAGCGCCAAGAGTTGGCGGATTTATTAAAAGACAGAGACTCCACAGAGAAAACCGCGCTGGTGTCCACTAGCGATGTTTGCAATATGATAGAGTTATTTCCAGGGAAAGAGGGTTTCCAAACTAAGATTGGATCGGCCATGAGTGATCAAGTCAGAGAGGAGCTCATTGGTTGTCTCCGGCGAAATGCGGATGTATTCGCTTTCAGCACCGCAGATTTGAAGGGAATCAATAGAGGGTTGGCAGAGCATTGCCTCAACGTGGACCCTAAGGTCAAGCCGGTAAAGCAACGGACAAGGAATTTTGGGGCTGAAAAGGACGCGGCCATCAGAGAGCAGGTCTATGAACTATTGAAAGCTGGGCATATTGTGGAAGTGCAATACCCAGAGTGGATCTCAAATGCAGTGATGGTACCCAAGAAGACAAACACCTGGAGAATGTGCGTGGACTTCCGAGATTTGAACGCCGCTTGTCCGAAGGACCATTATCCTCTGCCGAGGATTGACCAATTGGTGGACTCCACTTCAGGATGTGCTTTATTATCCATGATGGATGCGTACCAAGGGTATCATCAGGTAAAGATGAACAGGGGAGACATCGCCAAAACGGCCTTTGCCGTCTGTTGTGGCGTATATGGGTGGAAGAGTATGCCGTTCGGTTTGAAGAATGCAGGAGCCACATATCAGCGGATGATGGAGAAAATTTTCAAAGAACAGCTTGCTAAGAATATCTCAGTATACGTAGACGATATGCTCGTACGGAGTAACAGGGCAGAGGACCATGTGGCGGATCTGGAAGAAATCTTCACGGTAGTCAGAGATCACAGACTCATGTTGAACCCAGCCAAGTGCACTTTTGGGGTCACAACAGGGAAATTCTTGGGGTATAAAGTCACACCAACAGGGATTGAGGTCAACGCCGACAAGGTCAAAGCTATTTTGGAAATGACACCGCCTAGAGGAATCAAGGAGGTGCAGACTCTGAACGGGCGTATCACTGCCTTAAGCAGGTTTATATCGAGATCGGCAGAACGGAGCATGCCGTTTTTCAAAGTACTGAGGAAGGGAACCAAGTTTTTGTGGACAGAGGAATGCCGCGCGGCGTTTGAGGATCTTAAAGTATACTTAGCAAAACTCCCAACTCTGACCAAGCCAGTTCCGGGAGAAACGTTGTATCTATACATAGCTATGGGGGAGGAGTCAATCAGCTCTGTGCTAATCAGAGAGGAGGGAAGTCATCAGAGACCCATCTATTTTGTCAGCAGAATTATTCAGGGCCCTGAGCTCAACTACACAGAGATCGAGAAGGCGGCTCTGGCGGTCATGATCACGGCAAGAAAGCTGAGGCCTTATTTCCTTTCACATCGAGTGGTGGTACGCACGTCTTTACCTTTTAAACAAGTTTTGGGGCGCGCGGATTTGTCGGGAAGAATGGTCAAATGGGCTGTGGAACTAGGGGAATATGATGTAGAGTACGAGCCACGAACGGCGATCAAGGCGCAGGCATTGGCAGACTTCATACAAGAAACAACTCGTCGTCCCATACCAGAGTTCTGGGTGGCTTATGTGGATGGGTCAGTGATAAAAGAGGGGTGCGGAATCGGGGTTTATATTACTTCGCCAGGTTATGGGACATACCAGTTCGCCATCAAATTCACCTGTCGGTTATCTAACAATGAGGCGGAGTATGAGGCCGTGGTCAGAGGGGCTCATATCCTGTCAGAGCTTAAAGCTGAGTGTGTCATTATAAAGACAGACTCCCAGTTGGTTGCACAACAATTCTCGGGAAGTTACAGTGTCAAGGATCAGAGGATGAAGGCGTACCATACCAAAATTAGCGAAATGAAAGAAAAATTCATGGAGTTTAAGCTCGAACAGATTTCTCGGGAGGAGAACACGAAGGCCGACCTACTGGCGCGCATGGCTAGCGCAGTAGAGCAAACTTGGAGCGACGAGATCATTTTACTCTGTGATACCAGAGAGATGGAAACTTCGCAGGTGTTCTCGGTAGAGATCAGAGATGATTGGCGGGCTCCGATTATACACTTTCTGAAGACAGGGGAACGACTAAGCAGAGAATCTAACCAAAGGGCCCGCTATGAAAATTACTGCCTAATCAATGATCAACTCTTCAAAAGATCTTTTACTCAACCTCTGCTAAAATGTTTATCGCCAGAGGAAGCTAACTTTGCTCTGAAAGAGATTCATGCAGGTTGCTGCGGCGGGCACACTGGATTTCGAGACCTTGTACGCAAGATCATTCGGGCAGGTTTTTACTGGCCTCACATCAACCAGGAAGCCAGAGAGTTTGTCCGCAAGTGTGAAGCTTGCCAGCGGCATGCCGGGAAAATCAACATACCAGGGGAGCCCATGGGTGTAATGTACGCCGCTTGTCCGTTTGATAAATGGGGCATTGATATAGTTGGGAAGCTGCCTACAGCACCTGGAGGGAAATGCTTTCTCATTGTGGCAGTGGACTATTTTTCCAAATGGGTCGAAGCTGAGGCCGTGAGCAAGATCGATGAAGTTACAGTGGAACGTTTTATCTGGAGGAATATCTGCTGCAGATTCGGAGTGCCACGCATCATCGTGTCTGATAATGGGACTCAATTTACAGGGCAACGGGTTGCGGACTTCTGCGATCGAATGGATATCACACAGCGTTTTGTCTCGGTGGCTCATCCACAGGCAAATGGACAAGTAGAATTGGCTAATAGGACCATATGTGAGGGCATCAAGAAGAGGCTAAATCAGAGCAGAGGGAAGTGGGTGGAGGAGCTGGATACCGTTCTTTGGGCTTACCGAACTAGTCCAAAAACGGCGACAGGGGAGGCACCATTCACACTGGTGTATGGATCCAATGCGGTGATACCAGCAGAGGCACGACTAGAATCATACCGGATTACCACGTACGACACTGAGCACAATGAGGAGCTCCGCCGAGCAGAGCTGGACTTGGTGGAGGCACAGAGGGAGGAAGCCCGTGTTAGAGCGGCCAAGTACAAAGGCATTATCAAAGCGGGATATGATAAACGGGTCAGAGTGAGGAAATTGTCGAAGGGAGATTTGGTTCTCAAGCGAGCTGATGCATTAAAGGCGGTGGGTAAGTTCGAAGCCAATTGGGAAGGGCCATACATCGTCACAGAGGTTTTGGGAGGCGGTGCGTACATATTGTCGGATTCAGACGGCAGAGCTCTACCCAGACCATGGAATATAAACACACTCAAAAAGTTCTATGTATAACTGCTTCTTAGCAGGAGTAATCACTTGTAGACCGGATACTCTTTTTCCCCACAGGGGTTTTAACGAGGTCCGGGGCCATAATATCAATAAAACAGATATGTGGTTCTAGGGAATTCCCTGGTGTTGTGTTTGTTTATTTCAATTTTTGTTTTCTTACATTACATATGCTACCTAACATGTTCGTGCAGAGCACTGCACATGTCACCAGAGGGGGGAGTAGGGTGTATACCCATAATCCTCAATTTTTAAATTCAAAATGCAAACTGCTTCTTAGCAGGACAAGGGAGAAAAAAATACAAAAACTGCTTCTTAGCAGGCCAAAGGGAAAACAAGCATCAGGGATGGACGTCTCTCTTTCCACGATCCAACACTCCGAGTTCTTCTTCGTGGCTGGGACACGCTCACCTTTCAGATCTACTCCAACTCTACTCTGTGTATGCAGAATACCAAGAAAAACAACAAGTCAAAATGCCAAAAAGAAAGAATACAGAGGAGGAACAAACTAGAGGCCAGATCTGAGGAGCCAACGCTCAGATCCGGAAACCCAACGCCCAGATCTGGGAAATCAACGTCTAGATCTGAGGAGCCTGGTTATAAAACACTCAAGCAAGGGAACTCCACTCGTTACAACCACAAAGTTAGAGATCTACACCAGAAGCACAGGGGAAAAGGCGGAGCCCTCGGGGATGTGAGTGTTTAGAGGGGAAATTCCCTTACTTGAGTGCCTTACAACCGATCTAGGGAGGCAAAACATCAACAGATCCAGGGTTTGAAGGATCGGAAGAGGATATATATAGAAGCGATACTGGGATCAAGAAATGGGCCAAGGGGTAATGGGCCCGCATGAGCTTATGGGTCGGAGAAG
This sequence comes from Salvia miltiorrhiza, assembly GCF_028751815.1. NCBI lineage: Eukaryota > Viridiplantae > Streptophyta > Magnoliopsida > Lamiales > Lamiaceae > Salvia > Salvia miltiorrhiza. The sequence goes on along the minus strand of NC_080391.1, from coordinate 21,659,247 downwards.
GGAGTAAGAAATAATTGGGCCAACATGTTCATAACAGAGTATTGCACATGTCACCAGAGGGGGGAGTAGGGTGTATACCCGTAGGTCCCAATTTTTAAATTCAAAAATTGCTTCTCAGCAAGATTAGGGCAAACCAGAGGAATTACGCTCCACCAGAGCAGAGGGGTCATGCTCAACCAGAACAGAGGTTGCTGACAATCGTAAGCCGCGAAAGTTGGTTGTGCCGCCCGGGCCCTCCATGCTCCGCGCAGAGATAGCACTTAATCATAAGCCGCGAAAGTTGGTTGCACCCCCCCGGGTTTTCCATGCTCCGCGCAGAGGTTGCTTTAACCGTAAGCCACGAAAGTTGGTCGCACCCCCCGGGTTTTCCATGCTCCGTGCAGGGTGTTCCTGTCAATCGTAAGCCGCGAAAGTTGGTTGTGCCGCCCGGGCCCTCCATGCTCCGCGCAGAGATAGCACTTAATCATAAGCCGCGAAAGTTGGTTGCACCCCCCGGGTTTTCCATGCTCCGCGCAGAGGTTGCTTTAACCGTAAGCCACGAAAGTTGGTGGCACCCCCCGGGTCCTCCATGCTCCGTGCAGGGTGTTCTTTCAATCGTAAGCCGCGAAAGTTGGTCGTGCCAACCGGGCCTTCCATGCTCCGCGCAGAGGTGGCACATAATCGTAAGCCGCGAAAGTTGGTTACACCCCCCGGGTCTTCCATGCTCCGCGCAGAGGTTGTCCTTAACCGTAAGTCACGAGAGGTGGTGTGCACCCCCCGGGTCTGCCAAGCCTCGTGCAGGGTGTCCACTTAACCGTAAGCCATGGAAGGTGGTGTGCATCCCCCGGGTCTGCCAAACTCCGTGCAGGGTGGACCTTTAACCGTAAGCCACGAAAGTTGGTCGCACCCCCCGGGTCTTCCATGCTCCGTGCAGGGGGTTACTATTCAATCGTAAGCCGCGAAAGTTGGTCGCGCCATCCGGGCCTTCCATGCTCCGCGCAGAGGTGGCACATAATCATAAGCCGCGAAAGTTGGTTACACCCCCCGGGTCCTCCATGCTCCGCGCAGAGGTTGTCCTTAACCGTAAGTCACGAGAGGTGGTGTGCACCCCCCGGGTCTACCAAGCCTCGTGCAGGGTGTTCATTTAATCGTAAGCCGTGAAAGTTGGTCGTGCCACCCGGGCCTTCCATGCTCCACGCAGAGGGTTACTATTTAATCGTAAGCCGTGAAAGTTGGTCGTGCCACCCGGGCCTTCCATGCTCCACGCAGAGGGTTACTATTTAATCGTAAGCCGTGAAAGTTGGTCGCGCCACCCGGGCCTTCCATGCTCCACGCAGAGGGTTACTATTTAATCGTAAGCCGCGAAAGTTGGTTGCACCCTCCGGGTCTTCCATGCTCCGCGCAGAGTGCTCAAGCATGGATGGGAAGCAGCATGGATGGGAAGCACGAAATCGCCAGCAAAGAAATCAACCAAATCCTCGTCAGAGGAGGCGGTGAAATCCTTCCTAGAAGAGTTAACCAAATCCTCGTCAGAGGAGGCGGTGAAATCCTTCCTAGAAGAGTTAACCAAATCCTCGCCAGAGAGGTCATCACAATCCTCGCCAGAGGAGTCATCTCAATCCTCGCCAGAGGAGTCGTCACAATCCTCGCCAGAGGAGTCATCTCAATCCTCGCCAGAGGAGTCATCTCAATCCTCGCCAGAGGAGTCATCACAATCCTCGCCAGAGGAGTCATCTCAATCCTCGCCAGAGGAGTCATCTCAATCCTCGCCAGAGGAGTCATCATAATCCTCGCCAGAGGAGTCATCACAATCCTCGCCAGAGGAGTCATCACAATCCTCGCCAGAGGAGTCATCTCAATCCTCGCCAGAGGAGTCGTCACGATCCTCGCCAGAGGAGTCGTCTCAATCCGCAGAAGAGGAGTCATCACAAGAAATTAAAGCAATTCCAAGGGAGGGGATTAGAGAAGCATCAACAACAATCATAATAAACCAATTCAAATCAACAGGGGAAAGACGGAAATATAAACCCCACCTCAACAGGCAGCGAAAACAACACAAATAACAGAGATAAAAGAAGCAAGGAGGTGAACGAAATTTCATTAAAGCACGCTCAAGAAGCAAAGCTGTACATCAAAAACCGGCGGTAAGTGTTTAATTGGTACAAATTAAAGAGTTACAAAATTCTCTTTTGGTAAAGTCAGGAGAGAAAGGGGAAACATCAAGAGGGAGGAACAGGGGCAGCTTGGGCAACAGCAGAGGAGACGGGAGCAGAGGCAGAGGGAGCCCGGGAAGGAACACCACTTGCAGAAGCATGACCCGAAATAGTTTTCTCTGAGAACACGGGCAACAGGCCAGTCTCCTTCGCTTGGGGAAGACGAACTCCCAAATCCAACAACGGTGCAGCCTCCTGCACATACAGATCCTCATTCTGGTACAGATTGAACAGCTGTTCCACCGCGGCAGAGGAAGAGGCAGAGTCGGTGAAGGCAGAAGCCGCTAAGTCAGAGGGCAGGGGAGGCTCCAGGCCGAACTGAGAAAATGTTCGAGAACTCTCGCCAGAGGGATCCCGCAGCCGGTTCACAAAGCGCGCCAGGGTAGCAGAGAACGCAGGCGCATATATGGGAGCAGAAGGTAGCAAGTCAGATCCAATCCCAAGAGAAAAATAGGGAATGGCTTTCTCTAGCACCGGGTACCACCACTCTGGCTTCTCTGGAGAATGCGCAGGGATCCCCATCCGCTTATTTATCTCCTCATCCTGGAGATTATCCATCAGGGCTTTGAAATTCAAAGTGGCAAGTTGCTCCGGGGTGGCCCCCGCCATCTCCAATGCCTTGGAAGCTGTTTGCTCTATCACATAAGCAAAGAGGGGTCCAAAATCCGCCAAATACTCGGGAGTCTTTTTGAAAGCATCCAGAGTACCTTCCAGCATCAACCCCAGGAAATGTTGACCCCGTGGAGACAAGAAATATTCCAGGCGTTGATCTCGAGCCCCCAGAACGAACGCGCGGTTCTGAGCTTCCACAAGTATCCTCTTCCAACCCCGCCTGGCTTCCCTGTAGTCTCTTTCATAACCAGCTTTGAACTTGACTAAGCTTTCGTGGCTCTCCTTTGTGGCTCTCAACAACTCGGAGGCCAAGGATGCTCTCTCCACCTCCACCTGAGCTAATTTATCTTTCAGATCAGCGATCTCCGCTTCAGCTTTACTCAGACGCTCTACTACCCCGGCGACATCATCATCACGCTTGGCGATGTCCGCCTGTTCCTTCTCCCGTTCTTTCTCAGCCATTTCGTAGTCATGGATGCATTTAACAGCCCCCCACATCCCTGACTCCACCTGCAAGAAGATAAAATGGGTTCCAACAAAACCATAAAAAGGTTAGTAATTTAAAAAATTCTTAATAAAGAGCATAACATGCAGGATACCTGAAGAGCCAACCGGCAGAGCTGAGTAGCTAAAGCCGGTCGGGTCAGCTTCCCCATCTTCTCTTGGTCCTTTGAATGGACACGAGCTATCAAGGCGTCAATCAATTCCTGCCCCGATAAGCTCGAAATCGGTCCAGGAACAAGATCCTCTGGTTCGTCAGCCGAGGGCATTGCAGCTTTGCCCTTACCCTTTCCACCGACAGAGGGGAGAACCTTGGAACCACCAGCTGACTTCTTCGCTGGCCCTTTGCCCTTGTCCCCAGCAGGAGTGAGAATCTTCACACCACCAGCAGACCTCCTCGCTGGCTCTGAGGACTTGCCAGTCTTTTTCAGGCTTTCCTGTCTCTCCTTCTCACCCATAGAGATCAGGGAACCTCTCTTCCGCTTCTTCGTAAGATCAGCAAGGGTGGCATCTGGAGCCGAATCAGGCGAAGGAACCTCATCGGTAATATCCACGACTTGGATATCTTCTTCGCGGGAGCCAGCGGCATCACCAGCACTGGAGCGCCCACTTCTGTGAACAAGAGCCCCCACATCAACTTCCTCCGCATCAAAGGAGTGCGAGGCTTCCACATTTCCCTCTGGGATTTCAACTACAGGGGGAATGGGGATCAGTTGGGAACCAGCAGGCTGCTCCGAGGGACTTGTTCTGGAAGCAGAACCGCTTGGGCCATGTGCTCCGCTGCCAGCAAGAGAAGGGGTGTCAGGCAAATTGTCCCCACATTTCGATCTCCAAGACATATCTGCAAACCAAAAGTTCACATCATTAAAAGCAGGGTAACAAAAGCTAATGTGTTTTCTAATGTATATTTTTTACCTATTGATCTCGCTGGATACAGGGGAAACAGACCATTATATGCCAGAGAGGAATTGTTCTCGGCCAGGTACTTACAGTCTAGAGTCTGGGCTTTATTCATAGCATTAAGGTGAGTTATAATACTCTGGTCACGGGTAGAAGGGACTTCGGGAGAGGCTGGCTTATAAGTAGTGCGACTTGTATGCCATTCCAGCTCCGAAGCACCATAATCGCGCCAGTTGCCGAAAGGGGTGCGCACATAACAATAGTATTCCAGGAAGCCCTTATCGAAAGAATTCAGAGAGGAAAGGAAGGTGATAGGATATTTCGGGTGGGCAGCAAAGCTATACAAGGGATTGCCCTGCATACGAAGGGTCTGGGTCTGACAGAACAATTTGGCGGTGTCCCCAACACCGTGAGCCCGGCACAAAACATGAAAGGCATATAATCTCCGAATAGCAGAAGGAGCGACTTGAAAAAAGGGGATGTGAAAATAGTTACAAACATCAACCAGCAGAGTAGGAGGAGGGAGTCTCAAACCAGCATCTATTTGAGCTTTCCAAACAACTATCACCTTGGGATGACGAAGGCTTTCAGGAGGCGTTGAATCCTTACAAAAGGCCTCGAATTTTAAACCATCAGGACGCCTACATTTGCTTTTCAATTTTTCCACCTCCGCGACACTAAGGCGGGATGGAGGAATACGTTTGGGGGGTAGGCGGGGCTTTTTCCCTTTTTTCTTAGGTGGAGAAGGAGGGGGTGTAGTTTGAGATTCATCAGAAACAGAAGGGGAGGGAAGATTTTCAAGATCTTGCTGCGACGGGGAGGAAGATGAAGGGTCTTGGGCAGAAGGAGAGGGCGAACGAGAGGGTTGAGGGGCGGAGGTGCAGGCCATGATGGGAGATGTTAACCCTAGGGTTTCTAGCACGCTCAATCAGAGCACCAACAGTTATACCACTACACTACGATTAAACACAAAATTGCAGTGAAGAGGATACGCGAGTTACCTAGACCGGAGAAAGATGGACGGTAAAACCTGGAGCGGAAAGGTCGCGGGAGAATGCCGGAACAGTGAGGAAATCGCCGGAAAATGCAGAAAATTCGCTCGGAAAACTTGGAGAAGAAGAATAGGGAAAAAAGGGGAGTTCGAATCGGCTAAGTAAGATTGTACGCGGGTAACCACCAGCACGCGGGATGAACGGCACGTGGCATACGGAAGAAATCAACGGATGAGAATTTTTACGGAAAGGCGAAAGGACGCGAAGGTTAAAAAGTAACCTCGGGGTACGGGGAAAATACTGTAGACTGGGCAGACATTTAATGCGGATGACGTCATCCACGCGGGCGAGTCCTCTGACTAGTTGCATCTCTCCAGAGTGAACTAGCCAGACCAGGGGGTGGGAGTAACAAAAACGCCAGAGAACAATTTACAGGGCTTCTTTTTATTCTCTCATAATGTCAAAATGCTTATGTCTTTATGATTTACAGGGGCCAAGGAAAATAACAAAGCTTTGATGCTGATAACACACCACTGGTTGAACACGAAGAATACCCGGTTCAACCAGACTAGAGGGGGGAGTGGTTGGTGAGGAGCAATATATGCAGAGTAGGGAGAGAGTACAAATCAGAGGAACCACTCTCATCAGAGGAGCCGTATGGGTCAGAAGAACCATTTATACCAGAAGGATTTCATCCATCAGAGGAATGACTCTAGCCAGAGGAGTCATCCGCACCAGAGAAGTCATTCTTGACAGAGGAGCCCTCTCCTCCAGAGAAATCATCCGCGCCGGAAAGGTCACCATCGTCAGGGAGGTCATCGTCATCAGAAAAGTCAACTCCATCAGAGAAGTCACTACCGCCAGAGGAGACGCCCTTGCCAGAGAAGACGTGTTTACCAGAGGAGTTCTTCATGACAGAGAAGACGTGTTTATCAGAGGAGTTCTTCATGACAGAGAAGACGTGTTTACCAGAGGAGTCCCTCATGCCAGAGATGTCAATATCACCAGAGAAGACGCCTTCGCCAGAGAAGACATTTCCATCAGAGGAGCCAATAAACGCGCGGGAAGGTCTCCCGCGTATTATCGAAATTACCAACGTACCCTTCCACCACGCAGGACGCATGCACCGAAGATGTTTTTACTATTTTACCCCTCCGCTTGTAAATCTATAAATAGGGTCCGAGCTCGTGTATTATTTCTTACGCTATCTCTTATTTTCCAAATACAACAGTCATTTTTCTCTCGTATTAAGTTTCCGATCATTCTACTTCGCTCCTTCCGATCAGTCCCAATAGGTATAGTTTACTGTTTCATCGTATAGTTTTAGGTGTTGGTTTCGTTAAACACCACTCAGGGATGAGGCTTCTTCTAGCCAAGATCTCCAGACCTTTCTGGCTCAGATGCCCAAGCCTCTTATGCCATATCTCAATGGAGGAATTTTTGACGACTGCATTCACCTCTCCATTGGACAACGTTGCATGCATCATGTAGAGAGAATTTTGCTTTCTACCCTTTGCTGCAATTAGAGAGCCTTTGATTAGCTTCCACTTTCCTCCGCCGAAATGGTTGATGTAGCCATCATCGTCGAGCTTGCCAGTGGAAATAATATTGAGTCTGATATCAGGAACATGTCGGACATCTTTTAAGATAAGCTTACATCCAGTGTTAGTAAGCAGGACAATGTCTCCTATACCAGCAACTTCTGTCACACCATGATTGGCCATTCTGACTTTGCCAAAGCTGCCACCGGTGTAGGATGCAAACATATCACGATGTGGTGTAATGTGATATGATGCACCCGAATCAACGATCCAGTCTGTTTGTTGGCATGACGAACTCACAAGAGCATCATCGCAAACTACGACAACATCGCCATCAGTTGCAACTGCTGTTGTGTCATTCTCAGCTTTTTCATTATTTCCACGCGCTTGATCTCTTTTCTTCTTTCTGCAGTCTCTCTCATAGTGGTTTGGACCACCGCAATAATGGCATTTGAAGTCTTTTCTGGGTTTAGACTTCCCCCTGGATTTATCTCTCGAGTATTGAGAGCCTTTACTTTTACTTCTCCCTCGATCTCCGTTTTCAGCAATCATCGCCTTTGTCTCAGAAGAACGTTCTTGATCTTTTCTTCTGGATTCTTCATTAAGAAGACAATCTTTGACCATCTGCAAGGTCAGTGCTCCACCTGGAGCCGAGTTGCTGATTGACACTACAAGAGTGTCCCAACTGTCCGGCAACGAACTAAGTAGCAATAAAGCTACGACTTCATCATCAAGAGAAATCTCCATGTTGGTGGATTGGTTGATAAGACCCTGGTATGCATTGAGGTGCTCCGTCATGTTGGCACCCTCCGCATATCGCAAGCGAACGATTTTTCTGATGATGGAAGCTTTGTTTAAAGCATTTTTCCTTTCAAACATAGCTTCCATTTTCTTCCAAAGAACGTCAGCTTTTTCCTCATTAGCAAAATGATGAAAAATACTGTGTTCAATGAAGCGCCGGACGTAACCAACTGTTTTTCTGTGCATGATGACCCATTCATCATCACTCATATCCTTTGGTTTGACATCATCTCCATGTAAGGGCAAATAGAGATCCTTACAATAGAGAAGATCCAACATGCTTGGCTTCCAAATTGAGTAATTTGATCCGTTCAATTTGAACATACCACCAAGCGACGACGATTCCTCCATTTTTAATCCGCCTCAGAACCAAAGTGGCTCTGATACCACTTGTTGGGAAAAGTGGTGAATAAATATTCACGAGTGTCCAAAATAAATGACACTTGCACAGCGGAACCAGGATAATTCTTTTCCCTCTTGCTGGATTACAAAATGGGATCCAAACCAAGAAAAATATTTGGTGCAAAATATAAGAAAATATGAGACAAGAATTTTTACGTGGAAAACCCAAATTGGGAAAAACCACGAGACCGTAGTCTAGAAATCTTCCACTATGTATATAGTAGGCTTACAAAATTCTCCCTACACAAAATAGGGGAAACACAAAACTCAAGTTTAATAACTTGGAAAACACAAGAGGACTGAGCTACTATTTTAAGAGAGATGAAAAAATCCTATGATTTTTCCTCACAATTTTCTTCTCTCAAATGCACTCACCAAACTCTCTCTTGTTTTGCCTCACACCTCTCTCTTCACTTCTGCACTCCTTCATTTGCCGAATACATAGCTCTATTTATAGGAAAGTTGAGCTGTTGTTTGTTGAAGTTTGCTGCTTTGCTGCAGCAATTGTTGAAGAAGACTTTGGCTGCATATTTTCTCCTCATCCAGCCGCAATTGTTGATGGAAAAAAGTGCAACAATCTTGCAATGTTTCCACAGCCATTGTCAATTTTGATGGCTTGTGGACCATTCCACATAAAGTGGAAATAATTCAACAGAAATTGGGGGCGCTGAAGGTGGAAGCGGGGACGGGCTCGAAGTGTGTGACGTCTATCCACTCATAATTGGTCTTGGTGTCGCGCCATATGACGTAAATTCAGCGGCGAACAAGGAGGGTGGAGGTGGAGGTCGTGACGTAGCTGATGAAGTTGGCCTCCCTATCCCAATTGACGGGAATGTTGAGCATGGCAGTGATGTAGAGAAATGAGGAGATCTGATAATTGGAGGCAGAGGCGAACTTGACCTTGTGGAAGAAGGATTTCTTGCTATAACAACTGCTGTGGACATATGAGGAGTTGTCATCGTCGTGGGTGCAGTGGCAGAAGTTGATGCAACGGAGAATTTGCTGGTGGAAATGAGATTTTTTTTTTTGGCAAACATTTAAGCTCCTGCATAACTTTTGAGTGAGACCCACAAGTAATAAAAAAAAGTTAAAAAGAATTGATAAATGGCGTCTGTTGACCGTCAACAAGAGGGGCTTGATTGCACATAATTTGGAACATGAAGAACCTGATTGATTGAATCTTGAATATAAGGTGCTAGAGATCATAAATATGTCTGTAAACACAAATTTAATGTATTTAATTTAATGAAGTAAAAGAATATTGACAAATCCAAAATATATGGATTGAGATGTATTTGTGTACGAGTTGCGATTCTCTACTTGATCCTCTAATTATCATTTTTTAAAATTTCTTGAAATTTTTGGAGGGAAATACACCTTCTTGATCTCCTTGGATTTGTATTTGATTTGATAACTTGAATTTGAATTTAATGACATCAATCCAGAGGGCTTCCACCTTATTTCTGAATTAGACGTTGACTTTGATGAAGAACATGCTTTGGATTTGTATTTGATTTGATGACTTGAATTTAAATTTGATGACATCAATTCAGAGGGCTTCCACCTTATTTCTGAATTAAACGTTGACTTTGATGAAGAACATGCTTTGATTGTTGAAGATGACTTCATTATAATGAATGACTCCTTCAATGCTTGAGTTTTTCAAATGATTTGTGTTGTCTGTTTATGAATTTTCTACATCTCATATTTATAGTTGTAGGAAAAACTAATTAATGAAGTTTAGGATTGGGCTTTTAAGCCCGAGCCCGTAAATATTAGACCTACAGTTGAGGTGACATGATATTATTGAATCCTCTCAATTTACTTTCTTTTATGCACCTACAGTTGAGGTGACATGATATTATTGAATCCTCTATTTATTTTCTTTTATGCAGATTTTTTACATATTGCAACTTCTGATTGGCCAATAAATTTATATAATTAAATACTACTCATTTCGTCCATAATTTAAAGTCCTACTTGCTCTTAAATTTTTGTCCACAAATTAAAGCCCTATTCTGCTTTTTGTACTTTTTTACTCTTCTTTTTTTCTTATATTTAATACCTTTTGCCACTAATGGACCCACCTTAAAACACCATTATCATTTTTATATTATATATTTACTATACTTTATCCCTAGTGGACCCACTCACAACACATTTATCACTTTAGTCAACTACCATTGTATTTCATCCACATCACATTTTTCAACTTTCTTAGTTTCCGTGCTCACACCAAAGTAGGGCTTTAAATTGTGGAGTGTCTCATTTCTATTATATAAAATAGAAAATGAGACACTACTAATGGGGCGGAGGGAGTACTATCTATTTAATCTTAAAATTATATTTATTTTAGTTCTAAAGTATAAAATAAAATATACTTAATTTAATATTTAATTTATAAGTCCCGCCTCAGGACATCCGCTCTGAAATTTTTACGAATTATTTTGGAAATGATAGCAGTATTTCTTAAAGTTCTGCGACAATTTTCGTCATCAGAATTATATGGACGGGTCGGGTTTAAACCATGTACAACATGAACCGGGTACGAATTTGGATTCGAAGTCGACTCCCGAAAATAGAAGCGTGACCCGTTTCCTTCTCTCTCTAGACTGAAGCAGAAGAGAAGCTGAGGAAGACGATGGAAATCTTCCTGCTTTCCAATTGATCCATCAAATATTAGTATTTAGCAGAAAAATTTCACGAGTAATCAAGAACTAGCTGGAACAATTCTGAAACAAGAGGATATTCAAGATGAGGAAGCGAGATTTAGCAATTCTGATGCTCTCGGCTTTCGCCATTTTCTTCTCTCTCCAGGTATGCTTGCAATTAATTGTTCAAACCCTTCGTAAAAACCTAGCAGCATGCTAGTTTGACTCAATTTCCATCGAGTTGGTTAGTGGGTAACCCATTATTGGTCGATAAATGTAGCACGAGGGTGATTTCTCGTTCAAAGAGGCGTGGTTCCATCTCTCCGATGAGTATCCGATAAAGTACGAGGGCGACCGCCTCCCGCCGCCGATTGTCGCCGATCTGAACGGCGACGGGAAGAAGGAGGTTCTTATAGCCACGCACGATGCAAAAATTCAGGTATTATTTAGTGTTGATTTTCGTGGATTGAGAACTCTACTCGAGCTTGTGCACATGTTTCTGATGGTTAACGCCAATGAGAATATGAGATCGTTCTTATTAATGATAATGACTAGCTGCTAGACTTAAATCTGTTTTGGAATTTGCAAGTAACAGCTATCCACCATGATGCATTGCTAAACAAACCAGCTTTTGTTAATATCAGAAAAGGGGCAAAACTCATAAGAACACCACCCTTATTTGGCTTGTTAAAAGCTAATTTACGTCACTTTTGAGAATTAACTGTATGAGTGTATGTTGATTATGCAATTAGGTTTTGGAACCTCATTCAAGACGTGTGGATGAAGGGTTTAGTGAAGCACGAGTGCTGGCAGAGGTCTCTCTTTTGCCTGACAAACTCCGCATAGCTACAGGGAGGCGTGCTGTGGCAATGGCTACTGGAGTTATTGAAAAAACCTACAATAAAAGGGAAGCACGAAAGCAGGTGTTAGTTGTTGTGACATCCGGGTGGTCTGTTATGTGCTTCGACCACAACCTCAAGAAGTTGTGGGAAGTAAATCTGCAGGTGCATTAGAAGATTTACATTGCTCTTATGAGGGATAACCATCTATATCGCATATTAATTCTATGAAATTTTGCTTCCTTTTGTGCACTGTTCCTTTTTTTAATTATTTTTCTTTGACAGAAGGATTTTCCCCATAATGCTCATCATAGGGAGATTGCTATCTCGGTTAGTAATTATACATTGAGGCATGGAGATGCTGGCTTGGTGATTGTTGGTGGGAGAATGGAGATGCAGCCTCATGTATGTTTCTTATTATTTAAATCATTTATGCATAGAGTTCTAATTGAAATTCATTTTACCCTGCCGGAATTTGAAAGTTTTCTACATAATGTTTTTCAGCATATGTAGTTTACATTAAGCCTAAATTGTATGCGGACAACTGTAAAAGTTACATAGATAGTCCTGGAATTTTTGAAGTTATGTATGAGGGCATTCAGGCTGCTTATTTATAGAAAGGTTTACTGATCTTAATTACAGTCGTCGTTTGTTAATTCTTCCAATTGATGAAGTAAATTTAGTATGTTCTAGTTGGTCTTTTAATCAGTGTTGAAATTTTCCTGGTTCTTTTAGTTCTTATTATGATTGAGTTTCCTTAATCACTACAATGTCTTTTGTTTATTGAAAAATTCTACTATTACTCCTCTTTGATTTGAATTTCTGAGATTGTGTAAACATTTTTCCATTTTAGGGTGTTTTATGATTGTTTGGTTCTAGGGCACTACTATCTCTTTGTTTGATGCTTTATTCTAAATCTCTAATTGCTTTTATTTCTATTTGTTTACTTTTAAAACCCAGATGCATTTTGATCCTTTTGAGGAGATTGAGTTGGCTGAGAAAAAAGCTGAAGAGCACAGAAGAAGTGCTACTGAAAAGGATGTAAGAACAGTCATGATGTTGATACTGACGAAATTTTATTTTTTTCATTTTGTTTAATGGATGAAACCCTCTCCCCCCCCCCCCCCCCCCAAAAAAAATTGATATAACTGGAGGAGTTAAAATTATCTGTATGTTTTGTGTAAGTACTCCAACATTAGTTGCCTGTCAATATGCATATTTTATTGCTAATCAGTTGATTACTTTCCATGGATTATGTATTCATGCTCTTTGTGTTTCTTTCAGGAGTCTGAGAATGCAGGGACAGTAGATTTACGACACTTTGCTTTTTATGCATTTGCTGGACGGAGTGGTGAACTGCGGTGGACCAGGAAAAAAGAGGTCACTATTTAAATTTACCAATATACATTCTTTCGATGGATCAATTCAGTTTCAAATACAAAATTTATGTGATTCATTTAGACTAAGAGTAACTGGGATCATATTATCTTCTCATATGAATAGCAAAATCAACTATAAAGCACTCTCTTTTTTCCCTCCCACCTTCAATTTGTAATGTGTCTTCAAGTTGATTTTGAATTTCCTATCTTGCAGAACATTGATGCTCAAACATCTGATGCATCACAATTGATTCCACAGCACAACTACAAACTCGACGTCCATGCTTTAAATACTCGTCATCCTGGAGAGGTAAGCTACTAAGTAAAATTTGACTAAGATGCTCTTTGGAAAGAAACATTAATATTTACTTATCTTGATTCTTTTGGGGGGGGGGGGTTGGGGATGGCAGGGAAAGCAGATGAAAATGTCTCTCGATAAGTTGCCATGAAATAATAATGTGCTGTCTTGATAAACCATTTCCTGACAAATATGCTCATATGTTTTGTCTGTTTTGTAGTGGACTGCACCAACCTTGTGTACTCTTTCATGCATGTGTGGTATGAAGTCAATAGTTTGAAATATCAATAGTTAGGGATATAGAAAGACGAGAAGGGGAACGAGTTAAAGCAATTCTATTTTCGGTGTTTTTTTCAAGTAAAATGGATATTATTTTCAAAGAGCACTTATCATATGCATTAATCTTGGGAGATGAAAATGCACTTCATCAAGTTTCCATAATTTTACGACGGAATGCAGGATGAGTGCTACATTTGGACTTGAAATGATATGTAATTTTGGTTTTTTTGTTGGATATTAATACTAGTAATTACCAAGATTGAAGGCATTAAAGGTTATGTCCAATTTTTTCTCTGTTTATGCACTTCTATTTATTTGGTATTGTTGTTTGTAATTGTGATATGAGAAGTGCAGGAAAAGTTTCACTCTACAAATTCACTTTCTTGTAATGCTCATTTCAATTACTTGGTCCAATTATTCAGATCTTGCATGTGTGGCCTGTATAAGAGAAATGTTGTTATTGTCTGTAAGATATTCTTTCCACTCCATTGGCATAATCGATGAATAAGTTATTTAGTTGTTCTCTGCTGTAGTTTGAATGCAGGGAGTTTAGAGAATCCATTCTAGGGGTCATGCCACATCATTGGGTAAGTTGGGACCTTTTGTTCTTTCTCATCCCCAATGCAGAATCTATAATTTGATATAAAGCCCATTCATGATCCAGACAACTTTGAATTGTATCTTATCAGGAACGCCGGGAGGACACTTTGCTAAAGCTGGCACATTTCAGGCGTCACAAGAGGAAAACACTGAAGAAATTACCTGGCAAGGCAACTAACTACCCTTTGCACAAGCCTGAAGAAAAGCAATCTCCTGGAAAGGATGTGACAAAAAAGATCTCCAATGTCATTGACAAGACAGTTAACATGGCTAAATCAGCAAAAACAAAAAAAGTGAGGTTTCAATATTTCTCTCAGTATTTAATTTTCTTTTTCTTCTCGTTTACCCTCTGATAACAGTAAGATGCTTGTAAGATGTAGAGTACACTGTGTTCTTGAGATACTTCACCTGTAATTAATGCATCTTGCATAGTGTTATATTCATTTCGAAGTTAAAGGTTTTGTAAATCCAAATTATAGTAGATTTTGAGGATGTTGGCAATGATTAATTAGTTGCTAGCAAAGAGTTTTGGTTGTAATGGGTTAGACATGGAATACTATGCATTCCCGTGAATGTGCACAGTTGTAGTTGCTGATAATCATTTTTATGTTACATTGGCTTTTTGACAGTACTTATTTCTGTTTTCTGATCACTTCCTTGATTTGCCTCTGCAGAATATGCCTTATATACCTACCATAACAAATTACACTCAGTTGTGGTGGGTACCTAATGTTGTTGTTGCTCATGAAAAGGAGGGGATTGAAGCTGTTCATCTGGCATCTGGGCGCACACTATGTAAGGTGAAAATCAGCGGGAAAGAAAGATTGATTCTTAGGTTTCAATAACATCTCATAATACGGATACATACATGAGTACAAAATCATGGAAATTAGAGTTTTTGTGAGCTAAGTATTCTATTGAAGCCTTTTATCTATGGTTGGGTGACATCATTTTTTGGGGGCATATATTGATGTTTAACGTCTACATAAGAAACTAAAATCATTGGCCATATATCGAGTGATTTTGCTGTGATTCAATTTTCTGGATAGACATGACTTAGCTTGAGTTCGATTTGTGTGCTTTTTCTGTCTTTGTACCTTATGACTCCATGTATTGAATTGATTTTGAAATCAGCTGCATCTTCAAGAAGGTGGACTTCATGCTGATATTAATGGAGATGGTGTCCTAGACCATGTTCAGGTGATCTTTTCTCCCCAATTTTCATGGTTTATTTATTTATTTATTAATTCTTAATATTAATGTTTTTATTAAACGAGCACGGACATTTCGAGTGTATCATGAGTTTTCTCTAGCCAGAATGTATTTTGTAGTTATGTAAAGAATTGCATTTGTGTGTGTGACCCCTCCCCCACCCACCGAATGAAAAAATGAAAGAAAATAAAATCATAATCTAAATTTAGCTTGAATAAATGGACTTTGTTTTTAATGATAGTACATAATCTTTCATTTGATATTTAGTAGGAAAATAGTTGTTAAATCTATCTTTTGCCTTCTTTTACCCTAAGGGTGCATTTACTTTGATGGAAAAGAAGAGAAAAAGTATATTTTCACACATTTTCCACCATTTTCACATGTTTACTATGGTGGAAAATTTTCTTCGGGCAGGGTGGAATATTTTCTGCGGAAGTTCCTTTTCACTCATTTTCTCTCTAATGTTGGATAATATTATCCTAGGGTAGGGCTGTGAAAATATTTTCCAACATTTTCATCTTTTCATCTTTAGTAAACATATGATAAAGAAAAGGAGAAAAAAATAATATTTTCTCATATTTTCTTATCCGCTCTTTTCCAATGAAAATTTTACAACCAAAGTAAAGCACCCTAAATAGTAAAGAGTTTAGCTTTGTAAGTGGTATTAATTAGGAATGCACTGTAACTAAAAAATCTCATATATCTGCCCTACTTTAGAAACCCATATATATTGAAACAGCTAAATTCAGTTGGTCTGTATTACTCCTAGTTGTAAGTTGTTCAACATTCCAGCTCTAGTTGAGGGTGGTTCCTAATTCTTTTTCGTGATGGCAAAAGGGAGAAAGCAAACTAACAGGGATTTTGTGATTACTAGTGCATTAAAATAGAGTTTAGACTAATCAAGGTGGTTTCGTCATGTTATTGATGACACTTTCTGTGCTTTCTCATCCATAAGGTGGTTGGGGCAAATGGTGCTGAGCAGACTGTTGTGAGTGGGTCCATTGAAGTGCTGCGTCCCTGTTGGGCTGTTGCTACATCAGGCGTTCCAGTTCGGGAACAACTTTTCAATGCCTCTATATGTCATCACGCTCCTTTTAATCTATTCCAACATGGGGAGTTCTCCAGAGGTTTTGGTCGACATGCAGATTTGAGTTCTTTGGAGGTTGCAGCACCCATTCTGATCCCAACAAATGATGGCCACAAGCATCGTAAGGGAAGCCATGGTGATGTTATCTTCTTAACAAATCGAGGCGAGGTATGCTGTGGTGTCCCTATGTACTTAATTCTCCTTTTGACATACATGCCCCCCGTAAATGAAGTTTCTGTTCATCTACTCAACAATTCTATGGTCGTAGAAGTTTGAAATCTCAAATTGACCTGCTCTATTTCTACCAAATATGCAAGAAACTTTCCAAGTGTACTCGGATTGAAGATGTATTGCATTTGTTTCAGGTTACATCGTACTCTCCAGGCTCACACGGACATGATGCTGTCTGGAATTGGCAACTCCTGACAGGCGCTACATGGTCAAACCTTCCATCTCCATCTGGGATGACAGAATCTACTGTCATCCCCACGCTAAAGCCATTTCCACTACGCGAACATGACAGCCAAGAATTGATTCTTGCAGCAGGGGATCAAGAAGCTGTTGTGCTCTCTCCTGGAGGAGCTTTGTTGACATCTGTGGATCTCCCTGCACCTCCTACACACTCTTTGGTTTGCGATGATTTCTCGAACGACGGGTTGACAGATCTCATTCTCGTCACCTCTAGTGGGGTGTATGGTTTTGTCCAGACGAGACAACCGGGCGCCTTATTCTTCAGCACGCTTGTGGGCTGCCTTATCATCGTGATGGGAGTGCTATTTGTCTCCCAATACTTAAATTCTGGCAAGGGAAAGCCTCGTCTGTCCTCACAGCAACTCTAGCAAACCTCACTAACAATACAGAAGATGGGTTTTCCAGGTTCCCTGCGACAAGGTACGAAGATATGATCATTAGTGCGCAAACGAGACGCATCATGGTAGCTGTCAAGACACGACTATAGGAGAACGAAAGAGATGCCGGTGTTCAGATATGGTATTCTTCGCCTGGTGAGCTTTTCCATAATTGCCCATGAACGATACAAAGATTGATATCTATGTATAAATCTGTTTTTGGAGTTTAGATGGGTCTGCAACAGTGATGCACGCTGTTGTTCAGGTAACTTTGAATCACATTTTTGAGGCAATTACTTACTAATTAATGACAGTACCTTTAATCATCAATCTCTATTGTTATGCACTTCTTCTTTGGCATTTAGTTTATAATTTTGTAGTTGAATTTAAAGTTTTTTTTTTAAGTTCAATTTTAAAAGTGAGGTCATTAATTGTACTCGTATTTTTCATTGTAATCATTATGATCAAAGCTGCGAGTGTCTTTCACTTGTCATTTTGGATCAGTCTCTCTCTCTCTCTCTCTATATATATATAGATATATATGTGTGTGTGTGTGTGTGTGTGTGTGTGTGTGTGTGTTTTAGCTCTTTGGGTCTCACATGCAATCAATGTTTCTGGCGTGATCTATTTGTTTTGTGGGGAAAATACATTTGGAGTTTATGAAAATGATCTTTCAATATGGGATGGCCACTTTGATTGGTAGGGCATTTCATCATCACTCTGGAAATACTTAACATCTCAAATATACTCTCATCATGCATTATTCTGCCACACTATACATTTCATGTATCCATATATGAAAATTATTCACCAAACTTAATTTTTATTTTTTATTGGTCATGATCATTGTTTTGTACAAAATACTTGCAGGCTACAATAATCAATCTAAAGCTAGCCTAGCTCAAATGATTTTAGCAACCAAATCTCTTACGTTTTCTACTGCAAAATTAGTATGATATTTCATATTCTATTATACTCCAACTAATGTATATTGATATAATATTATATAACCAATAAATAAAACATTATTTTACAGAGAAACAAATCACTTAGAAAACCAAGAAGATTAGATAATGACTACCTTTGTACACTGATACGAATAATACGTTTATATAAATTAGCTAAGAGAATAGCGAAAGACGAAGACAGATTTGGCTGAACTTATAAGCTCTTTAAAATAGTTTATAAGTTATTTAAGAATTAATAAATTATAAGCTGTAATTAAGTTCTAAGAGCTCTAAAACACAAGTTCCTCTACCCCAATTTATTTTCTCATTTTTTTATATAAGCAACACTCATTTTACAAAAATAATTCAATTATAATTTTTATTTTCATTACATATCATTTTAATTATATCTCTTTTTGATTTTTTTTTTGTAACAATTTTTTTTTCTCTCTAACTAAAAATTATCTTTCTAGCTTATAAGTTTAATTATCCAAACAATTTGACAACTTATAAGATCTTAAGAAACTTTATTTTATAAGCTCTCTTGAAACATCTTATAAGTTCAAGAGCTTATAAGCTTTTTAAAATAATCTTAGCCAAACACCTTCTAAACTAGATAGAAAAAATTTAATAATAATGTTATTTGGACAAAATATATTCGGACAAAAAATAGTTAAATATATTCAAAAATCAATTTATTTAAAAAAGGGTTAAGTACCAAATTTCCCCCGTCGTTGGCGTCCCTATCTCTTATAGGACCCTATACTCACGGTCAGAGCTGTTTACTACCTCAACGTGGCAAAACGATACCCAATACTCCCGCACTACTTAACGGAGCTTAACACCGTTATCTTTTTCTTTCATCTCTTTCTCGGAGGCGAGCAGGAAGCTGACACCGAAGCTGCCTTCCACCAAGGACAGGCTCACCAAGGTTGACGGCAGCGGCCGGAGGATCTGGATGCGAGCAACCTGCGTTGCCCGCGTCTTTCAGTTGATGTGAGAATTAGGGCACAAATCCGACGGCAAGATGATCGAGTGGCTGCTGCAGCAGGCGGAGCCGGCTGTGGTCGCCACCTCCGGCACCATCCCCGCGAATTTCACCTCTCTCAACATCTCCGTCCGGAGCTCCAGTTCGTCGCTCTCCGCATCGTCGCATTTAGAGCTGTCAACATTAATCTGGCCCGATGGGCCGGCCCAACCCGCCCGGATTTAAGGTTGGTTGAGCTCGATAAAATAGAGGCCTGAAAAAATTGGGCCTAAAAAGCCCGCCCAGACAGCCCGTTGGGCCGACTGGGCTTTGGGGCTAAAAAGCTCAGGATTTTTGGGCTTTTTGGCCCGCCCGATTTTTTTTAATTACTAACTTATAATATTTACTTTTATAATTATATATTTTGAAATTTAAAGTAAAAAAGAATTAAAAATAGATTTATGTTCAAATTTTACTTTTATGTTAACTCATTAATTGAAAAATTTTAGCTTCTTAATTAAATATAAAAAATATTATATCTTGAATTAAATGCTTGGTATAAATTATATATATATATATATATATATATATATATATATATTCATATTTCATTCATTTAAATTATTTATTTCTATGAACTCTCTTTCATGATATAATGAGGAATAAGTACAATTCTATTAATTTTGAGTTTGCTTAATATATTTACTATTAAGACTTTAAATTTGTTTAAATACTTTAAAGTGTTATTTTATAAACTATCTATTATAGGATTTTTCATTTCTTTTTTGTTGTATTTTAACTTACAATAGCATGATTTAATATTTTTATTTTACCTTTAATTATATTTGTGAATTGATGATTTGATTTGATGTTAATTGATTTAATTTTTTTTTTATCATTTTATAACAAAAAAATAGGAATTTAAGAGAAAAAAATTATTGAGCTGGTTTGCCCGGTGGCCCAATAGGGGTCGGGTTGGGCTTGCTATTTTGAGGCCCGATCATATTTCAGGCCGACCCGACCCGACCCGGTATAATTCAAAAGCCCAGTTGGTTGGGCTGGGTTGGCCCGACCCGGCCCATTTGACAGCTCTAGTCGCATTTCAGGAGCCTTGGCTACTTCGGCCAGGGTTTTGCGGCGGCGCGATGCATCGTGCCAAGCAAGAGCTCCACGAGTCGGAGGCGACGGTGGAGAGGCGGCGGGCGGAGGGAGATATAGCCGGAAACTACATGCTGCAGTCGAGTTTGAGTTCGATTTCGGCGTCGCATGGGGTATTTAGTCCCGTTTAAGTGGTTCGATTTTCACCTTAATTTTAAAAAAATAGACGGTGTTAAGCTCCGTTAAGTAGCGGGGGGAAGGGGGTATTTGGTCTCGTTTTGCCACATTGAGTTAGTAAACAACTCTGACCCTGAGTATAGGGTCCTATAGGTGATCAGGGATGCCAACGATGGGAGAGAATTTGGTACTAAACCCTTCAAAAAATTACTGTAAAATATAAAAAGATTCAGTTAATTTTATTGTTTTATCCATACTGTAAATTTTTGGGTTAATTGCATATAATATCACGAACTTTGCCCGAAATTCATTTTCCCCACGATGTTTAAAAATTCTACTCCCTTCGTCCCAAACGAAATGTCATGTTTTCCTTTTTAGGCTGTCCCAAACGAAATGTCATGTTTCCTTTTTTGGCAATACACTTTCTCTCTATACTTAATATTTAAATAATTTTCACCAACCCACTTTATCTACTTTAATTATACACATTTCTTAATCTCCGTGCCGAAAAGAAATACTCCATCCGTCCCTGAAATAAGTTCCTCTTTTTTCATTTTGGGACGTCCCCCAAATAAGTTTCTCTTTCTTTCTTTCTATTTTTGGACAACTACCACACCACTAATAATACTTTATTTATTCTTAATTTTCACTTTTTCACCACTCCCAATACTAATTATAACACTTTTTCACCTTTTCACCACCCCCAATACTAATTATAACATATTTTTCTCCACTATCAATACACTTTACCATTTTTCTTAAAACTCGTATCGTCCCCAAAAAGGAACTTATTTTGGGGACGGAGGGAGTAGAACATTTCGTTTGGGACGGAGGGAGTATTTTTTATCAAATACTTTAACATTTGTTCAATTTCCCCATGATTCTTTTTTTCGATGACCGAAAAAATGACATAGCAATGATATGGGTTTAATTTTACACGTAACATTGACGTGGAATATATATGAATTTTAAATTACACATATAATATTAAATAATAAAAATGCCCTAATTTCTTTTAATTGCTCCTTTTTTTCAGGCAAAAGAAAATTAACGATTGCTTTCCTTTCCAGACCAGTGTCGAAGTCATCCAAACTAGTGGCTCCGATTGTTCGCTCATATTACCTCATAATTAATCTTCGTGATTCCAGTCTTCCAAGCCAGCGCGCCGATTGTTGGCGTCGGTGCGTCGCCCATTGGTGGTGCTGGTGGGCAATACTCTGGTGGGGCAATACGTTGATTGCTGGCCGGGGCTTCGCCGGACAATACGTTGATTAATTGTTGGCCGTGTGACAGAACCGCATATTTGGGTGATTTTAATCAAAGTCGTCGATTCCCACTATGGCTTCCAGGTCAGGCGGCAATTGCGTGTTCTCAATTTTTTTGTGTTCAACCATTCCATTGCATGTTCTGAATTTTTTATATATTTTTTAATTTGTGATTGCAATGACATGTTTGGAATATATATATATATATGCATCATGGTGGTAAATTCGTGAAATTAAAAGGAGAAAGAAGAAGAAGAGGGAAAATGGTGTACAACGCGAGGAGAGAGGAAATGAGGAAGAAGAAAATTATTAATGGCGCAATAATACTAAAACAGGAGTAAGAATATCAGGGACGCTGCTTTTACTTTAGGAACTAGGGTTTCAATGTTTAAATTGAAACACAATGTTTAATTTACCTGAATGGCGTGTGCCAGCGAGCCACATCAGCACCACGTCGATTCCGATTTGAGGAGAAAAAAAAATTGTGGGGAAATTGAACAAATGTTAAAGTATTTGATAAAAAATGAAATTTTTAAAGATCGTGGAGAAAATGAATTTCAGACAAAGTTCGTGATATTATATGCAATTAACCCTAATTTTTTTGTAACTTTTTAATTTTCATTATTTTTGTAAGTAACAAAATTACAAAAAACATTATAATAATTAAAAATATAGTATTAAAAATTACAAAAAAAATTACAATATGAAGAGAACAATAAAATTAACCAAATCATTTTACAATTTAAACAAAAAAAAAATGAAATAAATCAAAATTTTAAAAAATTTACCTCTTTTATCCGAATATATTTTATCCATATAATAATACTCAAAATTTAATCCTACAAGATAAGTACGCCATAATCTAACATGAATTATTATGTTTGCCACGCAATCTTAGTGGGCACCGACATGATTTAAATGTCAGCCTCCAAATGTCTGATACCCTGCAATAAATAAATACAAACCCTAATTGTACTTGCCTCTCTCTCCTCTCAGCAGAAATGGGGCTTTCACGAGTTACATAAATTAATTATGAATGTATGATGCTACATAATAGCAGACACATCCATGTTCATCTCTCCCTCTCCCTCTCCGGCTAATCTAATTCAACAACTCACAGTGTGGATCATTTTTTCCAATAAATTTATGCCCTCACATTCTATCATCCACAAACTAGTTTAATATTGATTTATTTAATATATTTTTTAAAATAAACATATAATTTAATTATTTTATTGTATTGTATATATTTTACCTTTTTTTGTATTTATTTTATTTTATTTAAAATAAAAAGTTACAAAAAATTATAAAAAATAACTACAATGTAGATAATACAACAAAATAACTAAATCTTATCTCTATTTTTAAAAATAAATTGAATAATTTTATTTATTTAACTAACTTGTGGGTAGCCACATAGCATCACTCATTTATTTTGCCTCCACATACAAATTTATTATGTAGAGCGAGATTGCTGATTGCCCCGTCTGATCCACATCTTAAAATATATTATGAATTATTTTAAATTAAAAGGAAGAATTCTATATATTGAGTTTACAATACGGCTTTTAAAATATTGGCACAAAAGAAGAATGACATATATTTTTTTGGGGTTTATATTAACCGAAATTAGAGCTGATGTGCTTGTCAAAAATATACATCTATATTAGGCAGTCGATCACTTTGAAAACGAATGTCCCAAATTAATTTGTAAATCGCACAATTATGCACGTATATTTACCTTTTCTAGCAAACATGCCAACTTTAAAATATACCTTAACTTTGTCTATTGTGTATCTTAATTACCAATCACACAAATTGACTAAATGTTATTTTTTATTTCTTAAAGATATAAGATACGTGTATTACAAATTAAATTAAATATCCAAATAAATATAAATACAATCCACACCACTAATAAAAATTGAAAAAGAGAGTTTTTAACGCCTTAAATTTGCCATTTGAACTAGGCATCCTTGACTGCGCACTAATCGGAAAGATCAAGATTTGACACTATTAGGATTTGTGTGCCAATATTTAAAAATTAACCAGGTTGTAAACTGAAAACAAGTAGAAGTGGTGATAAAAAATGACACACACACACACGCTACATACATGAACATGAATACCCAATCATATCTTGGTTAGTTGATCTGTTTTGCTATAGATTTATAGCTCGTTTGGTTTTCAGTAAAGGATTATGTAGGATATATAATTTGTAATCAGAATATTTAGCGTGGATAATCACAGATTATTAATACTGAGTTGGTGTTTGCTATCATGGCTAAATACATAATATCATGGTTTAAGTTAATCCTAAGGGGGATGTGGTATTATTAATCCTAAGAAATCTGGATTAATAATATTGGATCGTAGGATTAAACTGGGCCATCCGCATTATTACTAAATAATATCAAACGCTAGACTGATCTGTACTAAATTAGCTAATACAGTGTATTAGCCAATATCAAATACGCCCTTAGGAGTTAAATTGTAGTATTTATTTTTCACCAAAAAAAGTTGAGAGAATCCTAAACAATTTAAAAGAATATATAGAAAGTAGAAGAATGAGAATACATCCAATTAGGGCTTATTGTTCTACTCCTTGGGAGCAAAACAATGCTAAAGGAATCCTATTAGTGATTAAATTCGAAACCCACCAATCAAATGGGTGATTAGACAATCAACATAAGATTTAGGGTTGCTAATCAATGATTTTACTGTTTTAATATTCCAAAGCAATACATACCTTTTAATTAATCAATAGTTGGAGCAATGTTGCACAAATAGGACAAAAGCAGAAAGCATAAACACACATATCTTATGGTAGCCATTTTAACGACACACGGAATTCGGTATACTTTATCATACTTTTTAATGAAAGAAATATTAATTTAATAAACGAGGCCCTTATCAGTGAATGTGTAGTGATTTTTAAGCAAACACAACTCCTGAGTCATGATTCAGAAATCTATATAGTATTAACACTTATTATTATTATACAAGTATGCATTCTACAAAATTTTAATGTATTTATTGTACCAAGGAAATAGACAAAATTACTCTTTTTACCCTTAATCAACTATCATATAAAAAATTATATTGAGAATAATAATAACATAAAATATTTAATATTATTATAAAATTTTAGAATAAGATGAGTTAGTTGGAAATGGATGAAGCATTTTGGATGTGTTAATTAGTTGTAGGTTGGTGATGGAATAAAATAAGATTGAAGTAGATAAGATTTTACAAGCAGAAAGAGTGACACGCAAAAACATGAATATTATAGTTATTGTATAGTAATGTTGACCAAGTCGATGTTTTGGATTTGAAGAAGAAGAATACGAGGTGGCCTTTTTGGGTTTTGTTGCTCGAGGAAAATGTTTGGGATACGAAAAAAGCTGAAAAACATTCATAGTCTTAATTGGTTTTTCTTTTCTTTTCTTGCAATATATATAAATAAATAAATTTTCATTCAATTCAATTTTGAGAAAGTAGCTTTGTACGAAAGGCTTTTTCCTGTACATTGGGAAAGCCAATTTTGTATTTATTTTTGGTTGACATGATATGTTTAATCTTCTTTCGGCTGCATGTTACCACCCTAGGGGGACTAACATTCATGCAATGTCTCTTCACACATATATTTCAAATCTTCCAAGATATCCAATTCTATTTTATTTCTTCAATTCAGAATTAACTCAAATGTAGAAATTCAGCTAATAAGTGCTCTTTTTTTTATTATTATTAGGAGAAGATCACATACAACTAACTAAATTTCTAGCAACGAGAAATAACCTTCTAGCTAATAGGAGTATATACATACATTTAATGCAATTTCCTCGCTTAAATTTTCCTCCCATAATCATAATTACCAGAAATTTATAGGTTATGTAAATCATACTAGTATTTTTTTGGTTTTCAAAACTATATCCGGATTCGTTTATAGGGTTAATGGCTGTTTTAACTTTTCTAGAAATTAATCAATTGTGCACTGATTTCACACACACACACACAAAGTAAAGAAAAAAGAGTAATGCTAAACAGCCACATTGTGGCTACCCACAATTTACCTAAGTACAAAATAATTTAATTTATTTAACTTATTTTTTAAAATAAAAATCAGATTTAGTTATTTTATCATATTCTCTACATTATAGTTATTTTTTTGCAATTTTTTGGTAACTTTTTTATTTTTATTAAAAAATTAATTAAAAATAAAAAATGCAAAAAAAATTTAAAAAAATAAATACAATGTAGAGAATATAATAAAATAACTAAATCCTATTTTTATTTAAAAAATAAATTAAATAAATCAAGATTTTCCTTATTATACTAGTGTGTGGGTGGCCACAATGTGGCTGCATAGATTTATTAAAGAAAAAAAGGTTCATCACGTTCAAATCACCATCAGTGTCAGATGCTTGTGACAGTAAATTTCTAGTATAATACTATAGTAATAAATTTGCAACTTAAGGTGTTGAAGCCTAAATGGTTATATTTATTTGTAAAATTTAATTCATCAATTTGAGTTGTTAATGAACCATCTAGTCACATTGTCATCTCTCAAATCAAGACTAATTTTCTTGATCGAGGTCGGTATACTCACATGCTAAATGGTTATATTTATTAGAGTATCTCCAATGCATTGGCTCTAATGCTATGTTTACTCACAAGTCACAACCCTATACAACCGGTCATAGAATAGGACAAAAAATTTAACTAGAAAAAAAAAGGATAAAATATTGCATACTACACCAACCGATTGTGTAGAATTTCGGCAGACCAACTTCTGACACGACATTTTCAATGCATTGGCCCTATTTTTTAATTTTTTTTAATCAATTTTTTTTTTCTCGCGACCATCGTCAAAATTATACATATAGGTAAACACAAATATGCATGACACTTGATATAAATATGCATGGGAAAGTATCAATATGTGACCCATCTGAAAAAGTATGATCCGTCAAGTGACCAGCAGCGAGAGCTATCTGACGGTGTCGCATAGTACTGTGTATGTAGTTCAACACGAATATGCATAAAGAAAAACATAAATATGTATGACCTTACACACAAATATGCATAGCATTATTCGACAACGAGAGACACCAAAGAGTACTTTCCCATGCCTATTTCTATTCAACATTATGCATATTTGGGTTTATGTTTATGCATATTGGTGTTCTGCATAATTTTGACAACGACCACGAGAAAAAAATAAATTTTCGATAATTTTTTATAAAAAAAAAATATTATTTTTTTTATATTTTTCGAAATGATTATTTTACCCCTCCGTGTTTTTTAACTTGGAAGATTTTGGAAGGTCTTGAAAGGTTGCTGCCACGTGGCACACTCCTAGTAAGCCATGTGGCCACATTGTGTGGTTCAGATTTGGACCTATATGCTATGAGGGGAGTGGATACTACAGGATCTCACCCCTATATATATATATATATATATATATATATATATATATGGGCCCGCTCCAATGAGACCCCATAATTTTAGTGAGATCTAGGGCACGATCTGATGCGTTTATTTTATCAATCCTATGGCTGATATTGTATATGGAGGGTGATTTTTTTTCGCAGGGTTCGAATCCTGGAGGGAGCAGAATATTTTAAATTTTGTTATTCATCAGTATATACTGCATTGTTCATCAGTATATACGGTCCTGTTCATCAGTAAATATGTCTTATTCATCACGAATTTTTTAAATTTTATTTTTCATCAGTATATACATCTTGTTCATTACATATACGTTTTGTTCATTAGTATTATATGTCTTATTCATTATACTCATGCTACACGAAAAATAGGGGGTCTCACTGGAGCGCGCCCCTATATATATATATATATATATGAGTTAAAATAACAACTTTTTTTTATCAAATATGAACTATTTCAGCTCTTAGATCATCAAGATCTAAAGTTGATTCATCACTTTGTTGGATGAATTTATGGTTTTAGGTTCGAATACCATAGAGAGTGAAAATTTTAATTTTTGAAATTCAGACATTTGCACAACAAACATATTTTATATAGAATTTAGACATCTGCACTGCGATTGCCCAAAGATTAAATCTCATCCGTTAGATTATTAGTATAACAATAGTGTAAATTTGTTCACAGTTTATACTCTAAAGGGGCGTTTACTTTGTATGATTGATAAGATGCATGATTGAGTATATTTTTGTCCTTAAGAGTATGATTTTTCCAACCCCACTATTTCAATGGGTTAAGAAATCAAACAAAATTTGCTTAAATGATAGAAATAATCTTGGGCCTTGGGATATCCCAAAGTTTCAATCCATTAAAGTAAACAAGTGATTAACCTTACTATTTTTATAAATCAAGGCTAATCCTTCAAAGTAAATGCCTCCTAAGAGTGATTTACAACCTAATCATATATATATATATATATATATATATATATATATATATATATAAATGATCAATGGGAATGTTATCTTTCGTGAGAATGATAATTGATACAGAATAAGTCAATAAAATCTACGAATGAGCGCTTTTACTGCATGACACATTCAAAGCGATGTTCGAAAAATTTCACCATATTAATTGAATCATAGTTATTCTTGCATTACAAATAACTTATTCGTTATTCTTATTTCTCACGAAAGATGTCATTTTCATTGGATCCCATATATGTATGTATGTATATATATATATATATACATATATACACACACACACATGGATATAATGAGAATTGCATTTTTCATGTGAGTGTGAGAATAGATGCATTAATCGATGGGATGAAAATGATTATTTGTTAATATTTTATATGGTGGTTCTTATTTGAAACTCTCTCTCTCTCTCTCTCTCTCTCTCTCTCTCTATATATATATATATATATATATATGTTGGTGTTGATTTAATGTATCTTATGATTAATGTTTATTTAGAGGGAAAAAAATTACGTGGGTTCGAATCCAATAGGGAGTCGAATATCGTTATTTAACAATATATACTATTTTATTCATCACTATATACTGACTTATTCATTAGTCTCACATCTCATGAAATAAAAACACTTCTTAAAATATAAAATATAAATAATTTTTAGCCCTTAGATCATCAAGATCTACAGTTGATTCGTAACCCTGTTCGATGAATTTGTGGTCCTGAGTTCGAATCCCAAAGGTAGCAAAAATTTATTTTTCACAATTCGTAAACCTGTTGGATGAATTCATATGTGTTCTACATAAAATTCGTACATTGAAAAACGTTTTTATTTTTATTTTAAGAAGTGTTTTCACGGTAGTCATTCCTTATATATATATATGGGGCGGTTATTCAATAAACCACCCTTATTTTAAGAATTACGAACCAGAAAAAATGCATGAATTTTATGTATAACACGCATGAATAAACTTTAAAAGGCATGAATTGCGAAAAATAATTTTTTGCTACCTTTGGGATTCGAACTCAGGACCATGAATTTATCCAACAAGGTGATGAATCAACCGTAGATCTTGATGATCTAAGGGCTGAAAATGGTTCCTAATTTATCTTTTAAGAAGCGTTCTTATTTTAGTCTTCCCCTATATATATATATATATATATATATATATATATATATATATGGTGTGGTTCTAGAGAGAACTACATTATTTGTGAGAACGGGAGAACCATCAAATCTAATGCATTCACTATAAAAATTAATGTATTCGCTGTTAAAATTAATGCACTAAAAAAATTAAAAAAAAAAGATGCTCCATTCAGGATTCGAACCCAGGTTCTATATTCATCCAACATGATGATGCATCCACCGTAGATCTTGATGATCGAATGGCTGAAAATGGTTCTCCGTTCTTTTTTATTTATGGTTCTTTCTTGAACCTCTTCCTATATATATATATATATATATATATATATATATATATATATATATATATAGGGAGAGGTTCAAATAAGAACCACTAAATAAAATTAGAACGGAGAACCATTTTAAGCCATTCGATCATCAAGATCTACGGTGGATGCATCATCTTGGTGGATGAATGCAGATCCTGGGTTCGAATCCTGAAGGGAGCAAAATTTTTATTATTTTCGGATGCATTAAATTTAATAACGAATGCATTAATTTATATAGCAGATGCATTGATTTTAATGGTTCTTATGTTCTCACGATAAGTGTGGTTCTCATTATAACCACACCCTATATATATATATATATATATATATATATATATATATATATATATATAGGGTTAGTTTCTATGGAAAAGCAAAAAAAAGTAGAGAATAGAGAAGCATTGAATATGTCATGAACATATCAGTAGAAAAATAGAGAAGTAGTTGAACATGTCATGAACTTTTGGGGGTTGGGGGGTTCGATGGCTGTTTATGTTCAACGCAAATTTCCGTTAAACATGGCGCGAATCAATCTCAGCCGTTAGATTAAATAAGATCAATGGCTGAGATTGCTTCTCCTTTCTTTGCAAATATTTGCTTCTCCATAGAACTCTTTTCTCTCTCTCTCTCTCTCTCTCTCTCTCTCTCTCTATATATATATATATATATATATATATATATATATATATATATATATATATATATATATGGGAGCGCTCCAATTAGACCCCCTATTTTTAATGAGATCTTAGACACGATCTCGTGCGTTTATTTTATCAGTCCTATCGCTGATATTGTATCTAGAGGGCGAATTTTTTACTCAGGGTTCGAATCCTGGAGGCATCGAAATATTTTAAATTTCGTTATTTAATTATTAGTATATACTGTATTTTTTTCATCAATATATATTGTCTTGTTCATCAGTATATATGTCTTATTCATTACCAATATTTTAATTTTCATTATTCATCAGTATATACTGCCTTGTTCATCAGTATATATGTCTTATTCATTAAAAAATACAGGTCTCATCAGAGCGCACCCATATATATATATATATACATATATATATATATATATATATATATATATATATATATGTGAAGTTCTGGTAGTACCATATCGTTAAATAGGTATCAAGTTTGGAGACACATTTTGCCCATGAGGCACACTAAAAAACGACACGTGATAGAGCCTTTTAGTACCCAAAATGCAGAAAGGTAAAATAGCAACAACAATTTTAGGCAAAAAAAACACTCAGGTTTATCATTAAATTCTCACGGATCCCAAACTTATGTATATTTGTGTTTAATTATATGTATGTTCATGTTTAACTATATACAAAATCAAGACGACGAGCGATGAACAGCGGCAAAAGGTGTACTTAGTGAGCGCTAGGTCTTGGCCCTCTTTGCAAAAATGCAACGTTAGTTGATTCAATGAACACCAAGTCACCCATCGAGTCGTCCAGATAATAGTTTAAGAATTATCTATATATATTAGAGTATAACATTATGCGTATTTGTATTTAACTTCAAGTATATCTATGTTCAACATTAATATGCATATTAAAAATGCATTAACAATAATTTTAAAAAAATACATAAACCCTAAATCATTAGAATTTGAAGAACAATAATACCCCTTTGCATTTTTTGTGATGGAAGTCCTTTGGTACGTATCATCTTTCTAGTGTGTCCGCACCATGTGTATGTACCCTCTTTAGAAACCGCACTATACTTTCATGAATGGACATGCATGTATATATGGTAGAATATGTAATTAATTGTGAAATTTAATATCGAGAAGACTTAGGTAATCCAAGATGAAGTGATTCTATATATTGTGTTTCCTCTATATATTCAATGAAATCGAACTTAGCTTTTTAACTTTACAACGGGAAATAGAACTTCGAAACTTTTGCTAATTTAGAGAAGGTCCCCTCTACTCGCCGTACAATCGTGTAATTTTATATGCATATATTGATACTACCTCTCAAATCAAAAGTAAGAAAATTTAAAGCATGCCATGTGAAATAAACCATCTTAAATGAATAAATCGAGCTTCGATTTTTTTATGTAATTTATAAAATTAGTATTCCTCAATAATAATTTATGAGATATTAAAATAGAAAATAATGTTAACATTAACATGGACGTATAAGTGGTGCTCACCTAAGGTATACATCGCAACAAATTTCTATGAGTAAATTCTAACAATAGTGAAATTACATAAGGGTCTGCTTCATTATACCTAGATTCAGAGAGCAATACTAATTACTGGTATATATATAGTATCTCCACGCACACATACAAAATAAAGAAAATAATACTGAAAATGAACATTTCCAAGAAATATATTCTTTCATATATAGGGAAGGGAGAAATGCATAACTGTATCAATTACTTCATAATGCAATATGTATTTTTGAATCAAGAAAATGCACAAATGCTTCTGTTTTCACTAACAGCTTACCATTTTTACATAAATGTCTCGATTCAATTCATTAACTCATCATTTTTTCTTAATTCCCTATTAAGTAATTTTAATATATTAACTCATTTAAAAAAAATGCACCTGCAGCTGCAGTAAAAAGATCAGAAGTGAAGCTGCAGCTTCCTAAAAATGTGCATACTCATTTGAAATACTGTTGGCAATTGATGGAACACAATTCACATAAATAAATAGAGAGAAAAAGATAATATTGGTGAATGTGTAGAGTGAGGGTAGAGAATTCATCCCATTTTCAGATATTATCAAAAAACTCAAAATCATGCATGGAAATTAATATACATATATTAGGCATTTGGCTCAACCAAAGCTAAATATTCCATTGAGACAAATAATCAATCGTCAAAGATTGGTATGAAAAACAAGAATAATATATAGTGTAAAGAGATGCATAGGAATTTGAAACAAAAATCTGAGACACATTATATATAAATCCCCTGAATTTCCAATCATATATTAATATTTGTTTCTTCAACCTCAATAGGATTTTTACAAGAAACACCAGGAACAAATAATCCTATGTTTAAATATATTTTTCTTACAAAAACCTCAAAGCTCCATCAATAGTAGTAATGAAGAAGTGAAAAAGAGAATTAATTAAGGAGAGAAAAGGCATTGGAGATCCGATATTGAATACTATATGTTTCATCTTCTATAGTGGAACTCACATCGGAACGCCGGAATAATAAGAGATTAGGTTTGAGGTAAGAAGAAATGTGGAATTAATTAATTTCTAAATTTTATTTTTGTAATTTTATTTTCAACTTATTTTGTTTCAAGATCTTGGTGGTGGGAAGAATTGCGTACCGGCCATGAAGCTGTTAAGAGGAGCTGGGTATAGAGAAGGGTCGAGATAAGGGGAGGAGGTGGCGGCGGCGGGGGCGGAGGTGTCGGCGGTGGAGGTGGCAGCGGCTGCAGAAGTGCCGGCTATTAAATTGAGCTGTTGGACTCCGACGCTGACGCTTCCGCCGCCGGAGGAGGTCTCTCCGGCGGCCATGTACTGGGTTTCGGTGCCTTGATCGTAGAGAATTCCTTTGAAAACGTGGCCGGAGATGTTGACGGCGGTTTGATAGGCGTATTGATCTTCTGCGTCGTCGATGGCGCTCACTCTGACGCAGCGGAATACCGCCTCTGCGCTCACTTCTGAAGGGAAATTCCCCAGCTCTAGACCTAATTCAAAACATGCATATTACCTCTCAGACATGCACATATTAATTAATGTGAGACCAAGCTTTGCTATATAGACATAATATATGGTGAGAGAGAGAGAGAGAGAGGAATAGGGTATGCACTGTCAATCTTTTGTCGAGACTACTAAAAAACAGTGGTTTATTGAAAAGAAAAAAAGGGAAATTAAGGAAATCATCAGCTCTCTCATCAT
The DNA here is from genome assembly GCF_028751815.1 of Salvia miltiorrhiza. NCBI lineage: Eukaryota > Viridiplantae > Streptophyta > Magnoliopsida > Lamiales > Lamiaceae > Salvia > Salvia miltiorrhiza. Next base: position 21,625,886 of record NC_080391.1, on the reverse strand, counting down.
GGTATGTAGCTGGCGACTACAAAACAGTGAGCACCAAAAACAAAACACCTCTGAAACATGTAGTATATATTACCTGTGGTGGAAGTAGGTATCCGCGTGCAAACAAGGGAGTTGGAGCTGCTGGGATTCTCTCTCTGCCTCTTCCCACTCTCCCTCTCTCTATCTCTCTCTCTCCCCGACCCGCTCTCCTGGCGCTGCTGCAGCGCCGCCAGCTGCTGCTGCTTCTCCCGCCTCTTCGCCGCAGGCACCCACGTGCTCTTCACGTGCGTCTGGCACTGGAACCCCCTGCTCTTGCAGCACGTCCGGCACCGCATATGCGAGCAGTCCTTCTTCGCCTGGTTCCCGCAGTCCTGGCAGCTGATCCCTCCGCCGCCCCCTCCGCCGCTCCTCATCATCAGAAACCCCGATCTCGGCGACTCCTCCGTGATGCTGAACCCCCCGCCGCGGCTCGGCCCCACGGCCAGCCCCCCCGCCGACGCGTACAGATCCTGCAGGGGCCGCTGCAGGAAGTTCTCCGCCTGCTGCTGCGGCGGCGGCTGCGGCTGCCACAGCTCGAAGCCTCTGTAAGATGGAATCTCCTCATTTCTGTAGAGGAACCAGCTCTCCGGGTTGATGTCAGGGTTGGCGCCCTCTTGATCGGGGTTGGCGCCGCCCCTGCCGCCGCCTAGTGAGAAGAAGCCGGCCATTGGGGTTGGGTGGAGGTCAATTGGCAATCCATAGCATAAAGCGTGGTGAAAATGACTCGGGAATAATTGGCCGTTTTTGGGATTCTTGAATTGTGGGTTTTAAGGCAGACAATTTCTGAGAGGTGAGTGAATGAGGAAAAGTTGTACTATAATTGCTGCAATGAATTTGCATGTGATGTGAGGAACTAGAGATTAAACGGAAGATGATGCAAAGGATTGAATTGGTTAATTTAAAATGAAGAGGAGAGGAGTTTTAGAGAGAGAGAGTGGCAGCTTTATTTCGGGGTGAGAAGAGAGAGAGTGGGTGGGGGGGCAAAGCGATGACTTTTTGAGAGTCTGAGGCTGTGTTGTTTGCATTAAAGACGCAGAATTACAGCTCTGCCACGCCGCCATGGCCTCCCTAAAAGCAGCTGCTGCGCTTATTTCTCTCTCTACCTATTCGATCACCATCTTCTCCTTTGTTTCACTATTATCATCAGCTTTTGCTCATCAACCTCTACTCGGACTCATCTAACCCATTTGCATGAGGATCTACCGGCTCCTATGCTGCCACGTGTGCGCCGGCCAACTTTGTCCTTTGCACCGGAAAACACGCTGCTTTATGTCTTTTATTTCTCAACAATTTTAATAATCATAATTTCTACTACAACTTCAATATAATCTTTTTTCTTCATTTTATTTTTTCCAACCATCCTTTCTTCCGATCTTCTCTAGTCTGTTTCATACTCCTACTAAATATATACCCAAACTTCTGTTACGATCCAGAGTATATAATTCTATCACAATTGATACAAAATACATGCAATTTTATGAGTAATCTAATATAAAATCATGCAATTTTGAAATTTACAAATCTAATATTCAAATCCCACTATTTTAAGATACACATTTCGGTTGTAGATTGATTATAATATATGTAATCTAATATAAATTAAATGTTGTAGTATATATAAATATAAGTTAATTAGATAAACAAAATTTATGAGTAATTAAAAAAAGTGTCCAAAATTTTCTAATACTTTTTTTTTCTTCCAATTTTTGGCATTTTTATAAAACAAAAATAATGGAGAAATAAAATTAAATAAATATGATGATCGAACAACTATATAGAAAGAGGCATGTGTATTCCGTTGATAATGCTAAATGTGTTGAGAATTGAGAATTCGTTTGAGCACTCGTGAACAATATTTTTAATGAATAAATCAATTACTTTTGTGATCAAGCATTTTGATCTAGGTTCGAATCTTAAAGGAGACGAGATTTTCACACGTCTGTTCATCAATTATATTAGTTTATTCGTAAAATTTATTAATTTGTTCATCAACATTAACTTTTATATATTATTATAAAGTATACATAAATCATAGTACTATTCTTAATTATAAAAAGACTAAACGGGTTTTTATTACTTTTATGTATTTTTCTTTATGTACATGGTAATTACAAAATTGTTGGTGTTCAATTAATATAAATGTGCATTATGAGCTTCTCGTGCAAAAACTAATTTTTGTTACTCCATAATCCATATACATCTTAATTCATTTCATAAAGGGAAAAGTTGTTTGGCCATATAATTATGGCTCACCATAATATGACAAAAATTATAAAATCCGTGTATTTAATTTTTTATATTTAAAATAAAAATAAAATTTAGTTTGTTTTTTTTTCACACATTATAGCTATTTTTATATAGTATTTATTTTTTTAAAACAAATAAATAATAAAATTTTCAAAAAGAATAAAAAAAAGTTTATAATATGTACAAAATAATAAAAATAGCAACATTCTATTTTTATGGCCAAATACCATCACTCTTTCAGAAAATAGTCTACAATTTTATAACTAACTAGTTTGTTGCCCGTCGAATTTCGACGGAATTAATTATTATATATAAATTTTGTTAATAATTTTAAATATAAATTTAATAATTATACAATATGTGGATTATGAACTTCGTTTATGTACTCGTATTCGTTTTAAACTCAACTAAAAGTGATTTTAGTACTCATTCTCATTTTAAATTCATAATAGTAATATCTGCTAATTATCCGAATATGCTTAAATTTATGAATTATCTAAATAATCAAATATAAGTTTTTACGATATTAGTTGTGTATCTCAATAAAAACTCATAACATTTCAAAATAAACATTAACAATAAATAATAAAAGATTAATAAATAGAGAAAATTTACGTAAGTATGTAGATAATTTTTTATTTAGATTCTACCATTAGTGAAGTCTTCCACAAAAATAAATGTGGATTCCTGAACATCTATATGTATCATGTATGAGTTAACAATAAATGGTATGAATAATAAAAACTATATAATTTATGCACTTATTTAAAACTTATATATTTTTACTTGTGCCAAACCTAATTTAAAAGTAATTTTAATTATTCGTCTGTCCAAACTGACAAACATATGAGAGAGAGTTACTCTCTTTCCAAACACATATAAAATAATATCCGTTAATTATCTGGACTCATTTAAATTTTATAAAATATCTAAATAAACAATATAAATTATTATAGTTATTGGTTAACTAACTCAATAAAAGCTTACAATCAATGTCTTTCTGGACATTACAAAGTATACATTTATAATAAATAGCATAAATTATAAAAGATTAAAAATTAATTTATAATAAATGTAGAAATTATATATTATACGAAATATTTTTAAAATTTATATATCAGTCATGTCGCAGACCCAATTCAAAAATATTTTTACTACCGGTTCCCGTCAAACACGTATAGTAATATTTGCTAATTTTTCTCAAACTCGTTTAAGTCTATAAATATCTAAAAAGTCAAATATAAGTTGTTACAATAATTGATTATCTGTCTTATTGAAAATCAAAACATTACAAAGTAAATATTAATAATACCTAGTATAAATAATAAAAGTGGCTGGTACCTTTCTCTATAATTAATAACACACTATCAACTAAACACTTCTTAAAACTCATGTCAACCAATTTCATAAATTAGGAAATTATACAATTTACGAAGCATGTTTAGAATTTATATACCAGTACTCATCTCATATCTGATAAAAAAAATAATTTTATTGCTTGTCCTTTTCCCAAACTCATATAATGATACTGCTTACTACCTGAAATTGTTTAAATTTATAAATATTTAAATAATAAAATATAAATGGTTACAATAATTGATTATTCATCTCAATAAAATTTTGACATTACAAAGTAAATATTAATAAATTGTTTAAATAACACAAATAAAATACGCTCTTTGTCATCTTCTAGCAAACCATTGAGTAGCATGTTTCCTTATAACTATCTGTCTTTTAGGTTGTAGTTCACCTTTCTAAAATTATTGTAATACATTGTGCCTCTAACATGATTCAATAGCATCTTAAGTTGATAGATTTTCTTATTTGACGAAAGAACATGATGGAAAAACCTTTTTCTCGCTTTGTCCATTTAATTGCGCTAATTTAAATTTGATCTATTTTCGAATTGCTATTGTAATCATAATTGCAAAATTAAAAAGCTAATACAACGATTTAAAGTCATATAATAAACAAAAAGCATATAAAATCATGTTATCAAATACTCCCATTACTTATAAATACTCAATTGCGTGGACAATTGATAAAGCTATGTAATTTAATATTGAGAAAATTGAAAATAAAATTATGGTATACAAATTTTTATTTAAATGATTAAGGAAAAAAAATCACTTTGTCCATTTTACTACGCTCTTTGTCATCTTCTAGGAAATTATTGTGTAGCAAATTTAATTGTTGGCCAAAATATTAGCCAAATTAAATTTTGCAATAAAAAATATAATTATTTATTTGACCAACTAATTAATCGGTCAAATTTAGTTGTTGGTGAATTTACTAATCCTAATAAATACAGGATTACAATTGGTGAAGTTTGTTAAAATTTCGATGTGGGATTTAAGATAAATAAATTGATTATCTCAATTGATGGAATTATTTTCCTAATACTGTACCACACTCGGGTTAATACATAAGGATGAGATTCGGTGTAAATTATTTTTATTTTATCAATTAGTTTGAGGCTAATCTGATTCACAGATAAAATTTTTATTTAAATGATTAAGGAAAAAAAATCACTTTGTCCATTTAACTACGCTCTTTGTCATCTTCTAGGAAATTATTGTGTAGCAAATTTAATTGTTGGCCAAAATATTAGCCAAATTAAATTTTGCAATAAAAATATAATTATTTATTTGACCAACTAATTAATCGGTCAAATTTAGTTGTTGATGAATTTACTAATCCTAATAAATACATGATTACAATTGGTGAAGTTTGTTAAAATTTCGATGTGGGATTTAAGATAAATAAATTGATTATCTCAATTGATGGAATTATTTTCCTAATACTTCGGGTTAATACATGAGGATGAGATTCGGTGTAAATTATTTTTATTTTATTAATTAGTTTGAGGCTAATCTGATTCACAGATTTTGATTATTAAATGAATTATTATGATTAGTTTTAACACATAATAATAGTTTTTACGTATATAATATTGCCTTTTCATGGTAATTAAATTTGTTTTTTGTATGCTGTAATTGTTTCTTTAAAGATAATGTTTTAATATATTACAATAACACTTTATTTTGAATAATCACGGATATATATATATATATATATATATATATATATTATATTTTAGATATATGAAAATTGATTAAAAATTAAGAAAAAAATAAGAATCAATGAGAATTGAGGAAAATTAGAATAGAGTGATTATACGACGCCACGTAAGATGAGATTTATTTTGCTTTTATATATATATAGATTTGTGCATATATAAATGTAGTATATCTATATATACATGAAAATATTATACTTACCAATTAACAGATGTACGTACTATTTGACTCGAGTTTTAATTTTGTTCAAAATTATATGTATATTGGCTTCTTGCCGTTGTCACAGCTGATTTATCGTCTTGAATGGATCTATGCTCCTAAGTAACATAATTAATAGGGCTTTTAGTTATCATCCGAATTTAAATTATTTTAGATTACTTTAACTCTACTTGAATTTCTACAATAATAGTAAGCTTAAATAATCTACATGATTAACGAAAGCTGTCTAGGGACAAGTATTTTCTCTTTTTTGTATATACCTACAAGAAAGTAAAATTCTAGTGATATGGAGCTAAAACAATTACTAGTTGTCACGTATAGTTTTTGTCCAAAGTAAAAATATTTTTAAGGTTAGGCTATATAGGTTTCAAAATTGCCTTATATCTAGACCCCGATTTCTATATATATAATGTACTGATTTTGTCATTTTTTTTCTGTGTCTTGCTACAAACCTATATGCATATATATGTGTATAATTAATTCGAAAACCATAACTAGAACATCATATTATCTACTTACGTTTCAAATTATAGTACTAGTGCTTATAGAGACAATACCAGCGTCTCTTCTTTCATAATGGTGCATGTTATATATTACAATGATGACAATCGTAGCTCGTGTCAAATTAAATTTTACATACTGCGAGAGGAAATGACATATATAATGACAACTTTAAATAATTGTAGCACTATTTATCAGTTCAGATCCTTTCTTCCATTTTTTTTTTTTTGCATCCCATCGTATTCCACCATATATAATTTCATTATTTTAATAATATTTATTTAGTAATAGATATTATTATTATTATTATTATTATTATTATTATTATTATTATTATTATTATTATTATTATTATTATTATTATTATTATTATTATTATTAATGAACTTTAATTAACATGTATTGCTAAAGACGAAGCTAGCTATAAAAATTATTTACTCCAATTAATCAATTTAAAAAAAAAACAATTATTAATTAACTTTAAAAAGAAATTTAGAAGTAAACAAATAATTATAATTCATTTTATATTAATGATCCCCAATATAAATAACACTAGTAGAAGTTAAGATTGAAGAAAAAAAAAACAGATCATAAAATAGGGGTAAAACATCAAAATTGCGGTAGTTCTAGGAGCCCAAGTGCTATTTCGAAGCACTTCGCGCGAAATTTTCGCGGGAAACTTAAACTTCATTTGTTTTCTTTCATTTAAGTAATTATTAATTAGTGCCAAGCTATTATTCTGATCAATTAACAAGAAGCATTTAATGCTAGCTCTTTTATAATAAAAAGAAATACAACACACATAATTAGCGAAAACCAATAACCACAAAATAAATTGAAAGCCCAACAACATAATTTGCGGTAATTGATTAGATTAAACCTCCCCCAAAATTAATTAACCACCTCTCAATTATTCGATATAATTATTTTTTTACTTATTATTCGAAGGGGGGAAAGTGACCCCCAAAGTGGTTAAAACTGTGTCAATTATGTTCATAATTAGGGTTTTCTTTTGGTGATTTTGGAGGGGACCATTTGAAAGTAAGGCATCTAATTAAGTTTTAATTAATTAAGGGTTTGATTATTGGGGGGTTGGTTGACTATAGGAACTAAACATAGGGGTGTAATGGTCATTTCAGTAGGCAAAGTGTACGTATTTAAGACCATTAACAAAGACTCTAATTTATTACTGTATACGGATTCCCGCCGGCCTGCGTATGTAGCCTATTGATAGGGATATTTATCTGTAAACAGCAAATATATTTAAACTTTTTAAATTATTACCATAACTTAACCATATTTTTTTCGAATTATACGATATTTGTTGAAATCATGACCAGTTTCCAAGGTTTTGGGGGCAAATATTTTTATATTAATTTAGCACCTCCTTGGTGAAATCTCTGTATACATCTGTGTCTGTGTGTAATATTTTTATATATGTTTACATATATTAGATAAACATTTATTATTATTATTAAGGTTAATGCTACAAAGTCGCAAACTTTGATCCGATTATAATTTTCAAAACATATTATATTGTTGCAACAATAACACAACTTTTCGATTTGTAACAAAATAGACATGTTCAATACACATTTTGATGACATCATTTCGACCTCAATATTCACGTGACATCGTTTTGTGAGAGTGTGAAGGTACACATAAGATTTTATACAAAAATGCAAACAAATTATGCCACGTCACCTTTTCAATCGTCGGAAAATTTGAGCTTGTCTATTTATAAACACGTTGAAAACTAAAATTAGATCAAAATTCATGAATTTATTATCTATTAATTAACCTTTATTATTATTATTATTATTATTATTATTATTATTATTATTATTATTATTATTATTATTATTATTATTATTATTATTATTATTATTATTATCTCTAAATTTACTATTTTTTTCGATTGGAAACAAATATGTGCGTAGTTATTAGCTAAATAAGACCACCTTAATAAAATCATTCAGACGTGTTTTGTGTGTGCGTGAGTGCGTAGCTTTCACAGAAAAAATTAAAAATTCTTGATTACATATATAGTTTTTTTTCCCCCTTCAAATTTTGAGAGTAAAAACTAATATATGTGATCATATATGGCATTTTCGTATGGTATATTAGTTTGCCCGTAAGGTTTATTGGTGAAATGAGATATGAAAGGGAAAAGACAATCCCATTTCCAACCAATTGATATGAGAAGAAGTGTTTTACCAATAGTCATTGCTTAAAATTAAGTTATGTTTTTAATTTATATATTTTCTCTTTTTGAATATTTTTTTTGCCACAAAAGTATTTAAAATTATTAATATGAACAGTCACTAAATAAGCGTGAAATTGTTAAATTTGTTTGAGCTCCTCCATAAGTGGAAACGCGAGAATCACTCGGAAATTTGATAGGCAAAAAAAAGCTAGGAATCTATGAATAGGAATAGCTACTGAAGTTCTGAGACATTCTGGCGTGATGCATGAGATGAGATCACACCATCAATACCAACTTATGCCTAAACCCATTTTGGGGATTTAAGGTGCACCATATTTTAAATTTTTCTGAATGCGCGCCTACATCATATCTCATTCTTTTTCTTTTTCTTTTTCTTTTTAATCATCATATCTCATTCTAAAAAGTTAAGATTTTTTTTTATCTCATACTATATTTTTAAGAAAAAAAATACTATATATAAAAATATTATCACATCACTATCCCATAATAATATTAACATTAAATAGAGTGAAAAAGAGAGAAAATGAATTGCTCAAAAAAAAAATAATCTTATCCGAAGAAAATTATCGACCATATAAAATATATGAAAATAATGGACAGATGATGAAAATATATATGTTTTTCACTCTATCCATGAAAGAGAAAGCACCCTTATTATTTTAGTAACATTTATTATAAAGATAATATGTTGTAATATATTGTAAAATAAATTAATATTTGTGAAATTAGATAAAAGTACAAAAACTAAAATTGAAGAAAATAATTTAAAAAATAATTAAGGAAGACGGTCAATAGTGGAATGGAGGATTCCAAATGTGCACGTATGCCTTTGAAATGAAGCTAGTACTACTTCTATTATGTGATGAACGAGAGTTAATATTTTCAATTTTATTAATTTTAGTCACAAGCAGCTTAAATGGCACTACTGTACACTGCATTATTTAACTCGATTACACTTGTAATCCTTGAAAATAATCAAACACGACTACTCTATGATCATAATTATTTCGTAGACTACAATATAAATACGTACACTTGTATCATTGCTTCTATATCTTTTAATTTGGTCATTTGAATTTCGTAATGTGATCTTGAAACATCAATTTGTACATGTTACGTGAATAAAGATTAATTGTGGGCTAGTACACCATAATTAATTTAATTGATTTTCGAATTAAGTGGTTGTAAATCTAATTATAGTTAAATTTTGAAAAATTCCCTTAAATTTAATTTTCGATCAAATCTTATTGGCCTGAGACCGAAATTTAAGATGTGGCATAAATTAATTTTAACATCTGAGTGTACATATGGGTTTCCAGCCTCAAAGAAATAGTGTCGTATTGAGGATTTTCAAGGGCGGACTATCAAAACTTATTGCAGACATCTTCTGTCAGCCCACAATTGAGAATCTCACAACATCGAAGAACTTCAAATATTCTCACTCTACTGCATGGATGAGTCGTAGGGTTTCAATGAAGTTACAGTAATTTTAGTTTGAAGCTGCAATTTTATTTCCAATCCTAGTATTTTAGTTTTAAGTCGTACGTATTTTATTTTTAATTTGCAAAGCAACATCACTTCCACTCTCTCATGGATTAAATTTCGGTGTCGGGTCATATTTGATTTGGCCGAAATTTAAATTTGGGAGCAATTCCGAAAATGATGAAAGTTTATATATTTTTACCCCAATTTTATAGAGTATGAGAAAAATCGGAATTTGACTATAATGTTGACATTGAAATCAAGTTGGTTCTTCATGAGTCTATATAAAAGTCGTTTTAATCAGGGGCGGATCCAGGGAACTGGGAGGGCTGAAGCCCCCTCTCAAATTTTGAGTTTATATATATATATATATATATAGAGGTGGGCTACCATGATAGCACATCTTAAAATAAGAAATAAGAGCAATTTTTAATGTATGAATTTTATGTAGAACACGTATGAATTCGTTGTATAAAGGTATGAATTGTGAAAAATAAATTTTTGCTACCTTTGGTATTCGAACTCAGGACCATAAATCCATCCAACAGGATTACGAATCAACCGTAGATCTTGATGGTCTAAGAGCTGAAAATGATTCTTATTTTATATCTTAAGAAACGCTCTTATTTTAGCCATTATATTCCTAATTATAAAAGAGTCTTGTTTTACAAAAATTGATTTGCTTGTTAAATTCCCTCATATAGATTTAATTTAAGGTTAATTGTGTTATTTAAAATTATATAATTTATGAAAATGTTTATTATTATTATTATTATTATTATTATTATTATTATTATTATTATTATTATTATTATTATTATTATTATTATTATTATTATTATTATTATTATTATTATTATTATTATTATTATTATTATTATTGTGCTTGTCATTTAATAAAAAATGCCTAAAATGTACGGAATGCCCCCAAAAAAATTGTAATGCATTGAAACTAGTTTCTAATGTATTGAAATTATAGAATCTATGCTGAAATAGAAATTTTATTAAAAAGAAAAGAAAGAAAAACCCCTGAAAGTACAGACGCTAACAAAGGGCCGGGTTAAAAAGAACCGACTAAAAGCAAGACAAAACCACACAAAAAACCACAAAGGACCAAAAAAACCTATGAGGTTAAATAATCAACCTAGTCCCCAACATCGTCGTCATCCAACATATCTCCCCATTTTTTCTTGTTTGTAGAGACCACGGCCGACATAGCTCGGGCTGCTTCGGAAGAAGAGTGAACCACAAAGTTTTGCAGAATCGTCCCTCCAGCCTGAGCATGCTGCACTTTATTCAAGAACTCCATCGGCAATGGAGAGTCAAGAACAGCGTTCTGCAAAACGACACCATTAGCACGGCCTGCTGGTTTTTGAAAATCTGAAGACATACCATTCTTGATTATACGCCGAAGTCGGTGCTTGATAGAGGAGTCAGAAACCTTCCCCTTCTTGGTAGCCCCCTTAGGTCGCCCTCGACCACGAGGTATGGGCGACTCCGCCATCGTCACCTTTCCTGGCGTCACAACCAAAGCCAAATCTGAATTGCTACAGTGCGTCAGGGTGACAGTAGTAGCAGTATCCGTCGGACAAACCGAGGGATGAAAGTTAGAAGAATAAGGAGCCGCTTTCTGAGCCGGTTGTGTGTTTGGCATTCCTGACGAGACCTCATTCCCACTGACCGAGTCAGAAAAGTTTAACGACTCCAGAGCAGCAAAAGGATTGTTATGTGTAGCCACATCAGACCCATTATTATGATCGTTTCTCCGAAGATCTTTTTCACCCTCCTCCTCCGACTCCTCAGTGTCAGCCACCTCTACAATAGCCTTGATAGTCTGCTCGTTCTCCTTATCAATGGCATCACCCCTAGCCTTCCACTGATTCTTATTAGTTTGCTTTGGAACCTGCCATCCCCCACGTGCTGTTTCTTTCCGCTGCAGGTTCTCCTTAGGTAGGGTTGTTTCCTTATGCTCCAACTTCTTGCATTTATCAAAAGAGTGGCCCGTAATCTTGCATCGAGTGCAATAAAGCGGCAACTGTTCATAGGCGAACTCCACGTAAAAAGACCTTTCATCACAGTGGACAAGTAAGCTTTCCGGTAACGGCGAAGCTAAATCAACCTCAAGAAGAATACGAGCAAAATGTCCAAATTCCCTACTCGCAGAAGCATTATCAATCTTAATGGGCAGACCGATATGCCTACTAATTCCAATAATAACTTCTGGATGCCAACATTCCACAGGCAAGTAATAAATTCTGACCCAAGTATGGCATAAAGATGATATTTCTCGATAAGGATCGAAAACTTTTACCCATTCTCGTAGACGTATGGTTCCTGCTGTCAGTTCCCATAACACTTGCCGTCTCGCACGCTCCTTATCGTTCTCCGTACTGAATTTGCAAGTGTAGTAACCTTTCCCCATGGGGATGAGTGTCCAATTATTTTGTATCTGCCATAGTGTGTGTAGTTCCTGCTTGAAATCAGCGAACAATCTTGGTTTATCTCCTTTTCGCAAGAGAAAACGGCCAATAAGAGAGTACTTGAACTCTGCTGCTTGCTTCTGATATAACTCTTGACGGAATCGAGAAAACAGCCTCATCTCCTTGCTTGTCAGGCTTCGAAGCAAAAAACTTATGCGCCGGGATATCAGGCTTCTTCACAAACTTCGAAGCGGAGACCTCCGCATATGTAGCCTTCTTGTTCTTCTCCATGCTAGCCAAATCCTTATCTATCTCATGTTGTTGAATAGCCACAGATCCATCGTTCAAGTGTTGTGATGCTCCCGACGTATGGATCGACGTTTGTTGTGGCGGGGTATGTTTGTCTCTGGGTGAAACCCTAGCCGCAGAACTAGGCGAAACCTTAGCATTGGTGGGCGAGAGAACTAGAGATTTCTCTCTGAAATTTGGATCAAAATTCGTAGAAATCTTTGGCATCAACATGGTGGGGCGCCCCCGGACAACGCCAGCCGATTCACGGCCTGGGGAGGCCATGAGAAACGGTGGCGGCAGTATTAGGTTAAACTCGTTGAGGAGAGAGAACAGAGAGAATCATGTTTTCACCCGGCCTCTTTCCCTCGGGGAAACTATCATCTATATAATACCGAAATTATAGAATCTATGAAAATGTTGTTCTTTATTATAATAAGATTTTATTAAAAGAGAAAGAAAAAAGGAACCGAAACCCTTGAAAGCACAGGAAGCAGACTAAGTACGTCGAGCCTCATTAAAACCTCTCAAAATGAGAGGAAAAATAGTATTCGTCTAGAAAATAAAAAAATGATAACAAAAGCATGCAGCAGGAAAGTGGGAATATTATTACTATTATGTTTGTCTTTTAATAAAAAATACCCTAAAATGTACGGAAATGCCCCCAAAAAATTTTATAATGTATTGAAACTAGTTTGTAATGTATTGAAATTATATAATCCATGAAAATGTTGTTCGTTATTATTATTATGCTTGTTTTTTTTAATAAAAAAATGCCTAAAATGTACGGAATGCCCCCAAAAATTTGTAATGTATTGAAATTATATAATTTATGAAAATGTTGTCATTTATTATTATTCTTATGCTTGTATTTTGATTAAAAAAATGCCTAAAATATATAGAATGTCTAAAAAAATTTGGGAGCTACCGCCCCCAAACTCCCGTAAAAGTTTAGCCCCCCCGAACAAAATTCCTGGCTCCACCATTAGTTTTAATATTTGTATTTGTGATCGTTTAGTGTGCAATTGTTAACATGTGTTAGGTTGATTAAGGTGCTTCTTGATGATAATTGATTCGATGAATATAGTTCAAATAAGAATAATATCACTTTGATGGAAAAAAGAGAAATAAAAGGTAGAGAATACTACAAATTTTGGTAAAATCTATCTAGTGATTTATTTGATTGTCAGATTTATTTATAATTTATATTAATATCGTGTGATCCAAAAATAAAATTGGGACGTAAAATTAAACAACTATAGTATAAGAATGGTCACTCACCAAACAAAGGAAATTTTGCCAAAAAATCACCATAAGATTCCACTTTTGCTTCCATTTGTCCTCGTGTCTAATTCTTCGGGTAAAATCTCTCACTCTCTCTCAATAAATTCTTTGAATTATGTCTGTGTATTTTTATTTGTAAACAGTGATTATTTGTACTTCCAGTTTCTTTTTTATAATTGGGGCTCTAAACTTTTATTTGTAAAAATACGTCTATGTATTTTCATTCCTGATTCTTACTTATGTTGTAGCATAAACACCCATTTTTTTAAGGGTGCAAACACCAAATAATATTAATCAGGGTATTACTTAGTCTTAACATAGATACAAACATAAGAATTCGTATCTTAAAAGAAGGAACTAATCCACAATCAGAAAATGCAGCGTTGATGACTGAATTTTTGTTCGTTAATTTTAATTGTTAGTGATTGATTTTTTTAACGACTAATAATTTGATTTTTAATAATTTTTTATTCATATAACGGTCGAAAAAATTGGTCATTAATATTATTTTTTATTTTATTTACAAAAATATATTTTTATTTTTTTAACATTGTTAATATTATTTTTTTTAATTGATAAAAAATGCGGTTTGTTAATATTAGTGTTTTTAATATTTTTTAAAATAGATTGTTAATATTTTTTCAAAAATATTTTTTCTTATTTTAAAATCAATGGGATTTTTTTTGTAAAAAAATATGATAACATTAATTTTTTTATTTATTTTACAATTAATCGTTATTTATGTCATCACTCTTCTGCCAACACCACAAGTCTTAGATATCCTTATTCACAAATTATAACGGTATGCATGAATGAAGTTGTATATTGAAGGAGAGTTTAAATGAATTGATATATGCTAGTTATATCAATAATACACATCTTCTATACCAGTGACTATTCGAAAGAAACTTCAAAGTTAATTGCTCGACTTATAATACTTTCATGATGGGTGATCTACTGGGACCTTTATCAAGGTGTATGCAATTGAGTACAAAATATGTTAGAAAGACTCGTGGGAAAAGCTAGGTTGCTACAACTGAAATTTTTTTATTTTTTTATTTTTTTAGCGGCTAAATTTTCGATCATTAAAAATAATAAAATGGTTAAAATTTAATGATCGATTTTTTATTTTTATGATTGAATTTTCGATCGTTAAGCACACATTTTCTAGTAGGTATTTTAGCCTAATAAAGATACATGGACTAAATTTTAAAAATAAAAGTATAATCATATATTCAAGAGAGCTTAAGAATTACTCCAGAAGTTGTTTTTCTAAACTGACCTATATAGTTAAAAACAAAATAATAAACTTAGTAAATTGCTACTTTTTTTGGGGGGTGTCTCACAGAGATTCAGAAACCAAAAAATAATACTTTCGAATACTTTAATTTAATAATATATACAATAATGTAATTTATGCCTATTAGTTTTTTATTTTGTTTTGAAAGTCTCAAATATTTGAAGAGTTTGTCCTTGCCAAAAGGCAAATAAATAAATAAATCATAGAGAAAATAATTTAAGAAACTCCTGTTTAGATTAATGCTAATACTACCTGATTTTATTTGATAACTTATTAGAAAGTTGAAGAGCTGAACTAGCTAGCGTATAATTTTCAAAGAAACAATACATTCGCGTGGCCATTTTGAAGAAGAAAACATAAATTTTGACCACTGATTTAAAAAACACAAAATTTGATAATTTTTTACTTTTTAAGACTGTTTTTCCCTTAATTACGGTGGATCAGATTCGGGTTTACGCACGAGTTAGGTACATTTTGCACTATTATTGCCAAAAGCACCAACGGAAAAAATAAAATAAAAATAAATTCAAATAAATTGGTACACTTGGCACTATTAGTGCCAATAGTGTCATGCACGAATAGTACTAGTGACTATATTAGTGTTAATAGTGCCATATACTTGTGCTGATATATTGTCTTATCTTATATAAATGAGTGCAGTTACATGGCTATTTTGAACACTTCCCCGTGAGGTTTAGATTCACCATTTAGGGTTTAGATTCTCCATTTAGGGTTTAGATTCCTCATATAGGATTTAATAATCGAATGATACTTTTGGCACTAATATTATTATTTGTCCCAAAAGTACCAATTTACTTGATTTTTTTTTTTTATAATTTTGTTGGTACTTTTGGCACTAATATTGTCATTTGTGCCAAAAGTATCAATTTTTTTTTTCTTGTTGGTACTTTTGGCACCAATAGTACCAAGTGTACTTAACCCGCGCGCAAACTTGAATCCGATCTGCCCTAATTAAGGGCAAAATAGTCTTAAAATATAAAAAATAGCTAAAATTTGTGTTTTTCAGATGGATGACCAAATATTATATTTTACTATTTAAAAGGACTACCTCAAAATGGGACTCCCTCAAAATGGGACTCATTTTCAAATCTATATATAATATAAAAGATCAGTACAACGGTAACTTTTTACCGCCAAATTTTCTCTCTCATTTTCACTAAATTTAACCAACTTCTCTCACTTCTAACCAACTACCCGTCACTCACTCTTTCTCTCTCTCTCCCTCTATTTTCCTTTTTCTTTTTCTTTGCAAGTTTTTAATTTTTGTTTTCTTTTCTTTAATTTTTTTTACATTTAGAATTTTTATTTTTTCTAAAATTTATACATTTAAATTAGTTAAAAAATTTAATACGCATATCAAATTAAATATCATGACATGAGCTTTAATTTAATTTATAATATTATGTAAAAAAACTTTATACTAAAAAGAATATATTCAAATTAATTTTTTTAAAATTAATCTCTTTCTCTCTCTTATTTTATAAATGAAGTTAGTTTTTCATCTTTTTTGTTATTTGCATAAAATATTTTATGAAATCATGAAAATTATGTACATTTTATTATGCAAGACTGCAATTGTTTTTATTACTCTTTTATTTCAAGTTTTTATTTTATTTTTTCACGATATTCATGTTTTAAACTTGCATGAGTTTTTCATAATTTCTTTTTGCGTTATACTTATAGGTTTTTTTTATTATTATTGTTATTAGTGTAGAGAGATAAGGACCATAGTGCATTTAATTATTTTCATATGTTTTGTCGTATGTTTGGATTGCTTTAATAGATTATTTCGTAGTGGTTATATATAAAAATATGGAATTTAATGATATACAATTGAATTTTACATGAGTTTTAATTATAATATTTTTTTAAAATCCAACTTGGTGTAGGAGTTTAATTATATTGGTTTATTTTAGAATTCTTTAATCTAATAGAAAAAAAAAAGATAAATTCATAGATTTGTAATTTATTTTTCCTGTAAAAAAAGTAGAATTGAACATATGATTTATATTTATTTAACTTAACAATAATTTTTTTGGTACTATATATATTTTTAAATGCATTAACTTTATAAATTCAATACAGTATTCTCACATTCTTACGAAAAAAATAATTTTCACAATAACCAATCCATATATAAACTAGGCATGTGAATAAATTTTCATATAATATTTGAATCCCTTACTTTATGAAGAATGTGTATTAAAATATTTTTCATAAAATTTAAGGATATTTTTATTTAAAATTTACCAAGCTCCTTAAATTTTTTAGTCTGAATACCTCTTAATTTCGATGTCAGTCGTGGATAGCACGAATGGGCGTATACAAAACACGCAATTCGGTTAAGAGCCAAAATATTTAATCTTTTCACTCCCCATGCAATTAAGTTTAGATTGGAGTACAATATATTTACTGTCTCAGAAAACAGAGTACATATATAATATATTTACGTATTTAGCTGAGGAAATTGAGTTAAAAGAAGGATACACAATTATACATGGGCACAATGCATAATAATTATGCCGATAAAGTAAAAAGCTTTGAATTATTGCTTAACAAAGGTTATCAATTTGATCAACATTATTCACGTATTATAGCATCTAGAAGATATAGAACATAGAGTAGACCAGGCAATGAATCCCACTTGGTCCATTAATTATGTCAAAAATCTATATTTCCTAACTCTACGTTTTACAAAATTTTGTTGATTATAAATGTTACATAGCTTAATCAAAGCTATTGATTTCTTTGTCACAATCTGACTAATACTATACTCTGATTTAAATACCACCTACCTTGCCTATTATCTCTATAGTTGTGGAAGTTATGTATTTGAATAATTCATGAATTATACATTGAAGTTTGAAAATTACATTTTTTTTTGCAAATAACAAATAATTTTAAAGATCTTGTGATTGTGGTCTTGAACCTAAGACCTTTGTCCTAGATTAAAATTGCAATTTTTACTAACTAAACTAGGTAATTAAGAGATTAAAATTGCTCTTTATTTTTTTTGTTGAACTACTTACTACCTGTTTACAATATTATCTTTTTCTAGAAAAGGAAAAAACCAAGTGTAATTTGGTTTGAACAAACTTGATTTATTATTACCTTAATTGTTAATAAAATTAAAATTTTTTAAGCATTAATTATAAATTTATTGTTATAAAAAATAATTACACTTTAAAAGTCTAAAAAATAACTATACATTTACATGTCACAAAATTAGTTACATCCTCCAATGTCTCAATGATATATGCTTTATTTTGTGATATGCACTTACTAGCTATTCACCTCAAGATGTCACAAATATTATTCAGTGAGAGTTAAATCTCAGAACACTTCAAAAATTATATCACTACTAAATATTTTGCCGTAGTGTATTGTCATTACCATTTAAGTATTGGCTCTTGGTATTAACTTAATTAATTTTCTATATACATCGCTTAATTCCATTAATTAATTATGATGCAATAATTATTAGCATATTAATTTCAAGTTTTCTTTTGGGATATATATATATAACAGCAAGAGGAGACCTAATCTATAGTGCTCAATCTACAAATTGAAGGGGAGCAAATTTTATACTAGTCAATAATTGCTAAAATGCAGTTTTTACCTATATAATTTGATTAAAATATTTGAATATATTAAATGACTATATATGTAGCTTTTTAACCTTATTTCAACAAAACTCAAGCAACGTAGGAGCTCTTATTTTGGGATAAATTTACCTTTGGTTTGTACTGTGTATTAGGCCTTGAATTTAATCATATAATAAATTTGATTTCAACACCTCCCTGCCTAAGTTAAATTATTTAACAATCATATAATTAGATCTTATATAGTTCTCTTAGGGTTTCACTAACCTATATTATCACAAATTAAATTTATTGTTCTTTAAGGGGTATATTTTTTTCTCATTTTGTATTATATAGCTTGAGTTACGATCCAATATTGTCTCCCTAACTAAATTAGATTGGGGTACAATTTTTGGAACTAGGGTTCTTTTGTTTTAGAATAATAAACTTCTTTAGGCACAGTATTAATTAAATAATTATGATTAGTTAATCAGCTTTTCATAGTCATATTAGTATTAATTATTTATTAGCTATCTTGAGGTAATTATCAAACTCAAGCGTAAATTGATGCGATGGCCCTCATTTATTTGGTGAAATTATTTGCGGTCATTTTATACAGTTGAAGATTAAAGGGATAATTGCATACAAATTATTGAATTTTCCTCAAATTTTGATTAAACATACAAATTTTAAAATATAGCATAATAACTACTGCAATTAACACGATGTGCCTGATATGACAAAAATACAATGAGTAATTCACAAGCACCCACTCAATATTCAGACAAATAAACAAATGAATCGTAATAGACTATAACCCGACTAAAGCAATGAAAATAAATAAAATAATAAAGAATTCAAGAATAAAAATACTGATCATTGGAATGCAATTACGTTAACTAAATCTACACAGTTAACCTATTAATCAAAATTATCAGTTTAATCCAATCCTGATGAGAGATCATATAAATAATCATACACTCTTACCAGAGCAGTTTATGATAATTACTATTTTTTTTTTTCTGCTAGTTCTCAAAAAAATCTACTATTTAACTTCCAAAAGCACTTAAGAATAGCTCCCTATGATTCACCTATTTCCGTCAGGCCTCAAGATTAAAATCATATCACACATTTCTTGCATCCGTTAAATAATTATCTCCGTAACGTCTCAAACCGAATAGCTAAACGTGCAAATTATTGATCATATAATTCACAGAAAACCAAACATCAGGAATTGTGAATCAGAAATTTGAAGGCAATAGACAATAAAGTATTAATAAGTCAACCACATAAATTCAATTGACTATATGCAAATCCTAGAATAAAAAAATAAATTAGTCAGACATAGTAAAAGAAAACAAAAACATAATTAAGAATAAAACAATTAAAATGACTAAAACAAACAAAACCAGAAAGTAATTTAGGATGAACAACTGTAATCTTCAATCTTGTAGAAAAATAAATCTAAGATTAAAAACTGAAAAATATAAAAAGAGGGCGAGAAAAGATGTCTAATAGGCCAATAAAAAGGACCTATATATAGACATAAAGCATAAATATAGTATAGAACTCGAAAATATTGATAAAAGCCCGAAATCTCATTAAAAAACTCGAAAGTCACGGCAACCACTATTCATTATTGCACGCGACTTTCCTATTTCGATCATATCTCCTTATTTGAACTGTAATTTGCGATCCGTTTGCGTTTACGAACTTGTATCGAGATGATCCACAACTTTCATTTAGACAATATTTTCAAATTCAACTTCAATATTTCTGTAGATTTCATAAAGTACGAGCAAGTATCATATTTAACAAGATAAAGAAATTTAAACATAAAACATCAATTATACACCCAATTCTTTATAAAACTGACATTTTAAGAACATTAAAAATCATAGAAAAGTGAGTGTTATCAGTAGCATGATAATTATTGAATTATTGTTTTAATCAGATTTTGCAAACGAGACCGAATTTTATGCTGACATGCATGGATGTTAGAAAATTTGAGGTGGCCAATTCGGTCGCAAATAAAGTGACGTCGTTTTTACTTATTAATATGCCGACGATAAATTACTGAATTTTGATCAAATTATGATTTTGTACATTATTTATTTATTTATTTATTTTCTGTTTTTACACTAAACTTAAAAACATTTCTGATAGTTACTGAATTTTAAAGGGAAAAGGTGCAGATTGGCCCCCGAAGTAGTAGCCCCTATAGCGTATAACCCCTCTTACTCACTATGTGTGCAACTAAACCCCTGAACTCCGAGAAAAGGGTGCAAATTCCCCCCTCTGACATAATGCCGTTAAGTGTCCGTTAACGTTAGGGTTTAATTGCACCCTCTACTTTAGGGGTGGATCTGCACCTTAATTTTTTTATTTTTATTTTTTATAATTTCAGCAACCCACCTCCGGCATCAACTTAACCGCCCCCTGTACTCATCGGCTCCAACTTACACTTTGTCAGCTCGCACGCGCTCAATCTCTTGATCGTCGACTGCTTACCGCCGACATGCAGCAGCATCACCAACTCCAGATGTGGACCTGGATCGAATCCTGCTTGGTCCAAATCCATATCCATATTTTTTTACTTTGGTCAGGATCCGGTCCAATCCATTAGGTCTAAAAAAACAAGATTCATGTCCAGATCCATTAGATTCACAGGGTCTCGAGTCCTGACCCGAATCCATTCTTTTTGCTCTTTTAAAATAAATTTACAAATATTAAATTAACGAAAAATAAAATCATAATTATTATCTAGAGTTTTAATAATTATTCAAAAATAAATAAATAAAATTTAAATATATATCACATAGATAAATATATACACAATTAATATCATAAGATAAGCCTAAAAGGTTAAGGTGTTGGAGGAGATGCTGTTGTGCAGGGCGGTGAAGAAGCTGGTGGCGTTGCTGCATGTAAGAGGTGGGCAGTCGACAACCAAGAGATTGGGCGCATGCGAGCTGACAAGGTGCAAGTCAGAATCGATGAGTACGGGGGTGGTTAAGCTGATGCCGGAGGTGAGTTGCTGAAATTATAAAAAAAAAATAAAAAAAAATTAAGGTGCAGATCCAACCAGACCACCCCTGAAGTAGAGGGTGCAATTAAACCCAAACGTTAACGGATACTTAACGGCGTTAGGTCAGAGGGGGGAATTTGTAACATTTTCTCGGAGTTCAGGGGTTTAGTTGCACACACAGTGAGTAAGAGGGGTTATACGCTATAGGAGCTACTACTTCGGGGGCCAATCTGCACCTTTTTCCAATTTTAAATTTATCTAGTTTCGCTAATGGTTGAATTATTGTTCAATTTAATGATGGCGCGTCCGCTTAAAAATCTGAAGTGGTTAGTTAAATATGCCCACAAATAAAACGACTTCGTTTTAACTAAGCAAAATATTGTCATTTTTTTTACCATGATTGCACATAATTATCTGAAATCGATTTAAATATAAGGCTGAAAATTCCAAACGGCGGGACAAAATTTTCACAAATGTTAGATTCTTCAGCTGGCCACCAATCAAACGATACAACCTCACAAAGCCTCAAAATCTCATGCCAGAATTCGAACCCTTCTTCACTTACTCATACTCGGATAAGAATACAAAATTCAGCTAGATTGGACAAGAAAAATAATAATAATATAATATAATAATAAAAAACAACAACGTCAGTAAAGTTTAATATCGGATTTGCCCATACATTGCTCCCAAAATTAAGCCATGTCAGCAGCATGTCATTTTCTAATTTGGTAGATACAACATCGATAGTATAATTAGATTAAATTAAAAGTTTAATATTTCATTACACACACATATATACCTAAATTGATGTGTAAAATTAGAATTTGATCAAAATTTATTATTCCCTTTGTCTTTCAAATAATTTCCTATAAAAGCGGGACACGAGATTTAAGACGAAAACTATGAAAATGTGAAAAATAGAGATATTATTAATAAGGGATATAATATAATTCAAAAATAAAAAGTGGAGATTTTTTGGGGACGAATCGAAAATGAAAAAAATTACTTGAGGAACGGAGTAAGTAATTTATAGGCTATTACCCCTATACATTTAATACCACGTGTGTGCCACATACAATATACTACATTTTTTTTGTTCAAAAAAACGATATGTCATTTTTTGGTTTGGCCGAAAACTGATCTCAGCTCATTAGCAAAATCAAATTAATAATAATAATTATTACACTATATTTTAATTTTTATATGCAAATTAAAATTTGATAAAAATTCAAGAATTTATAGTCAATTAATCCAAAATTAAATGAGAAAAAAGTCAAAATGCTTAGCCTACATTTTGGAATAGAGAGGTTATATTTTTTCACAGTATTTCAAAATTAATATTAAACTATATAAATTTTAATAATTTCAATTTACTCTTGTTTTCTAATATCTGTTATGATTAAATTATTTTAAGTAAAGTATACTCCAATAATTGATTCGAAAAAACTGTTGCAGCTCTATTATTTTTATATTTAATATAAATACTAAAATATAATAAATCATATAAATTAAAAACCACAACAACAATCGAAATAAAAATGTACAAATATATATTTGATACATTGAAAAACATGTTTATTGTTTGTTTGTTTTTTCTTCATCTCTCAAACCTATTTTTTGGCAGCCATATTTCTTCCTCTCTTTCTTTGCCATTTTAACCCTTTCTCAACATCCAATCTCCGGCGATTCGATCTTTAACGACGGCGACTCAATAAAGATCCAGGATATAATTTCTGATATTTTGATAAATTTGACAGTAAAAAAAAAAGGTTTTCCCTTTCCTTTTTGTGTCCACCATTGATTCTAACTTCGACTTCAGTTAAGAAAAACTAATTCTTTTAAGCATTCAAGCATCCCCTAAAATTTCTTCTGCATGTAATAATTTAGTATTTTATATACTATATATATTAAATACATAACCTTTTATTTAAATTAAGGGTTAATTGCATCAAAATACCTGACCTTTTTTCAAAATTTAGTTTTTTGACAATCTTTTTAATTGTAGCAAAAATTTCATCCACATTTCAATTTATTGCAATGTCCGTCCGGGGAAAATTTCCGGCCAAATTAAATGTGAGGTGGCAGCCGGAATGCTGACATGGCATAAAAAATGCCATATCACACCCACATACATTCATCCCACGTCTCTCTCTCTCTCTCTCTCTCTCTCTCTCTCTTCCCCCATCCCCCTTTCCCCTCTCCCCGTCGGTTCTCTCTCTTCCCCGCAGACCCCTCCCCTTCCTCCACCCCAGAGCCGCCACGTCTTCTCCGGCCGTCGAACTCTCCACCCCTCCGAGGCCGCTGGTGTTGGCTCTAGAAGATATGCCACTGCTGGTTACAGTCCGCCGCCGCTTCTCCCACCTCCCGCCGCGCCACTTCCTCCGCCTCTCTGCCGATGATCCACCCCAGATCCACCTGGGACTGTCGCGATGGGGTTGAAGGGCTCCACGTAGTGCCCTATATCTGTCCTAGATCTGCCGGAAATTTTCGGCCTTGCTGCCGATGATCCACCCCAGATCCAACTTCCTCCGCCTCTCCGCGCCACTTCCTCTGCCTCTCCGCCGATGATCCACCCCAGATCCAACTTCCTCCGCCTTCCGCGCTACTTCCCCCGCCTCTCCGCCGATGATCCACCCCAGATCCACCGATGATCCACCCTAGATCCACCTGGACCGTCGCGATGGGGTTGAAGGGCTCCACGAAGTGCCCTATATCTGCCGAATTTTTTTTATGTTGCTGCCAGAAATTGGGATGATATCGATCGATTGAGGAGTTTTGGCCTAGCCGACAGAGGTGGTGAAATTTGGGGGTTGTGGAGGCTCACTTGGGAGTTGTCTGTCGATCTGGCGAGAACGGAATGAGTGCGTGAGGGAGATGGAGATGAAGCGGCAGACGTGGCTGAGACGATGGGAGGGAATTGTTGCGGCGATTTCAGAGCCGCTGAAATTTGGGGGTCGTGGGAGGGGGGAAGGGGAAGAGTGACGTGGGATGAGTATGTGGGTGTGATTTGGCATTTTTTATGTCATGTCAGCATTCCGGCTGCCACCTCACATTTAATTTGGCCGGAAATTTTCCCCGGACGGACATTGCAATAAATTGAAATGTGGATGAAATTTTTGCTACAATTAAAAAGATTGTCAAAAAACCAAATTTTGAAAAAAGGTCAGGTATTTTGATGCAATTAACCTTTAAATTAATATGATTTTTTTTAACTATTGAAATTCAAATTTTACTTTGTATGTTTCATTTTTCTTCTTCTCTCTTGTGTTTTCTCGGCGGAGACAAATTTCATGAAGCACAATATGAGTCTAAAAATATTAATAAATTGATAATAATACGATATAAACCATAGGAGGATAGAAATTTGGAATCGAAATCTTATGAATTTGTTAATTAAGAGATTGATCGTGGCATTGCATGATACGTATTAGTCAGAGTAAATTAGGCACAAAGTTGGATTGCATTAAATAGCACTAATACTATACAGTCTATACTATACTAATGTTTAGAGTGGGAACAAAATCAACTGCTGAAAATTGATGTCGAAATAATTAAACTATTTCAATTGCGATAATTAGAGACAATAAATAATTGCATGACTCACTTGTTCATCATTAATTTCATTGTTTAATTACTTTACAGCGTTATCTTATAGATTAATTAAACTATACGTATACGATGCTCCGATATTTATTATGCGTATATTTTATTTATAAACTCCCAACAGCTAACAACTATAATTATCATCTTTTATTTGAATCCTAATCTATAGTTGCAATTTCATTTTAAGAGAAAATGGTGGAAAATTAGGAAAAATACACTCGTACATCCCCATAAATTGATTCAGTGACAATTTTTTTTTAACACAAACATCAATACAATATTCAAACCTCATAAATTGATTTAGTGCTAATTTTAGCTCGTTCTCGTTGGTCACAATTTAGAAAGAAAGGAAAAAAACACACACACGTAAAGATGTTCTTTTTTTTTTTTTTTTGGAAAGGAAACCACGGAATCGTATTATATATACCAAATCACACGTAAGATGTTGTTTTGATGACATATAATATCTCAATTTTTCACATCATTAAATTATACTGGTGGAAATATCATGCATAAAACTTGACTTCTAACCCGACTTTTAGATAAATTAAACTTTCTAACAAACTGAATTTGTCACTAAATCGATTAATTATGAGGCTTGAATACTGTATTAACTTGAACGTATTTTTTCGAAAAGTTATCGTACATTATTTTATGGTATAGTTTTTATTTCAAATATATGATATATTCATGTAGTAGGTAGATAGCTCTGGAATGAAAGTCGAGTTTCTTTAAGAAATAAATAAAATTAGTAAGTCCCTATGGGTTTATATTCCCACAATGTTAGCTACCACCAGTAGTTTAGTCGTTTGAATTAGGCAATATTAATTAAATGAAATTTCTAACAATTAAGTACTGTTTACGAGCCTATTGCAAGTAGTTTGCAGTTAATACTGTTTGTTTAGGTAAAAAAATCAGCGACCTAACTAAAAGACTATTCATCCAAAAAATGGATACGATAATCAATTAGTCGTAGCTAAATTATATGAGACCATACTATCTAGAGACTAGAAACATCGTGATATAGTATAATCTTTTAATAGAATATATATGCATGTAGTTCCCCGTGCTGTATTTTCCCCTAGCTCATTTTTATTTAATTTCAACCTTTGCCAAATATAAAAAGATTTGATGGATAATAAAATACAAAATTATTTAAAGCATACTTGGATGATGCACTAACTATGTATCCAGGCTATTGTTTTTTCAAATGAGATAAGCGTAACGTTCAAACCAATACAATAATAACATTTCAGTTTAATTTAATTTGCGTGCGTGAGATAAGCATAACATTCAACATTTCGAAACATCTGTTGTAGCAACATCTCTACGCCGCCTAGCAATTAAGCTCTACAAGTACTAGAGTTGTAACGAATTGAATAGTGTCGAATATCGTGATTTTGTATTCGTATTTGAATACTAACCGAATCGAATCGAATATTTATCGAATACGAATATCGAATCAAACACAAATGATTTGATTAGTTTAAAATCGCAATGAAGAAGCGCGACTTGTGGTGAAAGAATGACTTCAATTTAAAATTTTGATTTTATAAATTGTGAAATTTTACTTTTTAAATTGTGAAGAATGACTTTAATGCATGTATATTATGATTCTTTGTATTTTTTTCTTTTTAAAATTGTCAATTATTATATAATACCATGATTATTTTATTATATTTCTTTTATAATATTATAATTCTTATATATATACATATATATGTATATAATTAAATATTGATGAATATAAAATTAAATTCATCCAACAAAGTGATGAATCCACCGTAAATTTTACAATCTAAGAATGAAAAATAGCTCATAATTTATTTTATCCCATCCACACACATATATATAATATTTAATTATTTAATTAGATACCTACGAATATCGAATCAAATATCATAATTTTATATTTGTATTTGAATACTAATCGAATATTTATATTTATATTTATATTCAAATTCGTTAATAGCCCTATCTTCAACTAAGAACTTTACATTATCAATGTTTCTCAGTAGAATAACTCAGAACACATCAAATTGCAAATTAACCAAACTTAGTCAGACATACAACTGTTGAAGCATGTTAGAATAATTATTTATTTGATTATCCATCTAACCGAGCTATTAATTTTATCAAACACAAAAGCATGTTAAAGCTTATTTTATATAGGAGTAGCTATCAATCCAAGTCCAGATAAATTTAAATAAGAAAGAGCGAAGCATATGTAAATAGTGCATCATGAATATTTCAAAACCAGAGTTTTAAGAGAGATTGAAATTAAAATGTCACAATAATCCTCACGGTTACGACATAGTCACGTAATAGGTTGTGCAATAGCGTGGTCCATATATCTACACCTTGTCCTTTACTAATAAAATAGCTTCACAAATTTGTCGAGCTACTTAATCAATGTCTGAAACCAGACAAAATCACACCCATACCTCGCATCTCATTTATGCGGCTGCACCTGCTTATGCTTATGCTTATGGGGGAATTGAATCAAAGCCCACTAATATTCAAATCCAGAAAGCTTAGAATTTCTAAGATGAAATTTATTTTAGAACAAATAGTGAAGAAAGAAGATTCCCATTAGTAAAAGGAACAACTCTTTCATACCAAGCTGTGTACCGAGGAAATAATCAAAGAATCAGAAATCAGAGTAGCAAACATCAACGGTAAGAAGAAGCTTAAATTCAACAAGACTGCCAAGAAATCGTGATGAAAAGTGCCGTCATGCTCTAAGTTGGACGACAAAAGACAAGCAGATCATTCATTATTCACCTATCAAGTCTGTTTTATTTTTCACCAAAATTCGTAAATAACCAAGGATTTAAGAGGTCGCGATACCAACAAGTCAGCTAAAGATGTGAAGAACACGTTGAAAATGTGGCGAGAGGATGCCCTTTCCAGCTTATCTGAAAGAGATGAGATGACGACCTTGTTTACCAGTCAGATACAGGTCTACTTACAAATCACGATTAAGATTTTCATGAAGCCTCAACCAGAAACACTTGTGCCGTTAGCTGGAGAGATCTCTTAGTCTATGAATTGCATCAAGCTTTACTGAGAAGATTCTGCAGTTGACCACTTTCAACACTAGCTTGCAGATCTGAAATACAAACAAATATGACAACAAAACCGTGTCATATTGCATGAGATTCTTTCAAGTTAAAGTAAATGTTACTATTGAGATATATATACAAACGGAGAGAGACAAACCAAGACCTACCATCAGAACCGCCTATATGTTTCCCATTTACAAACACTTGTGGGACAGTTCGCCGCCCGACCAGTTCCAGGAGAACGTCCTGAATCTTATATCCATCATCTGCATTCAATCAACCAAGTACGGAAAAATACATCATTCACCAAAAATACAAAATTTTGCAACCAAAAAGAAGAATAACAAAAAGGAATACACAAAGGACTTGTTTAACCTTATTATCAAACTCACACAAAAAAGTATAAGCTTAACAAATGTAAAACAGAATGATTACCCCGAAGATCAAGCTCCACCACATAGGGCTGCTCCTCAAGTTCAGTAAATACGCGCTTGGCTCTCAAGGAATATCTGATCCCACAACATAGCAAACACATGACCTTACAATATGTTCAAAGCAGAGATACAATTTTTAACTTAAAAGGGTTAAAGAATGTGTAACGAGGATCTCAAAGGGAAGAAGCTATAATCCAATGTACCAATGGGAACTTGTCAAATCAGTTTCTTCAAGGACATTTTGTTTGGTTACAATTTTCCACCATCTTAACCGAGCCCTCACCAAATTCCTAGGACAGAGAGCCCTATATGTTCTCGAAGAACAAGATCCAAAAATCGGGAATTGAAGCAGGAACTCTCTCTCTCTCTTCCCAAAATGTCTAACCACCACACTCTCCCTTTTCTCCAACAATCAGGCAAGCCTTAAATCAACAAGCTTTCACATTGCTATTCACTATATGCAAAAAGTGACTTTTATTTATATATTATTCAACTTATTTCAAAGTTCAAAATGCCCCGCAGTGGTCAAAACAGTTCAGAATGCACAAGGTGAAAGCTGAACTAACGCTAGTAGCATTCGTTTCACCAATGAGGTTCTTAGAACACCATGGTACCACCGCCTAAGTCCAGTATCCTAAATTCAGTACTCATTGAGCACAAGAAGATTCAAAGCTAACAAAACAAAGATAAATCTTTGCATAGTTCTTTAATAACGAACTTCAAACATTACATATTTCACTCTCACAGTCTCACAGAAACAAGCTCCAATGCATTACTTCAAAACAAATGCTATCTCTATCACATACAACACTACCACTACAAACTCAATCACAAAAGAAATCCCAATTAGTATCAAAATTTCATGACCGGGAATCCATAAAAAACTAAAATTGAAGACATAACACAGACAAATTTATTAATCTAACATCGACAACTACCTCAAATTGATGATGAGAACTTACGGGCAATATGATTTGGAGAAAATGGCAATCTTATTAGAGTAGATAACACTTTCGACAAAAGCCGACGGCGAATTGGAAGCTAGGGTTTTTTGCGGCGCATTTCCGATCACCAGCATACAAGCCACAGCTGCAATCAGAGCTGATCGCCGCTGCAAACCAGCTGCCGACATCATCTCGCTCGCAACGGCGTCGTTTCCGCTCTCCCTTTTCAGCTGGCGCTCGCAGCTACAGCTAAGTTGCAGAATAACCCTTCTCGGCAGAAAATTCACACCTTCCCAATGCCAAATGGGCCGCCGCAAAAAACGCAGTTTGATTACAGATAGACAATCGAAATTGGGAGGGAAAGAAGGAAAGAAAATAAAAAGGAAAATGCAAGAGTCTGAGTAAATTTTGCGAAGATTCTGAGAAATTCACCTTTGTAGAAATGGGAGTGCGTAGCGAGCCGCGTTGAAGAAGGGAAGTGGGGCAGAAGAGATTTTGAGGAAGCGTTCATTCTCTTGCAAAGTTTTACGATTTTTTTCTTGGAATTTTTCAAAGTTCCAAAATTTAGGACAAGATTGCGATTTGGGATTTTCCCTTTTCCATGAAATCTAAGGGTTGGTCCCTTTCAGGGTATGTTGGTAATTGTGTACACCAAGTTGAAGGATGAATCATGAAATAAAGTTGGGCTAAAAATTCTGCAATTTTGTTTAATGAATTTTTGTTGACATGTTTCGAGATGTCGCATGAAATATTACACAATCCTGCAATAAAAAAATTAGTGTAAATAATCACGATAATAAATTTGAACGGTTTTTTTAGTTTCCATTAAATTATACGTGGATGTTTAAACAATTTTAAGCATATAAAGTCTCGAGTAAATTACCTAAAAACTTAAAAGAGTCTCACGTTATTACTCACTATTAGAAATCCTAAGGAATATTGGATTAGCCTATATTATTGGATCAATTAATCAAGGGTTAATGGCATCTAAATTATCAAACTATAGCCCAATTCTGGTTTGATTACTAAATTTTAAGGTCTGTAATGAATAATATTAAACTTTTAATTTGTCTGATTTAGATACTTCGTCCAATTTTCGGCCCGATTGTTGATGACATGGACAATTGGAATGTCTACGTGGATAGGCCAGACGCAAAAGTAAACGCAGTCGTTTAATTAGATCAAAAACGTCCATTTGCAAACCAAGACAAAACTTTGTCTTTCCCAAATCTTTCATCTCAATTCTTTCTTCAAATATTCAGCAGTTTTATTGAGCTATTCAGGAGTCTCAATTCAATTTAAATCATCAACATAAACTGCTATTATTGCAAATCCACTTTCGGTTTTCTTAATGAAAACACAAGGGCATATATCTTTATTGTTGTATCCTTCTTTCAAAAGATACTTGCTCAGTCTATTGTACCACATACGACTAGATTGTTTCAACCCATACAACGATTTTTGCAGTTTAATTGAATACATGCTTTTGGGTTTTGACTGCAATCCTTCAGGCATTTTAAATCCTTCAAGAATTTTCATAAATATGTCATTATCTAATGACCCATATAGATAAGCAATTACTACATCCATAAAGCGCATATCAAGCCTTTGTGACACAGCCAGACTAATCAAAATCTGAAAGTAATAACGTTCATTACGGGAGAGCATATTTCCTCATAATCAATTCCTGATTTTTGTGAGAAACCTTGTGCTACGAGTTTTGCTCTATATCTCATAACTTCATTTTTCTCGATTCTCTTTTTGTCACGACCGAACCTAATTAAGGATAATTAAATCGGGGAAACCGTGACTAAGGGAGGGAGATTAGAAGCGGGGATAGAAAGGGGGTGAATAAATAATGAAGGCTCGAAATCAAATCATTGTTAAGGAGGGACAATCATAAGATAACTGTTGTTTAGTCACAAGGACTCGATTAACTCGTGAGTTCGGATGAACCCGACTTAGCTTAAAGACATATTACTTGAGAGTATGCAGCGGAATAACATAATCTGATTACATGTATGAAGACATGTATCCAAGAGTCCATTTTAAACTCATGACAAAAGCTCCGCTCATCACTTCATCTTCATCAGCCATTGCTCAACCTGCACATTTAGAAATATATGCAGGGCTGAGTACAAAAGTACTCAGTGGGCACGTATGCCTAAATATACACATCATTGCGTAAAAACTATAAATTGTCATGCCATCATAAACAGTACAGCAAGGGAGTTTTAGCTAAAAGGTCCAAGCTTACTAAATTCATTTGTGATTCTTAAAGTTCGTCTGCAGACTAAGTTCTCTTGTAATCTATCATATCTGGAACTTGGTGCCGGAGAGGTGGCCACCTCTCACGGTCACTTGACCGGCCAACCCGTTAGATGACTCACGGTCACTGGTGTACACTAGCCCTGGCAGGATAGCTATCAACTGCTCAGGACCCGAATTCGATTGCATCATTGGCAAAGCCAAAGCAGATAGATATCATACTAAAATTTAAACATTTTATGGCAAGACAATACTTGAAATAACTTTAACTCAAATATTTTGTAACGAAATAACTTGCTCAAATGTAACATTAAACTCATTTGATAGATATATATAAAACTAAAATTAACAGTTAAATCATCTCATGCATTCATTCGTATAAGAGGCCTACGACACGCAGGGGATCTCTATATACGTATAGTAAAAGTAATGCCCACCTGATAGTGAAGCTTTGCTACAGTTCAGTAGCTCATTGACTAGCTCTTACTCTTGCGCTTAACCTTGAATGCGAGAACATAAGGTCAAACCTTAGCTCGATGAAAATTCTCAAATAAATGAGAATGCGTAAAATAAATATGCATGGTTCATATTCCTTTAATTACTAATCCAAATATTGGATCAAAGCTCGTCTTATGATATCAGATTATTAATCTTAATTAATCCACTCATCTTAGGGTTTGCTAACCCGCTTACTAATCTCATAACCTCATTCGAAATTAAAAATCATAGTTAGAAACGGTTGAGTCTAATTAATCGATTAATAAATCAAATCCTTGATCGGGCTTAAATAAAATAATGGAAAAAAACTCCATCCCAAACTAATTAAATACAGCCCATAAGAAGGAAAATAAGGGCAGCTTATACTACTTAAAATAAAGGCCCAAAAGCTCAGCCTCAATCCGGCCCAGCTTAACTCCTAATTGCGGCCCATCATAACATACATTCAGCCCAAACTCCAGCTTGCCCAAACACCAAATTAATTCACGCTGAACTCCTTTTCTTCAAGGTTTCAAGCTGAGAACCAAGATCGGCCGTGTACTCCAGCCAGCCGTTGCCGCCTCCACGCCGAACCGCCGCCGCTCTGAAATTCCGATGGGGCCTCCCCTCCGACTCACTCTCCCCCTCACAATCTCTTCCTCTAAATTCCTCAATCCAGACTACCCTTTTCTTCTAAATTTATATGCCCTAGCTCTTCTTCCTCAGAAATCAGCCGCCGCCGCCACTGAAGAATCGGCGAACAACCGCCGCTGCGTGTCGGAACTCGTCCGCAAATCACCGCGGCGTACAGCTCCTCCGCTGTGTTGTCACGCCCTCGACCCTGGCCTCGAATGCTACCGCTCTGTCTCGCTAGCACCTTTGCCGCCGCCGCCGGGTTCTAAAATCGGCGAGGTCGCCGTGCTCTCCTCCCTGTGTTCGTCCGGCAGGTAGCAAGCCAGAGGCTGCCACCGCCAAGCGGGCAGTCGCCATCCTCCTTGTTTAATGGAACAGGTACAAACCCTTTCCCCCAAAAGCTAAGTTCGATCCCCAACTGTTGTGTAAAAGGAATTCTTGTGGTATCTAATACTATGAATCTCATAAGTGTTATTGCTATCTTGAGTACTTGGTTTAGAAACTAATATGTTAAAACGTAATTATCTCGCATAAAATTCTAGTCTGATGCTGCCATTTACGCCTTTGTCTTGTGAATAAAAACTGATTGAGCTATTCTATATCTGTAACATGCTATGGTTATTATGCAATATGAATCATCTTCACACCTTAGGGATTTCATGATTCTCGTGGAAGGGAAAGAGATTTCTAAAGCTATTGTTCATGAGTCTAGTGAGCTCTTGTTTTTCTATAATCTTGTGTTAGTGAAGTCTGTTGTTTCTATATGGGAAAAATGATTATGTTATTTATGCTTATTCTGAATTCTTTAGAAAATAACATACTTGTTGGATGATATGCAAACTGGATTCGAAATAAAGGAGCTTAGTATAGATACCTTGCAATTGTTTTGTGTTGGTAGCTGATGTTGTTGATTGGATTCAATGAGATGAAAGCTGAAACAGCAAATATTGTTTCTTGACAATTTCAGGAGGTACTAAAGAGGAATGGAGGAAATTCGAATCAAGACTTACCTCTCAAGGTTTGGCAGCAGAAATCATCTTACTCTCTCTCAAATCCGGTGTCTAAGGGAATGAATGAAGAGTGTTGTTGGCTGATATGTTTATTTGAAGGAGTGCATTAATGGCTATACTTGAGTAGTCTACTAAAATGGCTGATTTTGTTCCCACACGCATGCCTTCCCTTTTCTTTTCTTGATGTAGTAGGTAGGAAGTTTGGTTTGTTTTCTTGATGTAGTAGGTAGGAAATAGGGATGTAGTGAATAATAAGTTGTAAAGTTGTGATGTGATGAATAAAATAAATCATTCTCTGTTGGTAAATCTATATATGTTATTAATCTCGGGTCTTGCTAAAAATACAAAATACTCTAAAAATTCTCATATTTTGATTGTTGACTTCTCATCCATTAACATCGTGACTTGTAGAATAAATCTAAATTAAATCTGTAGATTTAATTCACTTCACAAGCTGAAATAAATCCACGACTCGAGTGATAAAGGTAAATACATAGAAATGATATTTCTATTGCAAGTAAAAAAAAAATAACTTGACTTTACTAAGTCAGTTATAAATCTAAAATTATAAATTATTGACTGGCTCAATAATTCGATTGCGATCATAACATGCAATTGCATTAAATTCAAATATCTAGGCTAACTTAACAGGAAATTAATCACTGGATTAAAAATAACTGAGGATGCAATAATTTAAATATCGCATTTACTAATCTTAATCATAAAATAAAATAGCGGGCTACTACATACTACCCCCCTTAACAAAAATTTCGTCCCGAAATTTGCATATTATCGCACCAGTTCTGATATCTTTCTAGCATCTTACCTTCAAATTTTCATGTAGTTTCTTCTTATCCATGGTGTCTCCATGGATTTTCACCAAAGTGATGAACTCGTTTCTAAGCGGTTGCTCTTAACGATCCAAGATGTCTTTTGGCTTTTCTTCATAGCTCAAATTTGAGCTAAGGACCATTTCGTTTTGGGTGGATCACGTCATTTGGATCCAAAACATACTTCTTGTATTGGGATATGTGAAAAACATTGGACATTCTCATAACTTGGCGGTAACACCAATCTATAGGCTATTGGGCCTATTTTCTAAAATCTCATATGGTCGCACAAGTTGTGGTGTAATCTTTTCCTTTACGTCAATCCTAGTTATTCCCTTGGAGGGTAATACTTTTAGGAAGACTTTGCCTCCTACTTTAAAATCTAACTTAGTTCGGCGCGTATCAGCATACGATTTCTGTCTATCTTGTGCTTATTTTATTCTTTATCTTAATATGACAAACTATCTCAATCATTTCGCCAGTCATATTTGGCCCTCAAATTATCCTTTCACCTATTTCATCTCAATAAAATGGTGATTTGCATTTTATTCCACATAATGCCGTATAAGACGCCATATCGACGTTTGCCTGATAACTATTGTTATAGGCAAACTCAATCAATGGTAACATTGATTCCTCACTCCAACCTCTATCTAGTTCTACTACTTTTAACATGTCTTCGAGAATCTGAATTGTTATCTCAAACTGTCCATCTGTTTGTGGGTGGAAGATAGCACTGAAATTAAATCTTGTGCCTAATTCCTTATGCAAGTTCATCTACAGTCTGGGTGTTCGAATCGTTGTTTGAAGTAATTGACACGGGCACGCCGTGCAACGCATAATTTTTCAGACATATAATTGGGCTAGTTTGTCTGATCCGTATGCGATCAGTATTGGTTCAAAACGAGCGCATTTCGTGAGTCACTCCACTATTACCTCTCTTGCAATGTGCTCCCACCTGCACTCTGAAATCTTCAATGGCTGTAACTTTTCATACAGTGTTTGGTGCAAGTTTTTTTTTTTCACTTGTTGGCATGCTAGGAGTTTCTCAACAAGTGAAGCTATATCTTTCTTCATACCTTCCCACTAGAATTTGTCTATTCAAGTCTTGGTATATTTTGTGCTTCCCTGGTGGCTAGTATATGATGTGTCATGAGCCTCGCTCATTATCTCATCTTTGAGTTTCTCATAGTGTGGGATACACAATCTTTCTTCAATCATTAACGCAGCATCCGACGTCTAGTGGTAACGTCCAGGCTTGCCTATTCCTATTGATAATGTATTCTCTCCAAGGTCTCATTCTCTTTTTTTTTTTTTTTTTTTTTTTTGCATTATCAGCTTTCCTATAAAGTTGGGTGTTATTACCATCGTGGCAATATTCCTTTCTACAGATTCTAGTGGTTGAACCACTTCTAAATTCATTCTACTAAAATCTTTCATGGGTTCCTCTTCCTAAGTAAGGGGAGATCCCAACTTAAGTTGAGTCTTACGACTCAAGGAGTCGTCTACCTTGTTAGCTTTGCCTGGGTGGTAGTTAATACTACAGTCGCGGTCCTGCGCTAGTTCGAGCCATCTTTACTGTCTCATGTTAAGATCTTCTTGCTCGAAAAAGTATTTCAAACTTTTATGGTCTTTACTGCAGTTAATTCTAGTTTATGAGTTGGCTAGTTCAATTCATGTGGTTAATGCTATCGTGATGCGTATGTTGTCACTCTTCCTTCTTGCGTTAACATGCAACTAAGTACTCTCCTTGGACACGTCTGTATAAATCACATATTCTTTGTCAGCTGTTGGAACAGCTATGGTTAACTTCTCCTTGAGCTTCTTGAAATCTTTCCTCCCATACTTCTGTCCAAGGAAATTTAATTCCCTTCCTGAGTAATTGGGTCATTGGTCTTGCTATTTTGAAAAATCCTTCTATGAATCTCTGATAGCAACCTGCTAATTCCAAGAAACTTTTGATCTCATTGGGGTTGGTAGGCGATCTCCACTCATGTACAGCTTGTACTTCCTCAGGGTGCACTTTGATCCTTTCTAATGAGATAATATGTCCCGAAAACGTGACTTTGTTGAGCCAAAAATCGCACTTGCAGAACTTAGCATAAAGATGCTTTGTTTTCAATGTTTTTAGGACTATCCTCAGGTGTTTCTCATGGTTCTTCTCGTTCCTCGAGTAGATCAAGACATCATCTACGAAAACTAAGACAACTTGCCTAAGTATGGATGGAACACTCGATTCATGAGGTCCACAAACATGGCTGGTGCATTGGTCAATCCAAATGACACCACTACGAACTCATAGTGTCTATATCTAGTTCGGAAGACCATCTTGGGTACATCTCCTTATCAAATCTATAGTTGATGGTACCTAGACCTTAAATCTAGCTTTGAGGACACACTCTTTCCTCTGAGCTGCTTGAAGAAGTCGTCTATCCTCGATAGAGGATACTTGTCCTTGAGTGTCACCTTGTTCAACTCTCCATAAGTTGATGTGTATCCTCGGTAAAGGATACACATTCTCAATGTGCCATCTTTATTCTTTACAAAAGAACGGGTGCACCCCGGTGAAATCTCTAGGAAACATTTGGAAATTCACGTACGATTGTCACGTCTCCTATACTTTTCTCGGTTTTTTTTTTTTTTTTTTTTTTTTTCTGTGCAAGTACACAAGGTAGGGTGGACACCATTTTCTTATCATCTTTGTTGCTTGAGGGGCGGAGATGATCGTCTTTCTCCTACCCATGCTGATCCCATGAAAACGTGTCAGTTTCTTCCCCGTGGTCGAAAAGAAATTTGACTTTCATTGCAAATGATGGTGGCATAGTTCTCAACTATCCATTCCATTCCTAAAATTATGTATAAGTCTCTCATCGGCATAACATACGAGTTGTTCACTCCAACTTGAATAATTTTTATGCTTAGCTCTAAATTCAAGCACACATGTGCTATTATTGTTGTTGTTACTATCGCTGGTGTGGTTACTGCTCTTGGTATGGTTGGGCAAAGCTTGGATTGCTCAAATGCAGAGTCTGAACAGGCGTGTTTAGCCTGAGACCCGCCCTTTGTTGCTTATTCGGGTAACGATTTGTATAATGTTCATTCCAGTTGCTATGCAACAACCTTCATTACCAGTCCTGGAGAGTTTCCCATGGTTCTTGTTCCACTTTGGGCAGGGTGGAGTCCCATACTTGTTATTCCCCATCTGTTTTGATGTGTCATAGCCACGTTGTTGGGACGTCTGCCCCTGCCATGGCCCTTTTCTTAGCTTGGCCAGGGTTACTATATCCCATTATCTTTTTCTTTCTCAAAAGTTTTGAGCCCGAGTCTGTGGAGGTGCAGACGTAGGCGCAGTTGCTGGTCTCTCTCCCAGCATTGCTGCCTCAATGCCTAACGCTTTGCTAAGCGACTCCACGTAAGACGATCCACCATGGCTTGCCAAAGCCATTCTAATCTCATGCCTCAGTCCGTCACAGAATTCTTTTAAACATCTTTTCATATGTGTCTACTTGCTCTAGCGCATATCTTGACGTATCGCAGAACATCATGTCGTATGGAGTAATTGTTGTTCTTCCCTGCTTCGGATTGTAAAATTCCATTCCTTTCTTTATGCGATAGCTTTTGGGTGTATACTTGTCATATATTCCAGTCTTAAACTATTCCCACGTTAAATTCCCTAACTGCTTAGGTGTCATTGTCTTCCTCCTTGCTTCCCACCATAAGTCAGCTGAAAGGATACGCGAGACGTTCCTGCGAAAGAAATTGAAGATGCGCTCACTAGCTTCTCAGCCTTCGTTGGATCTCCTATCTTATCGAAGACAAGTGGGTTTTCTCGTAGAAATAGTTATTCTATTCTACATTTTGTTGTATGGTTAGTGGGGCTTGTTCTGGCCCCGGTACTGGGCCTTTTCCATTATCTCGGGGATTTTTTTTTTTTTTTCTCCTCTCGGACACCCTCATTTGGTGGCATACTGATGAGTTGACATATACTCATTAACGCATTGTAAAACATACAGATGCATATCATCACTTCTGTAAATTGTTTCTTGATTCTCAAATCTTGTTCGGACTCTTTCTCATGCAAGCATATAAGTAACACGTGGCAGAAGTGACTTGCCGCAAAAGACCAAATAGGTTGCTAAATAGACATAGGAAATTTACATCAATAAAGACTATTTCATTAACATTTGGATATAGATTTGCTCATCTATCCAAATACTACACGTGGTGGACTGGTTGTCTAGCAGTTATCACAAAAGAACTTAGTCACATTACGCCATGTGGACCAGCGTTTCAGTACTAGTACTAGTCAAACAACTAAGCCAGCATAAGGGCATAAAAAGCATCAGAACAATCAACGTTTCTGAAAAAACACAAATAACGTTCTACTAAATCCATAAGAGATGGTCTAGTTGGATCACGTGCTTGACCCTTCGGTCGAGGCATACGTGTCAGATGGATTTAATCTGGTGAATACTTGTTTGTCTTTAGGTCACCGGAAATCTACTAACAACTAATAAACCACAATGATTGAAATCACAAAAGACAATTAGGCAAAGTGTTTCAACAATTTTGTCAAACAATTGAAAAGGAATGACATTAGGGTAGAAATGAATTGACTAAAAGGTCGAAATGAAATGACCTAATAATCTGAACCCGTTTGGCTTTTCAGATGAAAGTTTAAATACATAGGTTTAGAGACCCATATATGACGACTACTGAGATTTTGGTCATGTGGACTGGCCAGGTCCAACACAATTATTTCTCAGTCACACGGAATTACTTTTCCGAACTTGGTAACTCTTTGTTTATTGGGCTGCAAAAGGTACTTCTGGTCTGAGATCTCTACTTTTTTTTTTTTTTCTTCACATCTAAAATTTATCCTTGAGAATACGCTGAAGCTTCCCAAGCTTGGGGTCTTCCTCCTAAAAATCAACACTTTTTCTTAAAATCTTCTTTACACGAAACAAGACCATTCACACATTTGACCTTATTCAATATTCATCCTTTGAACGATCTTAATGTCGTACTTCTTGTATCTAGCGTTCATTCTCATAATGCTTGTTATGCATTTATGTAATTCGAAGCACTCTCTCACGCCTTTACAGGAAATGGATTTTGCATCTCTGAGCATCTTTGCGAGGTATGTGTCACCACACACAATACTAAATCATGGAACGACTTTAGTAATTGCTTTCATTCTGATTACTAGACTGGATGTTCCACTCGAGACGTTCTAGCCGGGGAAATGTCCCTGATCAGCTAAGGTATGTATACTTAACTTAAGTATACCCTCAGGGTCTCATTAGAATCTCAATATATTGACTTTAGCATCGATCCACTGTCGGCGCTTCTAGCTATTATTAAACTCTGAACCATCTTCGAGAACTTCCCTCGTCTTACCCACTTGCGTAAACTTTTATGATCAATCATAATGGTTGGTAATTGTCAGTACCCATATCACATCTCGTCTTTCCAATTCGTAGTAGGTGATCGTAATCAATAGGGATTCTCAGTCATGTCCTCATCTAATATGATAGGTACTGTAAGCAGAATGGTTCCGAATACCTGAAATTATAAGCTGATAGCTTTAATCGAATTATTAACATCATATACAAAGCATTTTGACCCCTGGTAAGTCTAATTATGAAGTTCATTGATGAATCATGAAAGTTATCCTCAAGTCATAGCTAGTGATAATCGAGGCTAGAAGTGAGTCTCAACTTATTAGGGATTAGCTAACTGGTTACATAAGTCATACTCATCGCTATAAGCAATATCATACTTAAACTATCATTGAATAAGGCAATAGTCGATTAGGTGCTCCGTCTCGTGTGAACAACCTGAATGAAGAACTATGCCTGCTTCAGTGATTCGTGCGTGGCACTCCGCTTGCACTGCTTTCATTGGATTCTCTTCCTCTTTCTTAGCTCTTCACCATTGCTATAGTGAAAGATAATTGAGTTTCTAGTTTGTATTGTTCTTCTTGTAACAGTGATCATGCATTCTTAACGCATCTAAGTTCATTGAGATATCTAATCAATCAATAAAGCATAAAACTTGAATGTAAGCATCAGTACATTCATATAAAACGTGAACTTCTCAATGTTTTAAAATCATTACCACCTTCTTTCTTGCTGAGCATGACGATGTGATGAAGTGCTGAGCTTTTGTCGACTGACACTTTTATACTAATATCTAATCTAGGGCTAATTGGGTAACTCTTGGATTCAGAGCAAACGATCTGCTCTGATACCATTCTGTCACGACCGAACCTAATTAAGGATAATTAAATCGGGGAAACCGTGACTAAGGGAGGGAGATTAGAAGCGGGGATAGAAAGGGGGTGAATAAATAATGAAGGCTCGAAATCAAATCATTGTTAAGGAGGGACAATCATAAGATAACTGTTGTTTAGTCACAAGGACTCGATTAACTCGTGAGTTCGGATGAACCCGACTTAGCTTAAAGACATATTACTTGAGAGTATGCAGCGGAATAACATAATCTGATTACATGTATGAAGACATGTATCCAAGAGTCCATTTTAAACTCATGACAAAAGCTCCGCTCATCACTTCATCTTCATCAGCCATTGCTCAACCTGCACATTTAGAAATATATGCAGGGCTGAGTACAAAAGTACTCAGTGGGCACGTATGCCTAAATATACACATCATTGCGTAAAAACTATAAATTGTCATGCCATCATAAACAGTACAGCAAGGGAGTTTTAGCTAAAAGGTCCAAGCTTACTAAATTCATTTGTGATTCTTAAAGTTCGTCTGCAGACTAAGTTCTCTTGTAATCTATCATATCTGGAACTTGGTGCCGGAGAGGTGGCCACCTCTCACGGTCACTTGACCGGCCAACCCGCTAGATGACTCACGGTCACTGGTGTACACTAGCCCTGGCAGGATAGCTATCAACTGCTCAGGACCCGAATTCGATTGCATCATTGGCAAAGCCAAAGCAGATAGATATCATACTAAAATTTAAACATTTTATGGCAAGACAATACTTGAAATAACTTTAACTCAAATATTTTGTAACGAAATAACTTGCTCAAATGTAACATTAAACTCATTTGATAGATATATATAAAACTAAAATTAACAGTTAAATCATCTCATGCATTCATTCGTATAAGAGGCCTACGACACGCAGGGGATCTCTATATACGTATAGTAAAAGTAATGCCCACCTGATAGTGAAGCTTTGCTACAGTTCAGTAGCTCATTGACTAGCTCTTACTCTTGCGCTTAACCTTGAATGCGAGAACATAAGGTCAAACCTTAGCTCGATGAAAATTCTCAAATAAATGAGAATGCGTAAAATAAATATGCATGGTTCATATTCCTTTAATTACTAATCCAAATATTGGATCAAAGCTCGTCTTATGATATCAGATTATTAATCTTAATTAATCCACTCATCTTAGGGTTTGCTAACCCGCTTACTAATCTCATAACCTCATTCGAAATTAAAAATCATAGTTAGAAACGGTTGAGTCTAATTAATCGATTAATAAATCAAATCCTTGATCGGGCTTAAATAAATAGGAACAAGTAATGTTATAAGATTAAATAATTAAAAGGCTCAACATAAGGCAGCCTAATAATTGAT
Organism: Salvia miltiorrhiza; assembly: GCF_028751815.1. Classification (NCBI taxonomy): domain Eukaryota; kingdom Viridiplantae; phylum Streptophyta; class Magnoliopsida; order Lamiales; family Lamiaceae; genus Salvia; species Salvia miltiorrhiza. The sequence goes on along the minus strand of NC_080391.1, from coordinate 21,583,300 downwards.
TAAGTAGAAATGGGCTTGAATAATTAACATGAGAGGCCCAATTGAAATAATTCATTGGCTCAAGTAATTAAATAAATCTTGGCCCAAATAAATAAATAACAAAGGCCCAATTTTAATTAAAGCCCAATTTGAATAAATAACATAAGCCCAATGAATTTATTAAAGCCCAAGGGAGAAATAAGTGAAAGAAGCCCAACTTTCTTCCTCCCCTCCCAATCGGTCCTCTCTCTATACTCTCAAAATCGATCTCTCTCTCTATACTCTCAAAATCAGCCGAGCTCTCCCTCACTTTCAGTTCAGTCGAGCTCTCTCCAATGAGGGGCTTGCCGCCGCGGCTCCGAAATCCGGCGAGTCGACAGCCGGACGAACCTTCTCCCCTCATCTCACTTTCTCCTCAGTTCGCCATATCAGCCAGCCCTAACTCACGGTCCAAGCCATCCTCCCTCTCTCGTCTCTCTTTTTCTCCAAGACAGGAGCGCCGCTTTCTTCTCTGGTCGCCTTCGCCACCGGCGAGGCCGGCGCCTTTCCTCCGGCATCGGCACCATTCTTCTTCCCTCTCCTCTCTTTTCTGAATCAGCACAAGCTCAACACAAGGGCGAGCCCTAATTTCTTCTCCATTACAGACCATGCCACCGCACCCTGCAATTTTCAGCGAGCGGTCGACTTTCCACTTCATTCCTGACGCCGTGTCCTTCGTCCGCCTTATCTTCTCTTTCACGCGCACACATCGAGGGGAAGGTTGAGCCCTAGTTCTTTAGGTTCAGGCGAAATCGCCGTCGCCGCCTGGTCTCCTCCGGCGAGGCAGTTAATTAGAGCAGGGCGGCGTCCGTTGCTCCCCCCCCTTTTCACTCGCGTACACGAACGAGGGAAAGGCCAAACCTTCAGTCCTCTTAGCTCAGGCGAGAGAGTCACCGCCGTCTGCCCTCTGGTTCGCGCCATTTACGCCTTTGTCTTGTGAATAAAAACTGATTGAGCTATTCTATATCTGTAACATGCTATGGTTATTATGCAATATGAATCATCTTCACACCTTAGGGATTTCATGATTCTCGTGGAAGGGAAAGAGATTTCTAAAAGCTATTGTTCATGAGTCTAGTGAGCTCTTGTTTTTCTATAATCTTGTGTTAGTGAAGTCTGTTGTTTCTATATGGGAAAAATGATTATGTTATTTATGCTTATTCTGAATTCTTTAGAAAATAACATACTTGTTGGATGATATGCAAACTGGATTCGAAATAAAGGAGCTTAGTATAGATACCTTGCAATTGTTTTGTGTTGGTAGCTGATGTTGTTGATTGGATTCAATGAGATGAAAGCTGAAACAGCAAATATTGTTTCTTGACAATTTCAGGAGGTACTAAAGAGGAATGGAGGAAATTCGAATCAAGACTTACCTCTCAAGGTTTGGCAGCAGAAATCATCTTACTCTCTCTCAAATCCTGGTGTCTAAGGGAATGAATGAAGAGTGTTGTTGGCTGATATGTTTATTTGAAGGAGTGCATTAATGGCTATACTTGAGTAGTCTACTAAAATGGCTGATTTTGTTCCCACACGCATGCCTTCCCTTTTCTTTTCTTGATGTAGTAGGTAGGAAGTTTGGTTTGTTTTCTTGATGTAGTAGGTAGGAAATAGGGATGTAGTGAATAATAAGTTGTAAAGTTGTGATGTGATGAATAAAATAAATCATTCTCTGTTGGTAAATCTATATATGTTATTAATCTCGGGTCTTGCTAAAAATACAAAATACTCTAAAAATTCTCATATTTTGATTGTTGACTTCTCATCCATTAACATCGTGACTTGTAGAATAAATCTAAATTAAATCTGTAGATTTAATTCACTTCACAAGCTGAAATAAATCCACGACTCGAGTGATAAAGGTAAATACATAGAAATGATATTTCTATTGCAAGTAAAAAAAAAATAACTTGACTTTACTAAGTCAGTTATAAATCTAAAATTATAAATTATTGACTGGCTCAATAATTCGATTGCGATCATAACATGCAATTGCATTAAATTCAAATATCTAGGCTAACTTAACAGGAAATTAATCACTGGATTAAAAATAACTGAGGATGCAATAATTTAAATATCGCATTTACTAATCTTAATCATAAAATAAAATAGCGGGCTACTACAGTGGTGGTGGTACCGCCATTAAACAGAAAAAATAAATAAATGCAAAATATGGTTTAAAAATAAAATACTAATTACTCAATAAAATTTCAAATTTAAAATGTACTCCCTCCGTCCCAAACGAAATGTCCTATTTCTTTTCGACACGGAGATTAAGAATGTGTATAAAGTAGATAAAGTAGGTTGGTGGAAATTATTTAAATATTAAGTATAGAGAGAGAGTGTATTGCCAAAAAAAGAAACAGAACATTTCGTTTGGGACAGCCCAAAAAGGAAAACAGGACATTTCGTTTGAGACGGAGGGAGTAATTTTCAATTATGTATAAAGTGTAATGATAATTAAAATTATTATTTTTTATTTGATAATGAAAATTGAACATTATTATTATAGATTAATTCGCATAATAATAAATAATATTTTCATATACAAACATAAATAAAAAGTTGTAAAATTTTAACAAAGAGAATGAAAATAAAATATTTTAAAATTTTAATAACCTATTCATTTTAAATTCATTTTTTATAATTTTTATATCATATTAAAGATCTTCTGACGAACTTAAACTTAAGATGCATATTGAATATTTTTTTTATAAATTAAATTTGACAATGTTTGGAATAGAATTAAAATAATAAAAAGAAAAGATAAAAAAAAATAGTAAAAAAATTGACGGGAGAAGAGAGTGAAAAAATAGAGGAAAAAAATGAAGCGAGAAAACTCCTATTTTTATATATTATAAAATAAAAACTCGAAAGAAAAGTAATAAAAATAATTGCAGTCTTGCACAATAAAAAATGTATATAATTTCATGATTTCACAGAATATTTTATGCAAATAACAAAAAATTGATAAACTAACTTCCTTTATAAAATAAGAGAGAGAAAGAGATTAATTTAAAAAAAATTAATTTGAATATTTTTTATTTTAAATTTATTATTAATATTTATAAATTAAATTAAATCTATTTTCATGATATTTAATTTGATATGCATATTGAATTTTTTAATTAACGAAACTGTATAAATTTTGGAAAAAACAAAAATTCTAAAAGTAAAAAAAAAATTAAAGAAAAGGAAACCAAAATTGAAAACACGCAAAGAAAAAAAATAGAGAGAGAGAGAGGGAGAGAGAATGGCGGCAAGGTAATTAAATAGGGAGAGATAATGAGCTAAATAGATAAAATAATGGGAGAGAGAAAATTTGGCGGTAAAAAATTACCGTTGTACTGATCTTTTATATATTATATAGATTGTGTAAAGTTGTATAAGGCCACAGTGTTATAATGTAAAATCATTACCAAAAATAAAAACATGACTATTTTAGCGGGATATCACGAAAAGGAAAACATGACTATTAGAGTGAGACGGAAGAAGTATAATTATTTTTAATTAATTTAATTTGATGTATTAAAGTTTAGTTTATATTAATCTCAACCATATTCGTCAATTAAATGTTAAATTTTTTGCTAAAATAATAAAAATTACCCTTTTATATAAATTTTGTAGTATAATTTTTCTATATTGACGGATAAAAGTTAATCTCAACTCTATAAGACCAGAAGATCATCAAGATCTCGAAAGAGAATATTTGACTTTTGAACGCCAAACTTGTTAGCATTATCTCGTCTGTACCCTGAAACACTATATCTGACTTTTATGAGTCAATCGTTTGAACATCACTATCTAATGCTTTAAATATCATAACTCACTTCTAAACATTATTTTCATTAGGAGCTTGAAAGACCAAGACTAACTTGTGAGATTATACAATCTGAAACTTATAAGATCATAACTTACTTACAAACATCACCTTGTATGGAGCTTGAAAAAACATAACAGAGTTATGTGCATCATCTTATTTGGAGTTTAAAATACCTTAACTAAGTTTAATTCAAGTATCAGTTCGTTTGGAGTTTGAAAGAATAAACTGGCTAGTAAGCATCATCTTGTTTGAAGTTTGAAAGACCGTAACTAAGTTCTGAGAATCATCTCGTCTAAGGCTTTAAAAATTGATATGAGATTCAAATTATATCATATCAATTTATATGAGAATATTTATTTATCGTAACTATTCTCTATCCTATGTGGCACTCTCATAATTTAATATTTGCTTCACCCTCAGTTATGCATTATATGACATTTTACATTTGTTTTCATCTATTCCTTATTGAGTTTATACAAAACTTCATCAATTCATAACCGAAATAAAAGGCTCAATCTCCATGAATACATTAGCTCATCTATCTTTTCCATATTGATATTCTATTAAATTTAATCATGGAAAAAAAATTAGATAAAGAAATACTTGTAATATGTATTTAAAATAAATAGTTTTCCATATTTTTTTTAGTTGCAATAGTTTTTCACAGTAAATTTATATTAAACTTCATAATACAAAGTCTAAAAAGAATTGTAAATAGATTTCAATATTGCAAACCTAAATAAAAGTATAGACGTTTTTGAAATAATAGGTTCGTCAATTGATTGTTCATTTTTTTCTAAAATAATAAAAATACCTGTTTATATAAATTTTGTACAATTTTTCTATATTGACGAATAAAAGTTAATTTAAGATCTCATATGTCATATAAGCATCATCTCATCTCATCTCTGTAAGACCCGTCGATCATCAATAACTCGAAAGACAATATTTGACTTTTGAACGCCAAACTGTTGAGCATTATCTCGTCTGGACCTTGAAACACTATATCTAGCTTTTATGTGTCAATCATTTGAACATCACAATCTGATGCTTTAAATATCGCAACTCACTTCTAAACATTATTTTCATTAGGAGCTTGAAAGACAAGGACTGACCTGTGAGATTATACAATCTGAAGCTTATAAGATCATAATTAACTTCTAAACATCATCTTGTATGGAGTTTGAAAAACCATAACAGGTTTATGTGCATCATCTCATTTGGAGCTTAAAATAACATAATTGAGTTTCACATATCATTTTGTTTAGAGTTTAAAAGAATAAAATTGGCTAGTAAGCATCATTTTATTTGAAGTTTGGAAGTTGCGAGAATCATCTCGTCTAAGGCTTTAAAAAATGATATTAGATTCAAATTATATCATAACAATTTATTTAGTATTTCAATTGGTAAATTTTCATAAAAATCAATGTGTAATTCAACTTTTATAAAATAAAATAAAAAATATGCAAAATATCTTATTTTATGATCAAAGTAAAATGAATAAATAATTTATTTTAATCACTGGTATTTATTTTTTTAAATAAAATTAAAGAATTTTTTATTTAACCAAATAAATTTGATCAACTTGAATTGACAAAGCAATTCAAATAGTATTAATCCCAATCATTCCACTAATTAAATATGAAATTTTGGGTTGGAGAGTAAGAGCATCCTTTTATATAGATTTAATTTTGGTGAAATCTCATAAAAAATCATTATGGGATGAGAAAATTTAGATAAATAAGAATGAATAAATATTAAAATCTTTGGAGAATTAGGATAAATAAAATGCAAAAATATGGTGATGCAACATAGGTGTATTCCATTTTTTATTATATATGTGATGATATTAATATTTATTCTCGTCCCAAACCCATATACTAATACCAATTAATTTCTTAAATTTGTTTAAATTTACAAAATATGTATATAAATAAATAAAAAATATAAATCAATAATTGGGTAATAATCTCGATAAAATTTCAATTAATAAGAATCTATTTATTTCAAATACATTTAAATATTTTTATTATTTTTTCAAAGTTAAGTATCTTTTTATTTAGATTTTTAAATGACAAAGTTTAATAATCATTTTATATAAATTTGAATGGTGAGATTTAATATAAATTCAATATATATGAGAATCTGTTAGATCAATTCAGAAATGATAATTTATTTGAAATTATTTTTCATGATCAAATTAAATCGAAGAATCTATTTATTTTAAATGCATCTCAAAAGTATCATTTTATTTATGTTTTTTCATAGTGAAGTTCAATTTAAGATCAATGCAGGAATGATAAAATATCAACGCGGGAACGATGATAAGCTAATATATGAATGAAGATTAAGCGTTTTATTTAGTGTAAAAACATATATGAAATAATTTAATTTGAAATAAATGACATATATGAATGTGTTACATCAACACATTCTTACAAAACTTCATCAATTCTACACTTATTATTACCATAATGATATATCTTAGTATCATTTTTTTTATTTTATATGACGAAATTAAATTGAATAACTTATTTATTTAAAATACATTTAAGTAATATTTTATTTATATGACCAAATTCAATAGTTTGAATTCTGAAGTTTAATATAAATTTAACGAGAAAATTACTATTGCAACTATAAGAAAATGTGAAAAACTATTTATTTGAAATACTTATTATAAGTATTTCTTTATCTAGATTTTTTCATGATTAAATTTAATAAAATATCAATGTGAAAAGCTAGATGAGTTAATATCCTCATGGAGATTGAGCCTTTTATTTAGGTAATGAATTGATGAAGTTTGGTATAAATTCAATGTGGGATAGATGAAAATAAATGTAAAAGTGTCATATAGTGTAAAATTAAAGGTTGAAATTTAAGTTCAAATTTTTAGATTTTGAATTATGAAGTTTATTGTAAATTTAATGTGAAAATCTATTGAAGTTATAAAAACATGTGAAAAACTCTTTATTTGAAATACATAATATAAGTATTTCTTTATCTATATTTTCCAATGATTAAATATAATATCAATGTGGAAAAAGTAGATGGGCTAATGTCTACACGAAGGTTAAGCCTTTTATATAGATTATGAATTGATGGAGTTTAGTATGATTTCAATATGGGATAGATGAAAAAAAGATGTAAAATGTCATATATTATAGAATTGAGAATGATCTGAATACTAACTTTTGGGAGTGCCACATAGGATAGAGAATGAATGAGACTTTCAATATGTATTCTATTTAATAGTAATAGATACTCTCTCCGTCCACTAATTCAAGGCCTACATGAAAAAACACGGTTTTTAAGAAAAAGTGTATTATTATTAATTGAGTGGAGAAAGGGACCCACAAAATGTATTGTTTATTGATTGAGTGGAGAAAGGGTTCCACAAAGTGTATTATTTATTAGTTGAGTGGAGAAAAAATGTATTGATTATTGGATCCACCAATTAAAATATGAATAAAAACTTACTAAAAATAGATAGGCCTTGAGTTGGTGGACAGACCAAAAAGAAAAGTAGGCCTTGAATTAGTGGACAGTGAGTAGATAATAGATAGTAGAGATGTCAAATGGTACGGGTCGGGCCAGCCCGGCCCGAACCCACTGGGCTTTCGATTTTTTCGGGCCGAGTCGGGCCGGCCCGAAATTAGATCGGGCTACAAAATTCTAGGCCCAGCCCAGCCCCTCTCGGGCCATCGGGCGGTCGGGCTAAACCGGCCCATAATTTTTTTAATATTATTTTTTTTACAAAAATAATAAAAATAATTTAAATTAAAAAAATTAACTCAAATTTAAATTAATAAACTTGGGCTCTTATATCTTAATTTCGGCACAAACATCTCAAATTTGAGCTAGAATACACCATATGCTGCATTGCTGCTCTACACAAATGGAGCAATTAAAAATTCATAACAAATGATGTATTTAATTAGTACATTATTAATCGACAAGATAGTTATCACAAAATAAAATAAAAATCATAAATCATATCATTGTTAAATATAAATAAACATGAATTAAATTTTGTTTTTGTAATCCAGCTTGAGATAATTTAGTCTTTTAAAGTTTCCTTAATGTATATATACTATATATATATATATATATATATATATATATATATATATAAAATAAATGGGCGGGCCAAAAAAGCCCGAAAACCCCGGGCTTAAAAGCCCGAAACTTGATAAGCCCGACGGGCCAAAAACCCCGGGCTTTTAGGCCCGATTTTTTTTGGGCTCTATTTTTTCAAGCCCAGCCCGCCTCCTAACCCGGGCGAGCCGGGCCGGCCCATCGGGCCGGATCGATTTTGACATCTCTAATAGATAGATACCTCCACAAGATTGAAAATTCAAGCTTTAGAATTTATTGCTTTCGAATTTATTGCTTTCCAGTTTTTACTGCTTGGATTGGATTTCCACAATATTGAAGATTCAAGCTGCTACAATCGTTCTACTTTCGGTTTTATATAATTTAGTTTTTACAATTGCTTTCTTATTTATTGTGTTTATGTTTTCTTTTGCGATGTCTGGCTAGTTTCGTTTAGCTGATTCTAGGGTTTGTAAATAGTTGATTGAATTTATGTGATTTATTTGTTAATAGCTTTGTGCCTTCCAGTTTATGATTCATAATTCCTGGTGCTTAATTTCTTGTGAATTATCTGATCAATAGTTTGCATGTTTAGCTATTCCGTTTGAGACCTAGCGGAGATAACTGTTTAGCGGATTCAGGAATGTATGATATGATTTTAACCTTGAGACCTAGCGGAGATAGGTGGATCATAGGGAGCTATTCTTAGGAGCTGTTGGGAGTTAGTAGATTTTCTTGAGACCTAACGGAGATAAATAATTTACTAATCTACGATCATTGCTACTCTAGCGAGAGTGATTGATTAATTAAGTGATCTCTCATCATAACTGGATTAAATTGGTACATAGGATTAATAGATTAATTGCATAGATTTAGTTAATGAATTTACTGCCATAGGATCCGCTGTCTTTTATTAATTAAGTTTTCTATTCTATTTTATTTGGTTTGTTTGATTTAAGTTATCTACTTCATTCTTATTTGTGATTGCCTGAATATCTAGGGTTTACTTAGAATTAGTTAAGGTGATTCGTCGTAATTAGGATTACTTAAGTTATCTCCCTCTCTCTCTCTCTCTCAGTATTCTCCTCTCACCACTCTCATCGGTCTCCCTCTCTCCTCTCGCCACTCTCTCTCTCTTCCTCTCATCTCACGCCGCCGCCGCCGCCGCCGTCTACAAATCCGCCGGCGCGTCGCCGGCGTACCACCGCCGCCCTCATCTCTTTCTATCTTTCTCCCTCCTCCCTCAATTTGCCAAATCCCCAAATCCACAAATAAAACCACCCCTAAATCCTCTCTGACTTCTAGCAGACGGACAGCAGGAGGCAGAAGGCCACCCCCGCCACCGCCGATCTCACCCTCTCTGGACCTTCGGTCGACCTCAAAGGCCGAGGCCGCCGTCGCTCCTTCCGCCGAACAGCCCCACCGTCCAGCCGCCTCCCCTTTCTCTCTCTATTTATGGCAGACGCCAGCAGGAGCATCAGGCCGCCGGCACTCCCTCCTCCGTCCTAATCTCCACCCTCCTCTCTCCGGCGAGAAGCCGCCGCCATCCATCGGCGTCGCGGCCACAACGCCGCTGCCCACAGCAGCATCGCCGGTCCTCTCTTCCCTCCGTTCTCCCTCCGAATCACAACCCAGCAGCAGCCTCACACACAACACAAAACACAAATGGCCTATTTTTATACATCAAACATACACAGAGTGATAGTTTCTTGTCTTATTAAATTAAAAAGCTTTGATTAGCTAATTTGCAGAAAATGCATATGTGTATGATATGCAAGAAACTTTATATGCCATACTCTGCTTGCTTTCTGTTTCAAGATCCTATGCAGAATATGATAGTTTTTCTTTGTGGAACAAATGATTGATTAGTGTGAGTTGGTTTACCTCTTGTGAAAACAGATTTTTGGTTTTCTCAAAAATTTGGTTGAGAATGGGTTGCAGATTAAGTTCTTGTTTGAGTTGGTTTTGATATCTCTGTGAGAATGGGAGTTGGTTGAAGATGGAACTTTTGTTTTGTGGGGTTGCTATGCGTGCAGATGATTTGAAGAGAAGGAGGATATGATGGAATTTCTTCTTGTAGACTGATGGAGATAGTGAAGAGCTCCACCGGTGGCTGATTTTATTGGCAGCGTGGATCAACCCCTTCCAATAATTGTCAGATTAAAAATGGATTCTCATCATCTTGTAAAAAATGAACAACATGTTTTCCCTTTTCTTTTTTTCAATTAAAGGATTCTCATGTGTAGAATTATTAATGATGCTCTCAATCATTTAAACTCAATTGGGCTTATAACAAATAGAGCCCATTAACAACGAAATGATTAATAATTTCGGCCCAATTATATACACCATTCTGCAAATCATAAATTAAATCTAGAATTTATTAAAAAGTCAATCATAAAAAAAAAAAATTCTCCGGTGCGAATTAACTTAGTTCTAAACCCATCATTCTTCTAAGACATATTAAAGAAAATTCGGGGTATTACAATTATTATTAAAAATAAATTAAAAGATGTTTTTATTCACAAATAAAATGAGAAAATAGAAAAATATTTGATGGATAGAAAATGATTTTTCTAATTAAATAAAAATGAAATCTAAAATGGGGAAAAAAATGCTATCCCAGTCATCTTCCAAATTCAACCACCCAAGGAGAGAGAGAGAGAGGTCGAAGCAGAATGAATTTGATCGCTACTCGAGCCCTCAAATCCAAATCCACCCGCTTTGCGCTCTCTCGATTCACCCAATTTTATTCCACAACCGCGGCGCCGCCGCCATCTCCGCCGCACTCGGATTTCCAGAACTACCCACATACCCTCGATGGCCTGCGCCGCAGGCTCGACGATGAATCGCCGTCGCTGGGCGACTTCATCAAACTTCAATCCGACAACAGCTATTCGGTGGAGGTGGGAACGAAGAAGAAGCCGTTGCCAAAACCTAAATGGATGAAGGAATCGATCCCTGGTGGTGACAAGTACACGCACATTAAGAAGAAATTGAGGGAATTGAAATTGCACACTGTTTGCGAGGAGGCGAAGTGCCCTAATTTGGGGGAATGCTGGTCGGGGGCGAAACGGGGACTGCCACTGCCACGATTATGATTCTCGGTGATACTTGTACTCGTGGATGCAGGTGATGAATGAATTTGAATTGGTTTTTGAATTTTTTTCCGCATCTTGTTCTTTGTGGATTATCGATAATTTAGTGAATGGGGGAAATTGTTGGTTTGTTGTTGATTGCTCTGAGTTTTGATTTTTGTGTGCTAGATGCGAATGTGTGAGCTTGTGAATTTGGATTAGGGTTTATGATGAAGATTGTATATGAACAAGGTTTTAGCTTTCTGTTTTTTCTATTGCACTCTAGGAAAAGATACGAACATTTTGAACAAATCAATGAATTCAAATCAAGTTAGATGGAAATCTATTCAATCATGGACTAGTAGCTGTATAGATTCTAGAATCTCTGGTAGATAGTTTGATCATCGTGTTGACTATTGGGTTACTACGAATGATAATTAATGATGTCACTGAACAAAATATATGAGTTACTCGATCACGCTATTGAAACCAAAGTTGATGCAATGTAAGTTTCATTTTAGAGATATCTACATGCATGAAATGGCTAAGAGCTTTTGTAATGTGTGGTTGAAAAGAATTTGAGTATTTCTTTTATTGGCTTGCTCATATATTTTCAGATTTTGCAATGTAAAGACATCGCGCACTCCGCCTCCTCCTGACCCTAATGAGCCCACAAATGTGGCCGAGGCAATAGCTTCGTGGGGTTTGGAGTATGTGGTGATTACTAGTGTGGACCGGGATGATTTGCCTGATCAAGGAAGTGCTCATTTTGCGGAGACAGTGCAAAAGTTGAAGATTCTGAAGCCAACAATGCTTATAGAAGCGTTGGGTAAATTTAGATCTCATACAGAGTTGGATGCAGTTGAATAAATTGTTGAAACAAGAAACTGAGTTACCATAGTGATTCATATCGCATTGCTCTCGAATTGCAGTTCCTGATTTCCGAGGAGACGCAGACTGTGTTGAGAAAGTTGCCACGTCTGGATTGGATGTTTTTGCACACAACATTGAAACTGTGGAGGAGCTCCAGAGTGCAGTTCGTGATCACCGTGCTAACTTTAAGCAATCTCTCGATGTTCTGATGAAGGCAAAAGAATATGCTCCACAGGGAACGCTCACAAAAACCTCTGTAATGTTAGGGTGCGGAGAAACACCTGACCAAGTAGTGAAAACCATGGAGAAAGTGAGGGCAGCTGGTGTTGATGTCATGACATTCGGTCAGTACATGAGGCCATCAAAGCGGCACATGCCAGTATCGGATTATATAACGCCCGAGGCTTTTGAGAAGTATCGACTTCTGGGCATGGAAATGGTTTGTTGCTCATCTCTATTTTTCATCCAAATTGGTCTGTTCTTACAATGACACGAATGCTGGCATGCTACTTCAAATTGCTATCTTTCAGTTCTCGTATTGATGTGTCATGTGTGTAATGAGTTCTTTTCTTTGACCAACATCCACCTTATATTTTCTGTGATGGAATTGCTCATTAGGATTTAGGACAGAGAAGTACTCATAAACGACCTATTGTTGATCCTCGCCTTTCTTGGTGGTGGTTTCCTTTGATCCCTTGTCCTAAGCTGTCGTTTATTTGAATGTCAGTGCTCGACTCTGTTCAGTTACTCGAAACACATTGTTTATTTGACCCTTGTCTGATTTAGTATCCTGCACTAGCAATAGGACAAATTTACAAGAATTGGAAATTATACTAGACGAAGAAAATTCGCTGATATATTAGATTGAAGCCCTAGCCTTAGTAGAAACAATGTAATACTGCATTGTGATGATAGATTGATGTATGTTGGCTGTGGCAGGGATTTCGATATGTGGCATCTGGCCCCATGGTTAGGTCCTCGTACAAGGCGGGCGAATACTACATCAAATCCATGATAGAATCTGATCGAGCAGCATCTTCTACATAGCGCTGAACATCTCTGATGATCGCTCTTGAACAAGCTCGCGGCTTAGCTTCAAGATCTCGATAAGTGTTACTGTTTTGGGCGGCTTCGGGCTCTGTTGTCAACTCCCTTTCATCGCGGAATCAGGTTAGATGTCAGCTCGAGGTTTCGTTTTGTCAAATGGAATGAAGGCTGTTGTTATTTGTATTTGTATATCCATTTTTCTTTTTCTTTTTAATGTAATTAGCACATTTGCAAAACCCCATGAGTTGGGCTTGCGATGATGATGCAAGGAAACGACATTGCATGAATAATTGTTGTCGCATTAACTTTACTCAATGATATTCATATTCTTGGTTGAACTGCAGTTTCCCATTTGGATATAAGATTTTCAAAATGTGACATTTTTGGGTTCAAAATTGTTATGCTGTCTATTTTTAATCTTTCATTTACTCGAAGTTGGTTTTGACTTTTGAGCAATCAAATGATTGCATTAAGATTGAGTGAGAAATTTAGTTAAAATCAAATCACCACAGTTGTGTTATACTTATTTCGATATATGCAATGCTTGTCCATAGTTTATTTTATATGACTAGTGTACCTCCCGCGCTATGCGCGGCGAATATATCTTTAGGCTCGCGTAATGTTGAGTTGGGTATTAGATTCAACGACAAATTTATAAAAAAGTGAAGAAAATCGAGCTAAGAACAAGCAAATTGAGTGTGCAAAAAATGTGGAAAAGAAGATAGCATTTATTTATTTGATTTCCTTTTATGGATGGACTTGTTTACATTTAATCTTAGGGGGTCTATATATAGTTTATTATTGAGATACAATACTAAGGGCCATTTAGTCAGGTTTCGAGGCCCAAATAATAATATTTGATAAGTGCAAATCGTTGGTTGCCATGTGTTTAAAATCTGCACTTTTGTAGTCAGAATATAAATCTTTCGCTTCCCACTTTTATTCTGATTGCCCTTTAGCCTCAGACATGCGGTTTTATCTCATATTTCGTATTTTCGCTGAAGTTAGATCTGAATATATTTAAGTGTTCAATTTCATCCTCATCACGTAAGTTGTGTATATATATGTTTTATAATATAATATAAACTAATAAAATTAAAATTTTATACCAAATTTATTATATGCAAAGTGATCTAATATTTTAACATAACCTAAGTATTTCATATAAAAAATATAACATGTGTCTATATATAGGTATAATATCACTTATATAGGGAGTTTATATAATTATACAAATTAAATCAGATTCAAACTCTGGACCAAAAATTTATTCAGTGAATTATGAATTTGCTGTGAAAATGCTTAATTAAATTCAATTTATGAGATTCAAACTCTGGACCAATTTTTTTTTTTTTTTTTTTTCAGTGAAGATATAATTCCATCAAAGATCTTCACAATTTAAGGGATAAAAATAGTTGTTATTAAGCATATTGGTCCTTGACAGACCATATCTCAACACATTATTTTTGAAATATTAATAGACACGTAAAAATATTCAAATTTAATTTAATACTTATAAAAGATAATTGTACGAATACAAAAAAATACATACATTAATAGAAAATTAAAAAGTTATCATATATAAATTTGTTATTAAGAAATAAAGAAAATGACTGCCCTTAATATTCAATTTGTTGAGTTTGTTTAGAGATAGTAATCAATTTTGTTATTAAGAAAGAAAAAAAATGAGGGCCCTAAAATCACAATTTGATTATAAAAACTTATAATTAAACAAAAATAGTTAAGAAAGAAAGAAAATAAAACAATGATGCGCATTTGTTGGAAAATGGAATCATGCATCAGACAGTTGGAAAATGGAATCAACGGTTGGTATATAAATTTTTTCCTTAATTTCCAATTATATCCTTCTAATTGAATTTATTTACATTTACTTTGCTTTTTATATATATAAAGATTGATAAGATGCATGATTAAGTATTTGTATCATGACAAGTATGATTTTTTTAATCTTACTTTTTCAATAGAATAAGAATCAAGTAAAATTAGTTAAATGATACAAATAATCAAGGCTTTTGGAATATTATAAAATTTCAATTCAGCAAAGAAAATAAGAAATTAATTTTATTGTTTTTATCTATCAAAAGTAATCCTTTAAATTAGATGTCTCTAAAGAATTTTGTGAGCATGGAAGCGAAATAAAATTAATAATCAATAGGTAGCTTATAGTCTATTCAAAATTTAGAATAGTACTTCTTCCGTTCACTTCAAATGACCCAATTTTTTTTGAGTTGTCCCACTTCAAACGACTCAGCCCAAATTTAGAAATAAAATTAGATATTTAACACTACTTTTTATATTGTCCCATCATCACTTTACATTTTTATTACATATTTCTTAATTTTTGTCCAATTTTTATGGATCATTTGACACGAGACGGAGGAAGTAGTATTTTCTTATGTATGTTTGTGATGAATTTCGAGTATTGTGGAAGTATTCCCTGTCTATTATGCATTTGTAAGGAACAAAATGAGGATGGTCTAAAAGATCTAAACATCACAACTTCTCAACATTATTACTATTGATGAACAGTTTCTCAATTTTGAATTATCTTTTTAGGGATATAATTGAATATTTTATCCAATCCCCTCCTTCAAAGAAATACTCATCGGATCTCATTAATAATGTCTGAATTTTTTTTAAAATGATGATATTTCAATTATTATATTAAGACGTTCTATTAGTAATATCTCGTACCATTTTTAATAAAAAATTAATCATTTAAAATATATAAACAGTGGTTTCAACTCACTTTAATAAAAAATTAACTCATTTAAAATATTCCCCTGTCCCTAAAAATTATAGACCAAAAGAGATGTCATGAGTTTTAGAAAAAAATGTACTCCCTCCGTCCGCCAAAAGTGGACCACTTTGGCTAGGCACGGGATTTAAGAAAATTGGTAATGATTTTGATGTAGTGGAGAAAGGGTCCCACTATTTTATGATATGTGTGGTTGAAATTGAATTTGGGATGATTTTTTTGTAAATAAAGAGTATTTGTAAGAATAAAAGATTAAAGTGGATGGTGGGACCATTTCTATAAAAAGAAAGTGGTACACTCTTTGCGGACGCCCAATATAGTTAAAATGGTCCACTTTTGGCGGACGGAGGGAGTAATAATTTGTTTAAGTAGAGATTGAGTCTCACCTTTTTGTAAATAGTGAGAGGAAAGTTTGTGAGGTCATTTTCAATTAAGGAAAGATTACAATTTTCAGAAATGTCTCAATGTAGTAATAAAGCCACAATTTCTAGGGACGGAAGGATTAATTCTTAAATATCTTCTACCATTACCAACTCACTTTATAGTTTATACATTAACTATTACTAATGGAACAGATATTTTATACTCCCTCCGTCCACGAAATGAGTACCCATATTTCCTTTTTCGTCCGTCCACGAAATGAGTACCCATTTCCCTTTTTGGCAAGTGTACCCCACACATCTCTTTAATTAATACACTCAAAAAGTGGGACCCTTAAACTATTCACACTACACTCCATATATTTCTTAAAACTCGTGCCGTCTACAAATGGGTACTCATTTCGTGGACGGAGGGAGTATAAATTAAGAAAAAATAACTTAAATTATAGAAATAATCAAAAAATTTAATACCCCAAAAATTAATCCATCTTAATAAATTCCCAATTCTAACTCAAAAATCCTGAGTTAATGCACAATTAAATAGCCCAGTATTTAGTTTCAATCTTATCAAGAACATTAATTAATGCATCAATAGCCAATCAACCGACTTTTCATAATATTAGAAATCCATTCTCCTATCTTAATAATAATAAGCATGTTCATCAATATGTAATGAAGCAACTTTGACTTATAATAACCATATAAATCTCTTGACCACTCTTATTAAGAAATAACTCAATAACTAATAAATCAACTCTGACCTCCCACATTATTACATTTACACCTAGTGCTGCCACGGTTCAACCGGGACCGGCGGGCCAACCCTGAACCGGCCCGAAAGTCAACGGTCCTGGCCCGAACCGTTGACCACGGGCCGGTTTCGGGACCGGCCCGCCAAGGAGCTCGGTCCGGTTACGGTTCAAGGGGAGAGCGGCCCGCGGCCCGCCGGGCCGGCCCGCCGGTTCGGCCCTGAACCGCCGGGCCCGGCCAATTTTTTATTTTTTTTAATTTTATATTCAAATCCTAATAATTTTAACTAAATGTAGTTTCACTATTTATAGTGTACTACACATGGTAGAGAATCCTACATTTTTCAATGTGGGATAATGTAGCTTCACTATTTATAGTGTACTACACATGGTAGAGAATCCTACAATTTTCAATGTGGGATAATGTAGCTTCACTATTTATAGTGTACTACATATGGTAGAGAATCCTACATTTTTCAATGTGGGATAATGTAGCTTCACTATCTATAATGTACTACGCATTATAAAGAATCCTACATTTTTCAATGTGGGATCACTCAATCTAACTTATAAATATATAACTTATATTCATGTAATAACTTATAACTTCTAAATATATAACTTATAAATATGTAACTTATAACTTATAAGGTCGAGGGATCAATTAGTTAGTTTACTTGTTCAATTTTAAAGATTATGTAATTTGTATCCTTGTAATATTTTTTGGTACATAGAATAACTTCAATAAAGATATCTATTTTTATGAATTCATTTGAATTTTTGGTTCTCAATGTGTTAATTATTTTTCCTTTACTTTATTTCAATTCAATTGTCATTTGAAAAAAAAAGATGACATAAAAAATATTATTAAGATTTTTAAGTTGAGTAAATTTGAAAATTATTTTACTTGGTAACTTGAGTAATTTCAAGCTTTAAAAAACAAAACATATATTTAAAAATTATATATTTATATGACAATAGTATATAAGTTATTAAGTAATTTAAGACTTTAAGTTGAGTAATTTTAACATTTTAAGTTTTTAACATCATAATTTATAAAACTATATAGTATAAGTTGAGTAATTTTAATATTTTTTTCAACATTTGTAAAGTAAAAACTATTACATGAATATAAGTTATAAGTTACAAGTTATATTTTTATAAGTTATAAGTTATATATTACATGAATATAAATTATATATTTGTAAGTTAGGTTGAGTGATCCCACATTGAAAAATGTTGTATTCTTTACAATGTGTAGTACACTATAGATAGTGAAGCTACATTAAGTTAAAATTATCCCACATTGAAAAATGTAGGATTCTCTACCATGTGTAGTACACTATAAATAGTGAAGCTATAAGTTAGGTGGAGTGATCCCACATTGAAAAATGTTGTATTCTTTACAATGTGTAGTACACTATAGATAGTGAAGCTACATTAAGTTAAAATTATCCCACATTGAAAAATGTAGGATTCTCTACCATGTGTAGTACATTTTAAATAGTGAAGCTACATTATCCCACATTGAAAAATGTAGGATTCTCTACCATGTGTAGTACACTATAAATAGTGAAGCTACATTTAGTTGAAATTAACACAAATCATTTAATTTCATTAAAAAAAAGTGAAAAATTGTGAAAAACCGGGAACCGCCGGTTTTTGGCCCTGAACCGCCGGTTTTCGGCCCGGCCCGGAACCGCCGGTTCAGGGTCCGAAAACCGGCCCTTTATATTTCATCCGGGCCGGTTCCGGTTCGCCGGATTCTCGACCCTGAACCGCCGGTTCAAGCCCGGAACCGGCGGTTCCTGAACCGGCGGCAACACTATTTACACCTATTCTACCATCCTATTTTTCATAGTATTACATTTATGTTATCATCACAAGATAACACCCAAATTATTTGCTCCCATCTTAAAACATTTATCTGAGTAAGATACCATGTATATGAAATAATGTGTTTTTTAATGATTGAGGTATGTGGGCTACATATAGAACATGCAAATTCATCAAAAAAGTTCACTACTATTACAAAGTTTAGAACACAAGCACGCGGGAACACCACTCTCTCTCTCTCTCTCTCTCTACTTTTTTGTTTTAGCACACTAATCTCTCTCTCTCCTCTTTCTCTTACATCAGTCATCACCATTGCTATTTGCTCCCTTCATCCCCTCCCAAGTCCAAATCACCTCTCTCTCTCTCTCTCTCTCTCCACAATTCCAAATTTGGCTGTTTTTTTGTTCTAGGTCGAACTTTCTCTCTCTAAACCGAGATGGGCTGCTGTCTCAGCGGCGGAAACCGCAGTCACGAGGCGGAGAACCGCCGCTCCATCGACGGAGAGCCGCCGACGTCACCGCGCGGAATCATCGAAGTGGAAACCGTTAAAGAGGTGCTGCTGGAGACGGCCGTCGCTCCCAAAGCCGACGAGAAGCTGAAGCCGGCGCCGCCGGAAAATCAAGAATGGAAGCCGGAACTCCGGCCGGCGGCGGCGATGGCCGGGAATCGCGACGCGCCCGGGAAAGACGGCGGCGACACCGCCTCGGAGGTTACCGAGGTATCGGAAATCGGCAGCTACAGCGAGAGTTTGTCGACGACGGCGGGGATGGAGCGGAGCGCCGACGTCGACGACGGCGTGGTCGATCAGCGGCCGCCGCCGAGGAAGCGGAGGGCGCTCGGCGGGGGGAGGGGGGGGGGGAGAGGGTGGTGGCCAGGAGAGTGGCGGCTCCGCCGCCGGAGAAGAGGGGTCAAGTGGCGCCGTTGAGGCCGGTTCGCGGGAGGCAGGTAGCGCCGCCGCGTAATGCGGCGGATGAAAATGGGGGTGGGAGGAGGAAGGATCTTGCGGAGGGCTGTGAGATGAGGCCGAGGTCGCCGGCGAAACGGGAGGAGGAGGTGGCGCCGCCGCGGAAGGAGAGTGATCAGAAGACTCCGGCGGCGGCAGAGGCTCCAAACGGCGCCGTAGCGGCGGGGGAAGCTGAGACGCTCGAGAATCCTGTTGTATCATTAGAATGCTTTATCTTTTTGTGAGGGAACTTTTTATTGCTATTGCTTTCAACGACGCCGTTTCGCTATATGTTTGTTGTAAACAAAATTAAGATATGTTTTTTTTCTTTTCTCTTTTTATGATTTTTTTTTCCTTTTTAAGATATGTTTTTTTTTCTTTTTCCTTTTTCCTTTTTAAGATAAATTTTTTTTCTTCCTTCTTTTTATAATGTTGTAAATTTTTGTTTAACATTCGAGAAAAGGGATTTGTGGAAGGATTATAAGTTACTATTTATTAAACGTGTTTTGATTTACAAATAGATACTCTTGGCACAATAAATACTCATTCTATTTCATTATAAGTAGCTTAAAATTTTTCGATACCGAAATTAAGGAAAATGTGTAAATTGATTGAAAATTATAAGGCCTATCTTTTTTAAGAGTTAAAAATTTTCATTTATAAAAATATACAACTTATAATGAAACAGCCTAAAATAAAATACAAGTTACTTTTAATGAAATTATTATTATACTTAGAATGAAACAGCCTAAAATAAAATACAAGTTACTTTTAATGAAATTATTATATTTGTTACATATGCGTTAACTCCTAAATTATAGGAGATGAATTTGGCTTATGCAAGAGTATGGGATAGCTTTTAATTTTTTTCCTCGCTTCTCCGACAAAATCATTTGGCTCCCATGCATAAAGAAATTCAAATTAGAGGCATTAAAATTTGAATGCATTTTTATGTGGGATGATTTGACATATAAGTTGAAATGTATTAAAAAATAAAAGAGGCAATCGCACATAGTAACATAATTTTTAATTTACAACACGTTTTTTCAAATCTCAACACAAGAAATAGAGTAAATATTTTGGTTCACAAATCACAACATTAGTTTATTTTTGGTCGAGTTTCTATGCATTCTAGAGTTTTAAATTTATTATTTTTTTCTTTTTGAATACATAGCTTCATTTCTCTCTACTTTCATTATAGTTAAAGCCAATGTTTATATTGAAAAAGTATACGTGAATTTTTTTTCGAAAAAAAAAAAGTATACGTGAATTAGTTGTAATTTTTTGACAGCTTCGTCAATTTTGAGTTCGTCTAATATCAACAAATGCTATAAACCACACAATATGTCATATTTTTTGTAACAAGATTTAGAATCGTATTGTGAATCAGAAAATGAGTAAAATAGTACTCCCCAAGTCCCACTAAAAATAGCTTGTATTCTATTTTGGGTTATCCCATTATAAGTAACTTATTTATATAAAAAAGAAAAATTTAACCCATAAAAATTGTAGATCCTACCACTTTTAACCACTATAAAAATGCAATAAAGTAATTCGCATTTTCAGTGAGATAAAGAGAATAATATGTATTCACAATTTAAAGCCAAAGATCTTAGGTTCATGTCCACTCTAACACAATCTTTATACTCCAAGTATCCAACATTTTAAATAAGGTAAATGCTCTTTAAACCTCAAATATTTTCACACTATCAATTATATCCTGAATTATCGTAATTTGTTAAACTTTGAACTATTAATTTTGTATCAATTGTACCATTCGCCCATTTTTTTGCTCCAAAGATTTGACGTGGCTCACCAGATGGTATGATGGATATATTAAAATTATTCTTTTTTCCTTACATTATGTAAAATGACGTGATTATATGTCTTATTAATTAAAAAGGAAAAGGGTTAAAAATAGATGAATGGTACGATTGATACAAAATTGATAATTCAAGATTTAAAAATTTATTTTTGATAGTTAAGGATATAGTTTGAGATTTAAAGGGATATTCTTTTAAAAAAAATGGCAATGTCCAATTAACCAAAGTAAAATTGGAAAAGAGATGTACAAGCCCAACTGCTTTTGGGCCTCTTTTAGACCAAACAAAAGGGTAAAAGACAAAAATTGTTGACCAAAATAAAATACACTATGTTAGTTTTGATGGAAGGAGTAAAGTTTCTTGAGATTGGGTATCTATCTCTATTGAGATTTGTGATTTGTTGGACAAAAGCATTGGAATCTACTTCTTTCTCATATAAACAATGCTGAAATTTGGTTCAATACTTTTAATTTAGGACCAAATCACAAACACCATAACTACATGTCGGATTTAAGAACACATGTATGGCTGCAGTAACGGTTTATTCTCATTTAATCCTCGTATTTTTATGAATCAATTTTGTTAAGTACTGTGTTTTTTAAATATAGAAAGATGATAAGATGTACACAGATGAAATGTAACACGATTAGCGGGTGAAGATTCGATATATCTATTAATAGAGAGCGCTTTTAAAATAACTATTTTCAAGAAGGAAACACAATATTTGGTTATTAATTGAAAAAACACAAAATTTAACGATTTATTATGTGTAAGACTGTTTTGCCCCTAATTAGGGCGGACCGGATTCGGGTCGAATTTAGATTTGCGCACGAATTAGACACATATGACACTATTAGTGCCATATGTGCCAACTGAAAAAAAAAAAAAAAAAATCGAAGGATATGACACTAATGGCACTAATATGGGCCTATCGCCATAAGTACTATCAATGCAACACTACATAAGATAATATATGACACTAATGACATTAATATGGCCATAAGTATCATTCATGCAATACATTAAATGGAGAATCTAAACTCTAAATGGATAATGTAAACCCTAAATGATAATCTAAACCCTACCTGGAAGTGATCAAAATGGTCATATAACTGTACCCATCTAAATAATATCAGCACACTGGTATATGACCTTAATGACACTAATATGACAATAAGTACCATTCGTATAGCACTATTGGTACTAATATGATCATAAGTACCATTCGTGCAGCACTGAATATATGGCACCAATGACACTATAGTGTCATGTGTGTCTAATTCGCGCGCAAATTCGAATCCGACCCGGATTTAGTCCGCCCTAATTAAGGTCAAAATAGTTCTAAAATGTACTCCCTCCGTCCCATAATAAGTGGCCACATTCTTTTCGGCACGGAGATTAAGAAATGGAGTGTTATGTTTTAATTGAATGGGGCCCATCAAAATTATTGAGTTAATTAAAATAATTTCTTCCTCTTTTCACTCTCTCCCTCCCTCGTTCTTCCTGCCGCCGCCACTGGACGGCCGAGCCGTCGCCGGAGGCCGGCGGCTCTGCCTCCCCTCTCTCCTTTCACCTTGGACCTCTTCTTCCCTCATCTCCCGTTCCCCGTCGACCTCTCTCCCTCTCCCTTATCTCTCGCCTCTCCTCGCCGCGCCAAGCCGCGGCCGCGCCCCCTTCTCTGGCGACCCTTGCCGCCACCTATTCCTGCCCGGCGTCGCCCTCACCTCACTTCTCTCTCCTGGCCGACAGCAGCACCACCACCGCCGCCAACAACAACCACCCCCACCACCGCCACTCAAAAACCAGAAATCAAAACCTCGTCTCCCTCCCAATCTGCCAACAACCACCACCATCGTCGCCAACAACCACCACCGCCGCCAACAATCACCACCACCACCGCCACTCAAAAACCAGAAATCAAAACCAGATCTTGCCCCCAAACCAGATCTGAAAGAGAATAGATGGAGAGAGGGAGGACGACGACCTCAAATCGGCACACAGAGAGAGAGGGAGGACGACGACCTCACCCAAATCGGCGCAAGCGAGCCCTAGCCCCCAAATCGGTGCACGACCTCACGCATTTGGGCGGCGAGCTTCGAATCCCCCAAATCGCCCAAGGATGCGACGGTGAGAGGGAGGGAGAGAGAGATCACGAGATCTGTAACGAGAGAGAGAGGGAGAGAGGCGGCGACGGCGATATGGGCGAAAGGCGGCGGCGGAGATGGGGGTGGCATCCCGCCGGAGAAGAAGATAGAGGGGCTGTTGCTCTCTCTATGTGTGTGTATAGGGTGTATATGTTTATTTTAAACATAATTTAGGGTTTAGTTAGTAACTTAATTAATGATCCTAATTAAGTTAAATTATTTCCATTTTTAGAAAGCAGCCACTTATAGTAGGGCAGACGAAAAAGGAAATGTGGCCACTTATTATGGGACGGAGGGAGTAAAAAAAAAAATTGCCAAATTTTATGTTTTTT